>NC_090891.1:17010567-17037779 GCF_036669925.1 Montipora capricornis | reverse complement strand
TACCCAGAAAGAAAAAATTGCAAGCGATCACTGTTTACGGGGTTGGAAGCTCCTGTACAAGTAGGCTGGGGGAATGATCTGGGTGCTGGATTGGAGACATTGGAAGCACATTAGGGGCACGAGTGCTTAAAATAGCATGCTGAGCACTGATCCCCATTGTGAAACTTGAAGAAATAGCCTCAGGGAACATCAAGGGCTTCCCGACACCAGTTGCCGCAATGGGTTTTTTGACATTTCTCTGGGACATTGGCCACAATTCCCAATGTATGGTTCTCGTCATAAAAACGCCAATTATGTCCCCTAGCAGCCAGATCCTGCATAGTAGCCCCATTTCATGAAGCCTGGGGCCTCGCGGGGATACTGTGCAGTAAAAATACCAACATACACATCAAAACTTGTAGCCAAAACATCTGTTGAGCTAATGCGCTTCGCCTTGTTAACTGGCTTGAGAGCTAACGATGGGAAGAAACTTCCGGTGAGGGTTGGAGGTGGATGTGAAACTTTTTCTCGAAATGTGGATTAACAAGAAGGGAGTCAAAATCAACAAATTTATTTTGTATGATTTTGGTCCGAAGTTTAGCTGGAACCAGCGCGTCATTTGGTAAATTGACAGGCAAGAAAGCATCATTGTGACCCTGGGTCCCAGGGAGCAAATTCTACTCACCTGAAAAAGAGGCTAAGACTGGCCGGTATTTGGAATAAGAGTGGAACCGGGAGCTGTACAGTGTTTTGGACGGGTAGTGGCAAGATAGTCTTGTAAAAGAGCACAAAGTTGATTGCTTTTTTATCGGCTCTCAATTTTTTAGTTTAATCATGTTTAATGTCGTAAGAAAGGTTTATTCGCCTTGGACTATCATCGAAACATAAGTTAACATTATCATCTTCTCACTATGCTGAGATATTCAAGGTCTTCACTCCTGAAATTACGGTATTGGTGGAAGATTCCTGAGTCATGCTCTGGCTTTAAAACTGCTCGCCATGTTCAATAACAGCAACAACAACAACAACAACAACAGGTGAAACCTATTTGCTCTCGAGCTGAAAGCTATAAGCCTACTTCAGCGATTTAGAGCAATCCGAAAACCTCGAAATACTTCACGTATATTTCCAATTGAATCGAGGATTGCAACGAATTTTGAGTTTGAAAATTTCGAAACTAGAACTACTCAACCAAGACGAGCTAACTTTAAAGTGGTACTATGATCAAAAAATCATTTCCTTTTTTTCTTCTGATTTGAAAGCGTGTTCGCTTAACACCTAACTGGCAAAATTTTGAGCTTTGAGTTTATCCAAAGGCTGTTTATTTTGAGTGTAAGTTTTGGATTTCATGGTCCGCCATTACTCGCGTTCAAAACTGGCCCATTGGACCTCAGAGGGTTGGATCTAGAGAAAATGACGTCATTTACTCACTGGCTTAAAATTTGAGCGTGTAAACGCAATTTATTATATATGTAAAACACGGGTTGAAAAGTTTGAAAGCCCGAAACTCCCGTGCTGCATATTAATTAGGCCGCGTACACACGCATTGCATTCTCAAACTAGTGAGTGTCTGACGTCATTTTCTCCTCGACCCAGCTCTCTCAAGATTTTGAAGTTAGTAATGGCGGGCCAATAAATAAGAAAATTCCAGCTAAAATAAACAGGTGTCTTTTTAAAATCAGAACTTAAAACTGGGTGAATTAGTGTTTAGTTAACATAGTTTTGAAATCCATAGGAAAAACAAAATTTTTTTTGGTCGTAGTACCACTTTGACAATGTTATCAATATTCAATTTGACACCTCAAAAGACAATTCAGGCGTAACAGAATCTGAACTAGGGTTTATTCCGGAGCGTCCATCATATCAAATCTAACGACATTAAATCTTTTTCGACGTTTGGATATTTAAATGTTTTTGCTTAGTCTACTGACGCATGTTTGAACATCATTATACTTTATAGTCCACCAGATACTCCTTTTCGACTTTTATTGATGAATTCAGTACTCTTTTGGAACACGTTGTCTTATTAAGTGACTATCCTGTTATCGTTGGTGACTTCAACATTCACGTAAATAAGCCGAACGACTCTGAAGCTTCTGATTTCAATAGTTTGCTGTCCTCTTTTGGCCTAGTATAAAGGATAGACTTTCCAAGTCATCGAAATGTCCACAACCGTGATCTTGTTATTACAAAGCAATGTGAAACATCACTCACAGGTACTGGTTTTGAATCAATGGATCCGGTGCTGCTACGCTATTGTTGAGTTAAAATTTTCGTTAAAGAAACGTCCATATATGTTGAAATGGATTGTATTAGTAGTAGTAGTAGTTGCAGATAAGTTTCTCAAGATCTGCAGATTCTTTCGAAGCAGTTACTATCAATAACAAACCAATAGAGGTTGTAACTAGCGTAAAAGTTCTTGGTCTCACAATTTCAAACAATCTTAAGTGGAACGCTCACATAGAGAATGTTATCAAAAAGGAGCCTCCAGGCTTTATCAGTTAAGGCAACTTAAGCGTGCAAAAGGAGATCCTGCGCAGCTAGTTTGTTTTTATACTACGTGTATCCGGCCCGTGTCTGAATATGCTTGCTAAGTTTTCCACGATGGTCTACATAAGTATCTCTCTGAAGAGCTAGAGAAAATTCAGCGCCGTGTTCTTCTCTCTTTATACTTCACCAAAAACTGACGTTATTCGAAGTCATGGTCTAAAGTACCACCTTTATGCTGACGACACACAGCTGTACTTGGCATTCAATCCCGCTTGTAGTGAGGACCTTATTACAGCTACGTCATCATTGTGTTGAAGCTTGTGTGGCTGAAATTCGTGTTTGGATGTCTAGTAACCATTTGAAATTGAACGATAATAAGTCTGAACATTTAGGTTTCCACACAAGACATTCACCACGTCCTGACATTTCTAATGTTATGGTGGGCGAAGAGGGTGTAACTCCAACTGCCTCATGTCGTAATATTGGTGTTGTGTTTGATGACACCCTCACCTTTGAGACTCATATCAATTCTGTTTGCAAGACTTCATTCTGGCACTTAAGGAATATCTGGATGATTCGCACTTACCTGGATAAATCATCATTGGAAATTCTGATCCATGCCTTCTTTACAAACAAACTGGAGTACTATAACTCTCTTTGAACTGGTCTCCCTAAATACCTAATTCAGCTTCTCCAGCCAATGCAAAATGCAGCTGCACGTTTCGTTAGTGGGTCAAAGAAATATGATCATATCACGCCAATTCTACATGAGCTCCACTGGCTCCCTGTTGAGAAGCGTATAACTTACAAAACTTTGCTAGTTACTTTCAAGTGCTTAAACAATCTGGCACCGTCTTATCTATCTGACCTCATCATTTAGTGCAAGCCTACACGAGCTCTGCTTTCTAGTTCTAAGAATTATTAGTAATTCCTCGTACCAACACTATACGATATGGCGAAAGAGCATTTTGTGCTGTAGTACCTAGACTCTGGAATGGTTTACCACTAGACATAAGATCAACTAGCAGTTTAGAGCTTTTTAAGAAAAAAACTCAAAGCATTTCTTTTTACTTTACAACGACAATTATGACTAGGGAACTTGAACTTATGATTAAGATTGATATATATACATTTATTATATTAAGATTAGTATTTTTCATATATTCCTTTTTTATTACATTTTAATTTTCATAGGTAACAACTATTGTAAACAGCGCCTTTGGGTTAAACGGATTAAGGCGCTATATAAATTCTTTATTGTTATTATTATTATTATTATTATTATTATTATTATTATTATCATTATTATTATTATTATTATTATTATTATTATTATGTGCAGTTGGTAAACGTATGAAAGCTAAAATAGAACCACATAGGGCGCGCAGCGTAACCTATGCGATCTGAAGGAACTATAAATAGAAAACTGCTGAGTTAAAAAAAAATAAATAAATAAATAAATTAGCGATAAAATATAAAAAAAATCTTACAGACAATCTAAGGCTCTCTAATACTAAAACTATATTGAGCTCCTATACTATTCCCACGGGGAAAGTCAATTGGCAGTAGCTGTGAAAGTTCTCACTATGTTGAGAGAACTCGAGATGGTAGCCTTCTGCATCCCTCTCAAAACGTCATAGCCCCTACTGCCAAAGAGCTTCCTCATTGTCAGGTCTACATCCCTTGACCACCCCCCAGCACGTCAACGATGATGTTACATTGTTCAATGTCATAGCCAGGGTACTGTTTCTTTAGCTCAAATCGCAGTGGCCCGTACTTGACCGTCTTCTCCTCGGACTTCTTTTCCTGATGCTCCATCCACGAACAGGACATCTCCACAGCCCACACCATCTTATTCTTGTGGTCCACAAATCGAGCGTCCACTCTGTTAGCCTTGACAATGGTGTGTTCCGCATAAACTGGAACATCCCAAAACGCTAATGCCTCAGATGACTCATAGACTGGTTTGGGTACTGCACACGAGTACCAGGGAGGGACTGAATCAATTAGCCTCAGATCCCTAGTCATCTCGAAGAAGAGGACTTTCAGTGCTGCGAAATTAATAATAATAATAATAATAATAATTATTATTATTATTATTATTATTATTATAACATAGGTAGATAAAAAATTAGCACACGGTCTACTATACCGAAGCAACAAGGGCTTTAACAAAACTGGGTAAATTGAGACCAGAAAGCAACTAATAAATCGAACCCGCGCCGGAGGGGGAGGTTGGGAGAGGTGTACTTTTTCCAACAAACGTGAAACAAAGACTTCATGACATACCACCTTTCATAGACCTTCATAACACACAAAAGTGGAAGTTATAATTCAAAGCCCAAGAAATGTCCAAAAAAGAAACCGTTTGAGCAGAAACGAAATGTTACATGTCTATAGGTGGAAAATAAAGAAAAAACGACTGGGCAAAAGACAACGACAGCTCGCCTTAGGTGACAAAATCAGAGCAAGAGAGGGGCCTTCAAGGTGGCTCCCCGATAGCTGCGATAAAGTGAATACTGGCCTCGGGGTTTAAGTAAACACCATCGGGCAAATATAGAGTGACGGTGGTATTATTAAAAACCAAATGACGCCAAGAAAAACATTGGCACAAAGCTATAGAACACCGTTGAGCTAAGGCGCCTTCTTTTATGCTTTCCTGCGGTTCGACTTTGTTAGATCTTGTTAAGCTGTAATTTACGTATTGTACGAGTTTGTTGTCCAGTTATTTCAACTCGGTAAACGGGAAGGAACACTTTTGTTGAAACGTATTGTAAACTAAATGCTATTTCATACATGTTTCCAGACTTGGACCCATGTCTCAATGTGACATGTCAGCATCATTGCTTGTGCAAGGCTTTTGGTCCATTCAGTGCTCGCTGTGTAAGCATCGACAGATGCCCATCTTCGCAAGAACCAATTTGTTCATCAAATGGCACAACGTATGACAATAAGTGTCTGTTTGAACAGGAGATGTGCCTGCTGCGGCTCAACTTTACAATCCAGCATCCTGGCAGCTGCGAAGGTCAGCACCTCAATACATAATTTTATTCAAAATTAAGTATCAACCAAACCTCGTTCCCAGGGTTGGGAACCCTGGTTGGGGCTGGTCACTTTTTTAAATGTGTGTTTGGGGAGGGGTCGCAGTGTAGGCCTTGTCATCATTGCGAGGAACAGAATCACAACACATTTGATTTTGTGGCCAGACGACCATCGAAAAAACGTTTCACGGCAAGGTATTGAATATACTAAACGTCGAATTCGACGTGAAAGGAAAGAAGTTGATATAAAATCAATCGGATTTTTGTATGCCGGTGAGAAGGTAAAAATTAAAACTACTCAACAAGCTCAAGTGAGCAGTCAAATTGAGTGATAACGAAGGATTCTAATAGTTTGCGACACGTTTAAAGAAAAGAAAGTATTGCCGTGAAAGAAAACAGGGGGAAACGTTTATCCATGGGAAACAAACGTGTTCGGCGATCGATCAGTCGGTATCATATGTTTATGTCACGTATCGACCTCAAACTGTGCAGGTATTTTATTTTGTTCTCTGATTTTCGTTTTTCTTTCGAATGTTAAACAAAGTGATTCCTAAGTCGCACGCTTGTCAAGCGAGAAGACAGTTTTGGATTACTTGTATTTCAACAACTTCGTCTAAATTGTCGCTGTCATATTTTTGGAACTGCACACCGGGCTTAAGGTAATTCCTTAGTATTGCATTGCGCATCCCTACTGGGCACGATTTTCGCGTCATTATCGCGCGCACATGAGCACGTGCGCATACAAAACGTAAGAGATTTCGCTCGAACTAAACCCGATAGCGAAATAAATGCTCCTTTTCTCTCAAACGAGCACGGCGACCCCCGATTTTTTTTTCAGGTATTTGGTAAGAGCAGTCTAATAAAGAACATATTTGAAGAAGAAAAAAAGTTTGAGAGTAGAACATGATTTTTTTTTTTGGAAAACAGTTCCATACTGGGTGTATTTTACCCAAGGCGAGGACTTCAAGCTAACCACGGAACTGTCCCAAAAAGTGCACTATTGTCACAACCAGGAATCAAAGTCGGCGTAAATGAAGCATTATTGCTTATATAAATAAAAGAAGCTTTATTTTCAAAATAAAATTTTCTGTCTTTGAAGTAACCAAGACTTAATTCTGTATGAAGGTGATTCGAAATTTTAACGCGAAAACAGTAAAAAGACCCCATTTTAAGAGCCTGCTGACGCGTAAACAAGCACGGTGACCCCATTTTTTTATTGCATTTTTTTAATGTTCATATCATGAATGTGAATTATGCCAAGTTTCCAAAAAAGTTTGAGAGTAGAACAATTTTAAGGGAATTACCTTAAGCGTTTGATTATTAACACAAATTGTGAAGTATATTTTTAGCGCCGGTAAAATAACAGAGACATTTTATCACGCAAACGTTGTGCGTGGTGTATTATTTATGATAGTGTATGTTCTGTGGAAGCAACTTTAGCTACTAAAGAAATCATTTTTGGGAACTTCAATCGGTCACAAAAGCTCTTGTTTTTAGCTTGACTGCTTTTGTGGGAATCTCCTGTGGGAATATAACATCAGCTGTTTTGACTTTTTTGAAACTTACATTGTAAAATAAAAATTATTTTCTGAAAAGAAAAATCTTGTCAAACAATTATGCTTTCGCCCAGTTGCGGGTCATATATAACGAAGACTCTACCGTAGTGGAGCAATGTTTGTCGAGGAGAGACATGTGACCAGCCCTAACCAGGGTCTCTCTCCTCACTGTCAAAGAGACCCGAGGGTTTCACTGACAAAGAGACCCGGGGGAACGAGGTTGGTATCAACCAACTGATAAACCCTCGAAAAGAGAAAATGGAAAAACTTAAACCTTTTTTTAGAATAAATAACGGTAACATTTTCTGAAAGAACTTTTATAGCTCATCGATGAAAGATTTCATTAATTAGAAGGAAGAAACCCGCCAAAACTTAAACCCAAACCTTGGGTAGAGTTTCATATCCGGACCAAAATGGCGGAACACAAAAGAACCATTGTTATTCTGATTAGGCCTTGTTGATTAGGTATTATGTACTTTGCAATTGAATGTTTGATTGACGAATTGAATGTGTGAATTTATAATTGCGAGTTTAAATTGTATGATAGAATGCTTGAATTGAAGGTTTGGATTTAAGAACAAGTTTGAATTTTGGCGGGGATAGATACCCATAAAAAACTAGCCAAAAATAGAGCTTAGTAATAGTTAAGAATCTCGAGCGGACCCGGCCCTTGACTGGGTGTTAAAGCTAGGACTAATCTTACTTACTATATTTTCTTTTTCTCTTCTTTTTATTATTACTTTCGAAAGGATTTCCTTTCCAGAGAGGTCGTCGTCACATGCCTCACATTCCATGGTTAGGGTATTCCCATTGTGAAGTCATTCCTTTCCAGCCCTACGTTTTCTACCCTGACAAAGCTATTGAAATGCAGATCACTGTCAATCATGTGGATACTGGTGACATGTCCTATGTCCACGATGCTGCAGTATCTTGGGTTGAAAATGTAAATTATCAACAATTTACTGCCTGCGTGATGGCGTCAGGATTTAATGAGCGGAAATACACTGCTAACATAACAGTTGACTGGATGGGTTATCAGGGAGCTCCAGCCGGTGGAGTAAGCGGAGAGACAAGAATATCTCAGTGGTGGACTGGGACGACTTGTGAGACAGTGAATTTTCCTTCGGTAAGGAA
Source organism: Montipora capricornis (assembly GCF_036669925.1). Lineage (NCBI taxonomy): Eukaryota > Metazoa > Cnidaria > Anthozoa > Scleractinia > Acroporidae > Montipora > Montipora capricornis. The sequence continues at coordinate 17,029,579 of NC_090891.1, read as the reverse complement.
CGATTTTGGAGCGATTTTCCTTGCTTTAAACTCAAAGCAAAATTAGGAAGGAGGGAATAATGGCTCTTAGACATAATTTTGGATTCTCCACTCTGTAAAGTCACAAACCGAAGGAATTGCAAGACATTCCCCATTTTATGTAAATTTAATATCTTTGTTTTCCCCACCATAAATCGGGGTGTAGCACTTCTAGCTACATTCTGAAAACTAGTTTATGTGGTTTTGTTGTACTTCACGGCCCGAGTTTGAAAAAAAAACGTGCAGCTGTCTTGTCATTGGGATGCTTGACTATTGCGAGGTCGTATTCGGTATAACCCGAAGTTTATCTTGATAGTATTACAAGTGCAACTGCGAATTGAATGATTTCTTAGCGAAGGATCATCGCTGAAGTATCGTTATCTGCTTCTCTCGTTTTTAAAACACTTTCTCTTTCTGGTTTCAGGGAAAGTTCTCAAAGAAACCCTTAATTTTAATCACCGCTGTTCATCACCATGCAGGATTAAAAAGGGACGCGGCCAGTATTTGGTTGGAGGATGTCACACAATCTTCTTTCAAACTATGTTTAAGAGAACTGCAAAATTACGCGGGCTCCCATGAGGATATTTACACTGTAAGCATATTTGTTTGATTAGGAAACTTTATATATTTTAAATTTCACCTTGATAACGAGGCTTTAGGAGACAGAATGAAAGTGGCGTTGGCTTCCTATCATCCTCATCATCAGGTAGAGTGAAGGGGTTAGTTTCAAAAGAAATTGGTGATGCGTTGATCGATGGGGAGTGAAACACGAAAATTGGATTTATCTATCGAAAACTTTAAGGTAGAATAACCATCGACAGAGAGCGAATCAGGAGGAATGTTTTCTACATGCCCACTTAGGGGCCGACCCTTTAACTGTTGAGGGAAGGGGGGGAGGGGGGGGGGGGGGAGGCGGGTGATTTTGAAAAAAAAAGTTCCTGCCAGCGCTTGTTGGAAGAAAAAAATTCCATGCAGCACAAATGAAATAGAAAAAGAATTCTTGCACTGCTGCAAGGAAGAACAAGAAAATGTTGCAAAGCTATTTCATCATTCCTGGGGGCTTCATAAAATCCCAGCAAAACTGCAACCATTCCGGATAATCTGCAAGCCAGCGAGCCACTCTTGTTAGCCTATTAAAATAACACATCGATTGGCCTAAATAACACTCTGGTTAGCCTAAACGTCACACCGGTTGGCCTACAGTTAGCTTAGGTAGCTTGCAGTTTGCCCTTATAATGGGATAATATTGAGGTTTGCATGCTCGTGAACACTATGACGTGAGAAAATCAGTGTCACGCGACAACAAGGTGATTGTGAACATAAACAGTCATTTTCAGCCAAATTATTGTTTTAACTGACGTGAGTCACCATGGGTGCGCGGAGCGGAGCACCGTGGGTAAGAAAATATGGTAACCCATCTGTGCGAGAAAAGTTGGTTTTGCTCACCGTAAGACCGTACGACCGTACGACCGTCCACCCGACCATGCATGCCAATAATGACCAGTATCACCTGACCATATCACGAGCTCAAGTTTAGAGCTCATGCAGGAGGCCATCCAGCCGACACTCCAGCTAGTTTACAGCGTACATCTTTGATATTGGACATTCATGTTATCAGTGAATTTGAGGTTTTAAATCCTTTGCAAAAACCGTGCACAATACGTCTTGCACATTGTTGGATCAGAGAAGATCGTGATCAGTCAAAATTGATTAAAAAATAATTTTGAAAGTCAAGTAGACTGATGCACGACTGATAAAACAACGCGAAAATGTATCTTTTAACGATATTTCGGCTGCCCATTACCAGCTTTCATTAAGTTTATTTGGAGATCTAACGAATTTACAAAATATATATATACACGTGTTACGAAGTCATTAAAGAGGATTTCAAATGATAGTGTAACGTGATATAGCTACTGGATAAACAAGCCAAAATTTCAAAAGAATAAAATGCCGTTCAAACACTGTACACTAAATAATGAGATCGTTAATCCGTCACGCTTGTTTATCCCAAGAGGTTCTGTAGTTTTTGCTTTTTCAATAAGATGGGCTTACCGAGCTTTCCTAAAAGACGCATTGATTGATGGATGAGCTTTTCGATGGGAATGAGAAACATGTGCCTGTGTGAATGGTTATTGCTAAGAAAGTGTTCTGAGACTCGATTGCGGTCTGGATATAATCCGGCTAGTGGGACTGAAATAGGGCGTCTGTGTTTATTAAACCAGTCTTTAAGGCGACGTGTGGTTTCCCCGATATACTGAAGATTACATAATTTACACTGAATCATGTAAATAACATTGAAAGTGTTGCAAGTAATGTGAGATTTGATTTTATGGCTTTCACGCGTAGAATGAAAAGTGTATTCATTACGGCCGTGTTCTATATAGGGGCAGGCGGTGCAGAAATAAAAAAGAACTGCAGAGTTATTATTACAAGGTGTTTTAGTTAATTGGGCCCTAATAAAAATTTTACTTATATTTTTACAACGCCGGTAAGCCACCAAAGGAAGTGTTGTGGTCAATAGTCCTTTTCAAGGTTAGTTTTTTCTTATTTGCATTACAATGTAATCTAACGTGAATGCGAGGCAATTTCGGGTTAACACTACAAAACAGCCCGAAATTGCCCCACATACATGCTAGATTATATTGTAATACAAACAAGAGGCTACAAGTAGCCTATACTCGGGCCTGCAAAAGTACAATGGTCTATGGTTAATTTAGCACTAAATAAAAGAAAAGAGAAAAGTTTGTCCTTCTCACGTCGGCCTTACATTGCGATTCTCATGATGTTCGACAATGTATATAGTGAATACCCGGATCCAGATTATCTTCATTACATGTGTTAACAATGACCACTGGACCATGGAAACTCGTTAAAAATAGTGTATTTGTTCCAAAGTGGCTAAGCACATTGTTTTTGACTGATCGATGGGTATTCTTGCTCAGTGTTTGAGAAAGAAAACGCGAATTGAACTGTTTAAGATGAAACGAAATGATTCATCGAAACATCTTTTGCAGAAACAAATGAAAGAGAAACGAAGGTGAGATGTGAAAACATCTTTCCAAGATGACCAAACTTTTGTGCAGCGGGGCACGTAAAGATCACTTTGTCACGTGCACGACACGTGAAGATGTGCACTATGTCTCGACAATTGAAAATACTTTCAGAAGTACACAAGTTCCTTGAGGATGGCCATGCCAAATGAATCCGTAGCACCAGAATCCAATATATAAAATAAACCATTTGTTGTAATTTAAATACTCACAGTGATATGCACTCAATTGTCAAAATACAAATATGTTTGCCAGCTGAGGCCTTGAAATTGCTGCCCGAGGCCGCAGGCCGAGGGTAGCTTTTTCAAGACCGATGTCACAGTTTTTTGCTATACAGACCGACCCTTTGCTGGTAAATAACTTCCTTATTTTTTTCCTCTCTCTCTCTCCCATCCTCTCTGAAATCACTTGTTTTAATTGTTGACTCGCACCGCGCTTGATAGTGAATGCAGTATTAAAGCGACTTACAAACTAAACGTCTCAAAGCTAAATATTTTTTATTTGAATTCTATTTCCAAACCTCTTGTCTAATGAAAAATAACCTCTGTATGTAAGCGGAGTCGGTGCAAAAAAAACCAGGAAATTTAAGGTCATCACCCAAGTTCACACAATCAAGGCTACGATTCGGCCTGCTGTGAGCAGGCCGGATGAGAAAATTCCGCCCGCTTCCGGAACCAATCAGATTGCAGGATTTGTTGAATTCCGCCCACTCACGCATTGACGAAAAAAATAAAAGAATTATAATTCTCTGCGACCAAATTTTGGGAAGTACCTATCAAAGACACAGTAAGCAAAATCTATTGTGCAACTTCCAAGTACATTACCAGCTATTACCAGTATGACTTGGGCTTTATTGAATCTGAAAAGGTGTGTTGAACGCTATGACTTCTGGAGGTTATTCTGTTAACATGAAATATGTTTGTCTCGATAAGCTTTGTAGGGCAGTGTATAGTTCATTTCCTACACAGGGTTCGTACAGGTCATGGAAAACCTGGAAAGTCATGGAATTGAAGTATTGTCGGTCATGGAAAGTCATGGAAAATTATAGTTACGTGTGGTACGTAAATTATTGCAGAAGTGGAAGCAAGGACAAAATAAAACGCAGGCGAGTTATGTCAGAAAATACTCCAAAAACAAGGACGATTTTGACCATTTTCGAAACTGGTAGCTAAAGTTTAGGTCATGGAAAACTGGAAAAAGTCATGGAAAAGGTCATGGAAAGTCATGGAATTTGAAAAACTCTTAAGAGTACGAAGCCTGCTACATTTATGACTGATAATTACAGGGAAGTAATTAATTTCCTGTCGTAATTATATAATAGCACACAGTGACATAGCTGCACATTCACTACCAGCATTTGAGCCATACACTAAAACATCACCTTGACAGTTGTTTTACAAGGATCAATAGGATGTGAACCAGGATTTTTCTAGGTTATGGCCCTGCAAAGGTTGAACTTACCAGCAATATGCCATGCGGTTGACCAGACTTTTAACAATAAACTATTTCAAAAAACAAAAAATAGTGTTTCGTTTCCGGAATGGTAAGGGCAGCTAGGAGAAAAGATAGAATACTGTAGTGTGGGTCACTTGGCCTGTCATTCTTATTTCGCGTCGTGTATTGAAACTCTCGGGAAATACAAATAGAAATGTGAACGCAAACTGTCTGAACGGTGTTCCTTGGTTCCACGCCGCTACACGGTCATACTACGTCAACAAAAGCTTTTGACAGTCGATTCTTTTCGTGCACGTAGAAAACATATTTCATTCCTGCTTTTTTTTGCCGGTTTCAATCCAAGTTTGACAAAATATAGCTGTGATCAGGGCACACTGGTGGCTACATAGTTATTCAAAACAAGCATTGGAGGAATACAACCTTAAATTTGAGTGTTTATTTGTAATTTCTTTAGTGCTGCTTTATTTTCAATTTTTGGCAATTCCAAAGTCTTTTATTTTCACTAATTCTACAGCCAGTAAGAATAAAAAAGCCGGGAGCTCCGCTTTAAAGGCTTGGTTGGTTCTATATATTATTCAATAGGTACTGAGATTTATCCACGAAAATCAAAGTGAATAAAACTCGTACTGATTCTAAATGTAGCCAATCAGGAACAAGAACGACAAAATTTCACTGCGAAGAAATATCGTTCGTCCACTCAGCAACGCGAACGACGAAATTTCACTAGTGATGAATGAACGTATCGAATGGTACGTCATCCGAAAGCCGTTGCAAAAAAACCGCGCCCTTTGAAAAATGGCCAAGGGAAGGTTTGCTTCTGTTTGCTCAGTTGAGGAATTTATTTTAGAACAAGAAAACAGAAATGCCGTTCAAAAAACTAAACGAGATGTATGATTGCTTAAACGACTTTTGAAAACGAAGGTCGAAGACAGGAAAATGGAAGTTATTCCAGCGGTTGAGCTGAATGAATACTGAATACATCATCAACAAAGGGTCCAATTGGACGCAGAAAAAATATCGAATGTTTATGCTAATTACGAACGCCAGGAAAAACATGCGAACGGCGTATTTCACAAGGAAATTGAACATTCCCATTTCTCACAACGGGGAAATGATGGAGTTCTTAAATTTCAAGGTAAGCTGTTATTTTCGGATTTTGCAGTCGAATGATTTCATTTTGTCAACCATTATGTCCAGCTTGAGCTTATGTCTGAGCTGTTTTTTTAGGCGAGACATTCGGCGACACTTTCCACCTGCCGCCAGTGATAATAAAACATTTCAGTCGAAATTCAGTTTGTTGCATGGTTTCCAAGCAAATTTCAAGCATTATTTCGCTTATCGTGAGCGAAATGACAGAGAATCCAACGGCGAAGTATGTTAAATTTTTGTTTTGTGCGACCCTGTTGATATTAATTTCGTGTGCGCATGTGTCATCGTCTCGATTCTTGTTTTGCACGTAACTTGTCTGTTTTGCAAATTATGCAACTTTTTCGGAGTTAGTGTTAAAATTAACATGTTGAACATGAAAACTTGAATGCATTCAATCGCCTGATTATTAACAGTGGCCATGCCGAAGTCACGGCCGCACGGGCCGACGATGAAGTGTCTATCGATCGCATATATTTGTTTACTCTTTTTTTACACCTCAAGTGTTGTTAAAATAAATGATGCTCTTTTACGGGAAATTGAGATTCAGTTCTCTTTTTTTTTTGCTGTGGAGATCTAGATCACTATATCAAGGGGAGCCAACAGTTCCTACAGAATACGGATTCCTCAGATGTGATCGATGGAGCTTTGAAAGCCCATACATTTTCAATTTGATCGATGAATCAACAGGCATAACAGTCCAAAAATTGATCATTTTAAGTACATATTCGTGGGGAGGGATAAGACTTTATTTTTGTGCAAGTTAGAAATCTGAAAGGGTACTGCAGCAGCAATTAAGAGGAAATAGATCGAATATTAATTCTTGAATATTAATTAGCTGTACCCCAAAATTTTGCAATGGACCCCCCAATTTTTCAAAAAGGGGTCCAGAGGACCCCCAAATTTTAAAACCTGGATACATCTCTGCATCAACCAATTTATCATCTTCGTCCGCACTAAAGACGGCAATGAATACGACCCGTCCTTCCTTCGAACTTTAGTGGCTAGCTTGGAACAACAACTGAAGGAAAAAGGCTATTCCCCAAGCATAACAAAAGATCTGATATTTGAGAAAACCAGAGAGGTTCTTTAGTCCAAAAAACAACAACTAAAGAAGCAAGGAATGGGAAATAAACCCAAAGCGTCGGTAGCTTTGACAAGCGACAAACTAAAAACACTTTTCACTTTGCACTACTACAGTAAGTGTTGTAAATTTATTAAATAAATTGTCGGTTGAGCGATTTTAAACCATTGTTTATTGCTTTCATCGCCCCACTCCATTTGTGCGAAATAAAATTGTCTATCAAACACTATCACGAAAAAAACCTCAATATCCTATGAAATAAACGCATTACAGCCCGGAAAATGCTTTGTATGATTTTTATTCACTCGTTGTTTCGTATTAAAAAACTCACTCGTTCGATGCGCTCACTCGTTCGTTTTCTGATGCTACTCAACTCATGAATAAAAATCGTACGCGCGCATTTTCCATGAAGTAATCTCTATTTATTCTTTCTGGACTATCCATGAAACTCTTGGCTTTGTTGTATTCGTTATATGTAACTCCACATTTTTGAGATGGAAATGGAAAATGATAACTATAAAAAGAAAAGATAGTCATGAATTGGGCCAATCCCGGGGGGGGGGGAATCCCATGTAAAAACGACAGGGGTGCTCGTCGGAAATTTTTAAAAGAACCCCTATAAGAGGTATCAAGATCCTGTCTTGCGGGCTTGGCATAAAATTCTTTTCGCCTCTCAGAGGTAGCAGTTCTAGAACAACCCATTTTGACACTTTCATACTTTTTAATAGTGATAAAAGTGGTTGCTTCGAATACCTCCCACTCTAACGTAAAGTTTTTTTTAACAGAAGGTGTTCATTACAAATGAAACAGTAAATAATATCGAATACTCTAACTACACGGTGTCTATGTTAAGTTCGAGTGTCCATCCAGAACTCCCGGCGTTAATTAGACAAAATGAAAAATAGTTAATTGTGAAATGTCTCCTGTCATAACATTTTCCACTCAATAAACCAAAAGGTACCGCGAAACCTCCCACTGTGGACCTACGAGCACCCCCGTTTCTTTTATATGGGAGTTGTTTCCCCCCTCCCCGGGAAATTGGGTACCATATGCAATGCAGGGCCAGCACGAGTAATACCGTTAAGCAAAATGGAGAGCTACTATAGACCTCTTTCATAATGGCGGCCAAGCAAAATATTCTTTTGTTTTAATGCCGATAAGCCCCTCTAGCCGCGCTACGACGAGCAAATTTCAAAAGAAGGTTTCAAAATGAGGGCAGCAGGTCCAATTAACAAAGAGTTAAAAGAGTGTAAGAGTGGCCGCCATTTGTGAAAATGGTCCATATTTGAATGCTTGACTTGCGGTTGAAACTTACTTATCACAATTCAGTAACAACAAGCTTACCAACGGAGCGCCTTATGACTTTGCAGAAATGTAAATTATGACCATGAATGTAAGACTTGTTGTTAATGTCTTATTCATTGCTATTCGTTTTCACCTGGGATTTTTTATCTCTTTCCTTTTTTGTAGAACTGGTTGGCATTCTCGTCTCTTCACAGACCTCTCTTTTCTGAACACGGTTCTGTCTACTTTGCAGCCTCTCAGCCTCCTCCGGCTGATTTTAACAACGCTTTCTGCAGGGTAAGACAACGTTTTTTTGAATTTGCAACAGCGTTTTTCCTTGCATGATAAATGTCCAAATCTATGGTATAACAACAGATTACTTAGGTGAATTATACACATTTCATTCCTTTATTGGTCTGTTGTGACTGACAGATTTCTTCGGCTTTTCCTAGGATATCCACTTCAACAAAGTCTACAACAGTGCTCCGAATGTTTTTGTATCTGCTAATCACTCCTCCAGTGGTGGGAATAGGGATCCGGTGCATAATTCCATTACAGCTTGGACGGAGGTAGGACAACAGCGGAAAGAAATGTAAGACTGCCTTGAAAGTCATTCTTGTTTAAATCGAGATAAAAACAAATAACCTTTTCTTTTCAGTCTCTACTACGTTCATATTTAGAGAAGGAAGCGGAACTTTGCATGGGAAGGAGGGGCAACGAATAAAAATAACAAAGAGATGCATTAAAACCTGGCACGAAAAGGCAAAGAAATGTTGTGAGAAACAACACCACAATAAAATTTCATAAACAATACAATCCACTACAATGTACTGGAATCCATTCAGAGTATCCGCACAGCTCGCATCTCTTCTAATTTGTTTTTGTTGATTATGATGCTGATAGTAATGATGCTGTTAATATGACAATTACATCACTTTTGGAGAGCAAGTAGTTTAATATTTGCGCCCGAGCGGAGCGATGGTACGAGGGACACAAATAAACTATATGCTAGACAAAAGTCATGCGATTATCATGATTATTAATACACCAGACCAAATCGTAAAAACTTCATTTAATGAGAAAAAAATGACAATCGTTGTATGTTGTCCTTCGGTAGCATTTTGTAGAAACTTTAACTTCAAGTGAAGCTTATAACTACTGTAAAAAATGGGCACGCATTGTGTACGTGTGGTAGTGCAGTAACACAGCGCTTTATTCCATATTGTCAACTGAGCTGCGTTTTGTCTTCCAGGAGATTCAAGTTGTCTTTGCGTAATATGTAACTCTAATAGTTCACGATATTGTTTTGAAACCGTATATCATTATAGTGCCATGGTAGATGTCTTAGGTAAATAGCCCTTTGAAAAGACATGTTGTTACCAGCAAAATACTAAACCAACAAAGATTAAGGAAAATAAAAGGGAATAGAGGAACATTGGTTTCGAAGCTGTTATGTTAATCATTTTCAATTCCCAATTCACCACAAGTTTAAGCGTGCACTCTGAGCATCTGACAGCTTTCTAATACAAAAGTTCACTAAAGGTAAACCCTATCCGGAGGGGTTAGTACCTGGTAGTCTGTCCGCAAAAATATACCACTTTGTAACAGAAACATAGGACCAAAAATTCTATTTTAACGCTCAAAAATGCGAATTAAGCAAAGGAACAGATTTTGTTAGCCTGCTTTATGAAAAAAAAGATTGATGCAAAAGTAAATAAATATTGATACACAGTTTTTAGGAAGAGCAGAAGGAAGTTTTTAGGACAGTCAATCGAGAATGAAATATTTTGCCATCAGCAACAAAATTTGCGACATGACAACAACATAAATTTTGAACCGCGAATATAAAAAGTTACCATCAGCAAAAAACATTTTGGGAGTGTTTGCTACATTCAATTTTTCTATTGTACTTTTGGCTTCACAAATAAATCGCAAAATCGAAAGTGACATCCAACTCATCGGGCGCCGTGATCAAGTTACCTTGCGTGTTTCCTCGCGAAACAAATGATACAGCTGTGTCAAAACGATGGCAAGACGCCGCGTTTTTGTTTTGTTAGTTTGTTTTTTTTTCTTTCAAGTGTGGTAAAGTTTGACACCAATACCACCAATTCCATCGTTTTGGAAATAGCAGCTGCTTTATTATTCATCAGCGTCACAACTTTTTGCCGATTTGGAACTCTTTTTGTTGAAATTCAAGCACGCTTCTAAGAGATCTGTTTATTTTCGTGACTTATGCACGCGCTGAAGCCTATTGGCACACGGACACTCTTACACTTTTACAACCCGGTTACATAGTGTGTAGTGCACTACCACAAAAATGAAATACTAAAACTCCTAGCTTTCGCCGGTCAACGGCATAATCAGAGATAAGAAGAATAATCCACGCAATGCATACGGTAAGACGTGCGAGAAGTGTAGGAATGTAAAATGTAAGTGTTAAAATAAAGTGTTGATGAACGAAGGTAATGTTTGTGTTGATTAAAATTAGAGATCCGAGAATTAACTGCAGTCCTTGCCGTACTGCTGATGTATTGTTGTTCACAGCTTTTACGTTTTATTTGATAGACGGCATTTCGTCTTAGGCACAGGCCGGCGTTAGAAATTAGACATTTTCCCGTGGTTCATTTGCGCCCTGTGGTGTTCATGTATTTAGGGAGGGCCTGTCTGAGGTTACATGACTTGTTAGCAACGCCTACTGGGGTCTTTTCTTTTCGAAAAATGTCAGTAGTTTTGTTGTTGAATCGTTCTGAAATGTATGGGGTCTTGGTGCTGGCTGGGTGGAGCTCTCTTTGACTACGGGGGCGCTTTGCTTGGTTTATGCTATTTTCCAGGTATCAGGTCAAAGGAGGATGTCGTCGAATCCCATTAGGTGTTTCTTCGTTGTTGCTTGAGTTGTTCAGCATCTGTCTTTGATACGTTTCCGTTCATTGCGGATAAAGTTGGTCTTCGATTGTTTAGGTATGGCTGACGGAGATGTACTATGAGACTATGACATGGAAAGTTGTTGCAATAATACGACCAGTTAAACAAGAGCAAAAATTGAGAAAAGAAAAGAGCAAAAAAAATTCATCCAGAATAAGTCGCACCAACTGTGGCATTGAAATGGTATCCTCTGGCCCCGACACTATGGAATGCTCTTCCTTATCATATCGGAAACAGCTCGTCAGGGTCTGTTTCTTAAAGGGAAAGTACGGCCTAGAAAAAGTTTCTCTGAATCGAAAGTCTTTTAGCTGTATTATCATACTTGACCACTCATTTGCGCTAAATGTGTTTAAATAGCCAACGATAACCCTTCAAAAATAGGCAATTTTAATTTGAAATCCGCCATCTTTATTTTTGTGTATGCAAACAAGGCTATGACGTACAAATAATCAAAGCTCGCTTTCTTTTGGTATTATTCCGGAATAGGAAGACACGGTATTTGTAATCTCTTGGGACCTATTCTGTTTTCGGAATGAACGGAATAATATTCCGTTCATTTTGCTCCCGATAGCAGAATGAACAGAATGACCGGAATACGATTCACTCGGAATAGGTATACCAGCATATGCGTTCTTTTGAAAAATTTTGGCGGGAAATGATACGTGGCTGGCTGGTTACCCGCAGGTGGCTTAAAAAGTGTAAACATTCAAATGGAATAGCGATCCAAAATGTTTCTTTACCGGTGCTAGAACAAGAAGAGCCAGTGTCAGTTTGTGTTTTTAAAAAAGTGCCCTTGCCTGGTCAAAAGGAATGACAATGGCATTAATTAATTTGTACGAAAACCACAAACCAATAAAGTCAACATTAAGAAGAAGATCGTATGGGAACGCCGTCCTGCACTGCGCAAAGCACTTACAAGTACAAAGAATTCTTCGTCATCTTCCCCTTTAAAGTTTTTAGCAAATGAAACAAATTTTGTCTTGTTTACACTTGCTCTGGCTGATTTTTGCCGCCTAGTTTGATTGATCAGAGGATCTACAAGTATTTAGTGACTTGAGTTCCTGTCACATTTATGGCGTACGTGGCCTACTACCTATTGAACCACACGAGCGTTTACTATAGTTCATTTTTTGGAGCAGAAAGGTTACAGAATATTGAGAAAGTGATTGGGGGACTATTGCTACGTCACGTAGTTTCAAGTCACGAAAGAGTCAACTTCAAAGTGCTCTTGTCACATTTTAACAGGAAACTGGACAAAACGACAATTATTTTTGAATTCCTGGGGAAAAGTTTTAGTAATTAGAGAAACTTTTTGTAGACCGTACTTTCCCTTTAAAGTAAGCTGAAAACGTTTCTTTCTTAGCTTTTTAAAATTACTTTGTTTTAGATGTTTCCTTTTTAATATGTTTTCTAATATTGTAAAGCGCCTTTGAAAATTAGGTTGGATACTGGCGCTATATAAATCTATTATTATTATTATTATTATTATTATTATTAGAGTGGTTTTCAATTGAGTGTCGAAAGTAATTAAATAATTACTTTGGTTTTGCATTACTTCAATCAGTGATTGGTTCAAAGTTCTCGCGCCACTTTTTCAACCAATCAGAAGTGAAACCAAAACCAATGGTGGCTCGCGCGTACACATTTTCCCGCGCTTTGTGTCGGCTACGTGTAATTACTTCGAGTTTTGATTGGTTTTCTGGATTGTCTCCGTCCTTTTTGATTGGCCAAAGTAATTACTTTGGTTTTGGTTTTACGACACTCATTTAAAAACCGCTCTATTGACGGTTTTCACATGACGTCACGACCGCCATGTTGGTACCCCTAAACAAAGAAAAGGCGGCCATGTTGGTGCCCCGACCAAATCCTCCGGGAATTTAACTCTATTATTATGCAAACGCTTCCTTTTGTTTTGGTTGAAAAAAATGGCTGTTGATCACGTTAGTGAAAACCAGCAATTATTATTATTATTATTATTATTATTATTATTATTATTATTATTATTGACCGAGCGAAGTTGTTTGACATCTTTGCAGCCAATCAGAATCAGGGCGGGAAATGAATTTTCAGCCCGGGCATTTCCCATTTGGAAAGCAAAAAGGCGCGTTTTACAGAGGGCAGTTTGTCATTTGGCCACACTTATTAATAATAATGTAATTTTCCATGACTCAGTCTTCCATGATTCTGATTGTCTAATAACATGTTATTACAAACTGGGATAATTTGTAAAGAGCGTGCAATTTACCAAGGGCCATGTCGTTTCCTGATACTGCAGTGAGATAACCTGTAAAAGTTATTTTGCCTACGGAAATTACATCGCAAATTACAGAAAGCTTCAATGACCTTAAATTTCTAAAATTACTAGATTACGCACTGTTTAAGTAAGCCTTAAAAAAGAACCAGCTAGATATGTCGGTAGCCTGTTTACTGCTACATTTAGTGCAGCTTAAAGTTTTACAACTTTAATAATCGTTAGGCATGTACTTAATATGAACTTAAATTGGAGAGAGGCATTTAATACTCATTACGCAAAAATTAATTTCTCTTAAATTTATTTGTGCCTTTAGGTCCCGTATTAGTCAGTTAAAAGTATCTTAAATGTTTTGTTATATTTAATGGTTGTTTAATTTGTCTTAAAATAAATGAAATGCCTTGTTTCACCCAGTGATAGCATCCAACCAAAGGGATAAATTGAAGGGGTCTTTTTACCTAACGTTTGCTACATGAAACATTAAAAATCACTTCACTGGCGTATTCTGATGACATCTGCTGTTTTCCTTGTTATCGCAGTACATTAACACAACAGGCACCCGAATTTGTCTAAAGGAGTTGTACGAATCAAGATATGACCCGCTTTCTATATCATACGCTGTTGTGTCAGGTAACCTTGATAGACTTAATGAAAGAAATTAATGTGATCGATCATTTTTTGTTCTGTTTCATAGTTATTTATACTAGTTTTAAAAGTAAGATATGGTATGAAGCTCTTTGCATTTGAAATGTACTCGGTGGTAGGCAGCATTCGAAGTGTTCTGTTATACCCTTAATTAAGAGCTGAGAAGGCGGTAGCCAATTCAGCGTGTAGTGCACAAGGCCTGGAAGATTAAGGTTTGGTATTTTATGAGAGCCTGGTGACTTGCCGTTACATGTTTTTTATACAATTGTAATATCACGCCAAATTTGGATGATATAGTGGTTCAATGACAAATGTAATCCCCAAATTTTTTCCCCAAAACTTCTTAACCTGTTCTTCAAATTTCCCGTGCAGACTCGGCTGATGGTAGTGCCATGTGGGGTTTTTAATTTGTACTTCAATGTTTTTAAAACGGACGTAATCATCATCATCATTATCATCATCTTCATGTTTATTGTTCTTGTTGTTGTTGATCAAGAGAGTATGAAGTTAAGAGAGGTAATCCCTCATATTGGCCCTATTCCAATCGTAATCCCTCTCAAGTTATTTTTAGATATCCTGAGAGACCCGTTAGTTCCTCGAGGGTTAACTGATAGCCAATCATGTTCCCCCAATTGGACCAATGTTGACAGCTGAGCGAATTCCCACGCAATGATTGGCGTCGTTAGCGAAAATGGGGACATATCATTGGCTATCAGTTAACCCTCGTGGGAATACCGGATCTCGCAGGAGATCTAAAAATAACGTCAGAGGGATTACGATGGGAATAGGGCCAATATGAGGGATTACCTCTCTTACCTTCATACTCTCTTGTGTTGATTTATTACTTTGCGTGAATTCGAATTCTTGTTTTTTCTTTTTCACTCAGATATCTGCCCATCAGGATGGGGTTATTTCAATGGTTACTGCTATTTCTCAAGCCGAGCATGCTCTTCATGGCAGAGCGCTGAATCAAACTGTTCATCAATGAGTTCGAGTCTGGTAACTATACACAACCATAAAGAAAATGTTTACGTTCAGCATCGCAATAACGGCGAACGAAACTGGATTGGTCTGAATGATCGAAGTGTGGAGGGATCATTTGTTTGGACCAACCACGAATTGAGCAATTTCAGGTCCTGGGCGCCAAGGCAACCAAACAATTGGAGAAATGAAGACTGTGTGCACACTCTTGGCGCTAAACATGGTTACACTTGGAATGATGTGTCATGTGACAACTGTTACAATTTCACTTGTTTCAGAGGTACAATTATTCTTTCGCTTAGTTCAAATTTTACACATCCCTCTGCTTTATTGTGCTCTTTTTAACGAGAAGCATAAACAATCCCAGAATTAAAACGAAGTAAAAAGAACGCGCTAGGAGCTTGGGACGTTATGCTATGACGCCGTTCACGTTTTTGTCTTCATGATTCCCCGAAAGGTGAGTTTAAGATTTTGTGAGATTGAAAAACAACTTAATAGGGCGGAGCTATGTTAGCAGGGGCGTACAACTTCGCAGGCATTAATTTTTAAAGTCATTATAAAATCGGGCCAAGTTTTTTAAATTTCTAATGAAACTGGTGTCTCAGTGTGTGAGTGTTTCCAGTATCATTTCATTAACCCATACAGGCCTGGCCAAACGGATCCAACATCATTCAACATTGTTGGACACTGTTGAAAAGTGTCGAACGACAACGAGGTGGCCAAACGAACGCAACGTGTTGGATTCAGCATTTGGACTCAAGAGTCTAGAACCAAAATCTACCCAGAATCCTTAGAAAAGAAACTCTCTCCATGTTGGCGTTTTCAAGTTTCTTCTAAAATTATCAATAAAGTCACTCTCTCTGATGATAGCAAGGGGACCGTTGTTCCAGAATCCGGGAAGTGCAACAGCAAATACGCGGTCTTCAAAGGTCTTGCACCAGGTGCGAGGAACCTTGAGATGGCACAAGGCGTAACTGCGTAGGGAGTAGCGTCCCGGGGTCTTGACTTGTAAAAAATCCTGAGACCTTTGAACACAAGAAAGGCTATCTATTCAAATAGAGATTGCTCAAGCTTTCCTGGCTCAGATATTCAAGACTTTGCCCGTTCACATTCTGTGGCTTGACGTGGCAACGCGCGAAACAGATGCAACGAATAAACCATCAACATAGATACCGATAGCAGCAGCGCACGCGCGCGTGCAACACTGTTGGATGTGATGGCCAAACTAATACTAGTTTTTTGTTCGCACCTTAGAACAAAAGAAACGTTGGATAATGTTGAAGACGATGTTCTTCGGTCAACAACTTCCAACATCATGCGACATGGTGGCCAAACGAGTGCAACATATCCAATTAAACAATGTTGGATGATGTTGGCTTCACGGCAAGAAATGTAATAGTGGACGAAAGCAAGCGAGGCTCCCACACAGTGTCAGTCTTATCACCTGTCCCCCTGTTTCCGGTTATTTTATAAGAAATGGTATGATGATGATGACCTTATAGAGTGTTTTCACGTGACGACACGGTGGCCATTTTGGTGTCTCTAAACAAAAGAACGGCGGCCATGTTGGTGTCTCCAACTAATCCTTCGGGAATTGAGCTCTCTTATCATGAAAACGTTTTCTTTTGTTTCGGTGGAAAAACAAGGTTACTGATCACATGCGTGAAAACACTCAAAAACAGATTTTGCGACGTCTTGCCCTTTGCTTGTACTGTAAACTTCTGTTTGTGTTGCAGCTTGCTGCAGAGAAAACTCGACAAATGGGTAAAATAAACAACTAACTACTGCATTTTTTTTGCATTACTTATTGGAATGTTCTTCAAAAATAGTCGGAAGCGGCATTTCCGAGACCCTAAATTTCAAGCTTTCCTGCCTTCGTTTGGAGCGCCTTTGGCGCGCGAAACATTCTTCGTGTCCGTACACCTTCAAAATCTCACGCTACGCCCCTGGTTAGGCCATTGCAAATTCCGTGGCCTCCGCTCGTGGCTCTGCATTTACGCCTTCTTCCATCAACGACTTTTCTCTCTTTTCAATTACGAACATACTCTTTTAATAGCCCTTCTTTTGCTGTCAATGGAAACATAAAATTTAGAAAACGTCATAGATTTTTCGTCCGTATATTGAAGACCTTCGATACAGACCAAATAATGCCGGATTTGAGTATGTAAGCAATTCGTTCGACCAATGACTTGCAAAGAACACATCGCTTAATATTTGTAAAATTATATTACTGCGAGGGATAAAAAACGGGATGATTTTCGTTTTCAAGTATGACTAATACAAGTCTATAAGCGATAAATGAACAGGAAAAGGCGTTAGGTTGAAGTTTTCTCACGTGAACCTAAGAACTGTTCGAGATAGTCTGGGCTTCAAAATGAAAGATCTTAAGGACGTTCGCGCTAAGTGTTTGTGCGCAACGTTACTGTGCAGGTAATGCGACTGTAATATGTCACGCGTTACTTCAAGCATTATTGAAGTTGAGGTTTCAAAACCTTTGCAAAAACTGTAGAAGTCTTGCTCAGCGTTGGGCACATTTATTTCCAAGTCATCATGAAACGTTAAAGAGGAGTGAGCGGGAGGTTGGAAAAGCTCTGGAAAAAGTAAATGATCAAGTAGTGGCTGAAAGTTTGGAAAACTTGAGGACGAACCAAGTACAAGGAAAGGTTACGTTTATACAAACGTTGGCCGTGTAAGACTTACATTTTAAACAGAGTTAACTGAATAGAGGGTAATGTAAAGTGCTAGTATTCTATCCCGTATGAACCATGTGAGCGTTAGCGCTACTGATGGAAATGGGCCCACACAAGGACAGAGAAAAACTCTGACCAGGGTGGGAATTGAACCCACGACGTTCGGGTTAGATCTCCGCCGCTCTACCGACTGAGCTACAAGGTCAGACGGGAGCAGGCCGTGGGAACTGAAGATGTAAAAGGACGAACCGCTGCGTAAATTTAATGGGACTGTTTATTATTATTTTTTAATGCTCCTATAACCTTAAGAGCTTTAGTTCCAAGTGAATGCATGTTTTTGAAGTTCTTTTCTTTTACTTTCATGAAAATTGAGCAGAATATTGTATTTTCTCCCTCGTCCACTTGAATAGTGCGGACTTACGGGGAAAAAGCAAGCGATTAAATTTCACAAAAACCACACTCCAGAGGATGAGCATGACAGCAATGGAGAGATATAATACAAAACACTAACCAAATGAAAATGACGCCTGCTTGAAACTTCGTTGCCGTGCTCGATCCTGTCTTGGGTTCCAGTCTTTCCCAGATAGGTTACGCAAAAACGTGACAAACGAAATTTCTCAAGAGCATTGCAACATCAAATCGATTTTACTCGTTTAGATCATCGGTGACCCGGTTTTTTAAATCATGAATCAAATGTTACTTTACTTACTATCTACAAAATATGATGAAATGAAAAAAATCACACTGTGAGAAGTCATCCTTTTTTGTGATTTTCGATGGATGAGCAGATGAGGCTACATCTCCTTATGATGACCGATTCATAGAAATTAAGGCATTTTTCCACTGCCAGTTCGAAACAAAGTCGGTTACCCCCAATTTTTTTTCACTTTTGGAGTAAGTACTTTATGACCTAACTCTAGCCTGACCGAACTGTACGAAGATTTTGGCGCGAACGTCCGATAATTGAGGAAGATTGTAAGTGAGAACAGAGGAAAGGTAGATGAGGGAGATATGGAGCTAGAGAAGAGAAGAGAAGAGAAGAGAAGAGAAGAGAAGAGAAGAGAAGAGAAGAGAAGAGAAGAGAAGAGAAGAGAAGAGAAGAGAAGAGAAGAGAAGAGAAGAGAAGAGAAGAGAAGAGAAGAGAAGAGAAGAGAAGAGAAGAGAAGAGAAGAGAAGAGAAGAGAAGAGAAGAGAAGAGAAGAGAAGAGAAGAGAAGAGAAGAGAAGAGAAGAGAGTTGGAAGAATGATTTTTGAATTGCTTTCTTTTTAAGCCCCCCGTAAAATCCAGGCCCCACTTTTTTATTACATCCCCCCAAAAAAGGGAAAACTAACTTTTTTTTAGACAGTTAATAATAAACTGTTTTAAAACATTTTAACCTAAGTAAATTTTACCAATTTTCGTAGCTGTAAGATTGAAATCAAACATTTTTAAAAAGCGACACAACTTTTAAATTTGCAAGACATGTTTCGGGTACTCAGTATC
>NC_090891.1:16970567-17003067 GCF_036669925.1 Montipora capricornis | reverse complement strand
TGTTAGTAAAATCGAACGGTTAGCATTTAAGTTTACCATTCAGAAATGTTTCTACATTCAAGGTTTTCTCAAGTTATTTTAACGAAGATTCCTTTAGAAACACTGTTATTTCGGACACGTTTGCCTACCCGTCAAGATGGGTTCCAAAACCGTGCCGGATAAGGTATATGTCGTCTATGGATAAATTTGACAGACTTCTCTTCTTGTGCCATTGACAACTTGGCCAAAAAGGCGGTTTGCAAACGAAAGAGCCATTTGTGTCAGTGAACGCTGGTTAATTAGAGATATTACGACAAAACAGAATTTCCGTATCCCGCTAATTTTCCCTCAAGATTCTCGCATCCCGACCTCATAAAAACAGGAAATCCGGCTCCCTCTTGTTATTGAAATTCCCGTTTCCCGCCCTTGTTTTAAGCTCGCATCCTGAGTATCACCACAAAAGATAGCCAAATCCCGCATCCCGCCAAAACTATTGTGGACCCTCACAAACTTCAATTTAAAAAAAAACATCCTCGCTGTAACGCATATTAACTGCTACGGTTTTGGGTGACATTATCTCCACAGATATCGACGAATGTACCAGTGGATTACATAGCTGCCATCGTTCAAGGGCTACATGTACAAATACTGCTGGATCCTACAGTTGTTCGTGTGTAAATCCTTTCACTGGAGATGGAAGGACTTGCATCTATCCTGCGTCAGGTATCATTTGGGACTAGTTTGCATTGCTTAGACAAAGCAGTAGCTTTGGCGTAAAAGGCCATGTATACGTGAAGAACCAAAAGACAAGTCAAAACTAAATTAAAGGCGTTTCGATTCCATAAATGTCAGTTTTGGGTCCGGAACAAAATATTCTACTGTTTGATACCGCATACAACCTGCCAACAGCAAATTAAAGCGTAAGCAGTTTTATGAGCTAGAAACAGGCACCTGCCAAGCAACGCAAAAAACCGTTCATTTTGGAGAATTCCAATTCACATGCGCCCAAAGAAATCCTCCGGCATTAATCTCGATAAAATCAGATATTTTTCGCGCCAGCACTTATTCGCCCAAAACTCTCGAAACAATAAAATGCACTTTTTGTGCAAAGGTTTTTTATCTCGTTCAGATATCCGGATACTTCTTGTGACAATATGTACGTTCTCGTTGTTGAAATATGTGCTCGCTTCCGCCTATCCGTTATTATAACTTGGATAAATGGAGGAAAGTCGCAAAAGTCTGTCATCGAGGACTCTCCATGAGTGAGGTAGGGACCCAACCTAATTTACCGAAAGCTGATAACTTGATTTTCAATCCAATTAAGAAAACTCACTGTGATAAAATTGTTTTGAATAACATATAATTTGAATTAGCGGAGACGGCAACGTAAGTGCACTTCGGTCTTTGGGAATTAGGTGAAGGTAAAGGTAAAGGTACACCCTCTTTAACGTCGGTAGGTCCTTTACCCACTACACCGAGGGTATTCTCCCAGGAACCCGACGGTGCGCTCGTTTTACCCTCCCCCCCCCCCCCCCACCACCTTTCAATCAGTGCTCCGTTTTAAGGGTATTCAAAGCTACTTTAAGTACACTAAAAGGAAAGAAGTCGAAACAAGGATGTGAAATCCAGTGATCGAACTCGGGACCTCTTGCACCAAGGCCGCGCACTAACCGACTGTGCAAAACAGCGTCTTTTTCAAACAGTCCTCCCAAAAGCAATGGTTTTCGCTTTAAAGCACGCCCGTTATGCTTTCCTTCCCACCCTTCAGAAATTTGCAAGCAATTTTGTGATATCAAGAGGTCGCTCTGCATGGCTCTCCGTGAGTTATAAACCAATACATTTCACTGTTTGGGATCTGTTGTCAATCCAAATCAAATATTCTCCAGTATGTCATAAACAAAAAGTCACGGTAATAGACAGAAACCGACCAGCGAGCTTTGTCCTATTTATTCTAACTTTCAGTATATCCGTGACCACCGTGCGTGAGTGATAAGTTCCTGTTTCTTTCTCAGAATGCCAGAATTACAACACGTTGAGCAGTTTTGACAGAAAGGTAACATATTATAACAGCTACCACTGTGACAGTGGAATTGGTCCCGCGTGGTATCGATTTCAAGGTGCAGCAGGTACAAGAATGCCAACGTCATGTCCACCAACACATCGATGTAATGCTCATGCACCAGGGTGGGTAAATGGAGGGCATCCAAGTGTCGCTGACGGTCGAGTAAGCAAGATGGTATGCTTCCACTGGAGCGGTAGTTGCTGCCACTGGTCGACTACCATTAAAGTCAGAAACTGCGGTTCTTTCTATGTTTATTATCTTAATAGTACACCAAACTGTTATCTCCGCTATTGCGGAACTGACTAGGGTAAGTACCCGTGTAACATTCAAGAAGTCATCTTTTTTTCTTTTGGTATCAGTAGTAGACAGCCATCCTATATGTAAACAACGAATACTCAGATGTTAAGTTTTTAAGGTATCATTATCATACTTGTGAAATCGCGAAAACTCAACTATGACTGGCGCCAATACTATTTTAGACCACATCGCTTTCGAAATTTGGACTGAACGGTTTTAAATTTCGTACGAGAGAAAGGTCCTGGGGAAAACAAAACTGCCATGAAGATAAACGACGATTATCTGCAACAGTCTTTTCTGAACTTCTTTTGCAGACCAGATCCAAAACTAGCTGTTACAATATAACAAAGAACATTTCGATCGACGTTAAGCTAAGTGTAGATTGCCAACGCCTAGGAATAAAGGACATGTTATGTAACAAGTGACAGAATCATTGTATAGGGTCATGAAACCTGCAATTTCTGACCTCATTCCATACGCAGATATAGTTTGGGATGTGGGGTAAGGGAGTTGGTTGGGAGGTAGAAATCATGAGCACTGGAAGAGATAATAGAACCAAATAAATTTTCTGTGACAACATATTTTATGCCACCCTGTCAAAGACTATTTTTAACAACTAAATTCTCTGCACTGTGATCACACATCAAATCCACATCTGGCTCTTTGTGTTTTTTTATCGAGGCTTGCCAGTATTATCGTGACAAGTTACTCCTTAATTCTGGTGCGTAAATTGGTAACTTCAAATGTGATATTACAAAGTTTAATAACACGGGTGACAAATTACTCCTTAATTTTGGCGCGAAATCTCAGCGTTAATTTATAATTTCACATGTGAAAACGCTTTTCAAACTATTTTCAGTTTTTCTAAAATGTAAAATTCCGCGAAAAAAAAGGGGACAATAGACCTTTTCGGCTTGTACATTTTGTTTTCCCAATACAGATCATGTAATAATACTCAGTAGGTTTGGTCTTTTGTTTTGTTCATTAAAATGAGGGCATGCAAGCATGAATATGCCTGCATGCACTCTTTTTAATGAACACAACAAAGGGCCAAGCCTCCTGAGTATTATCGCATGATCTGTATTGGGAAAACAAAATGTACAAGCCGAAAAGGTCTATTGTAACCAATTCAAATCATTTGAGAAAAAAACGTTTTGTCCCAGATATTGCCATATAATTTAAATGTGAATGTTAAATTATCATGCAAAATGTAATAAACAAAGAATCTTAATCCCGAGAGATTTGAATTGGGTACAACATTGGTTGCGGTCGCATTAGGGAGTTAACACTAGTGTTAAATCAAGTTTTATTGTTCAGTGTTCCCCTAGGGATTCAAAACACCTGTGAGTTGACACCTGAGTAGTGTCAACACTAGTGTTTTGTGCAGCAAAATGCAATGAGTTAGCCGAATTGGTCTCTTATGGGCAATAATGTCAATTATATTCTAATTCGCTACCCCGCTCAAACGAATATAAAACATTTATCATGTAACAAGCAACCTCAATTGGGGTGTGTCAACACGAGCCGTGTGCGACCCTCTTTATTATGCCTTCATCAACAGAATGGATGGAAACAATACAATAAACAGAATGAAAACTCAGAAATGCACAAAATTACAGCAAGAAAAAAAATTCAACAAAATGATCTAAACTATGCTCGTATAACAATCAATCAGTAAAGATACAAAACGTGCTAAACCTTTCGTGTAGCAGCATGCAAAAAACTACGTGTAAAAGAAGCCCCTGATCACTGGGTATTTAATTTTGAGGGCGTAGGGACGGTCGTAGGACGCGAATGGATATAAATGAGGACAACTCGAATATATATAGCCTGCCGCTAATGAAGCGACAAAAAAACAGCATACCATGTAACACCCCAAAGAAAAGGTTACGTAACCCATGATAAATACATTTATATTCTAATTCGCTACCCCGCTCAAACGAATATAAAACATTTATCATGTAACAAGCAACCTCAATAGGGGTGTGTCAACACGAGCCGTGTGCGAACTAAAAGAACGGGAAATGCGGAAAATTAAATACCCAGTGAGTAGTACTATGGGGGAATATAGGCCGGTTTTGAATGGAGCATTCTGATTGGTCGAGAGCGATTTTTAATGAGATGCATCGTGTTCTGATTGGTGGATATTTTTAGGTCCGCCATTATCACGTGCACACGTGAACAGGATTGGTTGAGACGGTGGGGTCAAAGTCCATTTGACGTCATAACCGGGGGAGTCAAACAGAAAGTATGTTTGGAATGTAGACCAAGATCCGGGGGGAACATGAAGGAGACTAGAGTGGTTGGGTTTCTCGAATCATCAACGGTTTAATGACAACAAACAAAACTTAAGGTACAAGCGGGAACGTGTGAGGAGACCTGGTGTCTAACCTCGTCCCTAAATAAACAATGGTGTAGGAATCCAGGACCTACTACCCTACTAAAAAGTTTAAAAAAGCTAAACAACATAAAATCATGAAAGATGGGTCGTCCATAGCGCGGCTCCGAGCTAATGGATGCAGATACAGGATTCGAAACAACGTGACATAAAAACGATCCCAATAGGAAGGACAACGCAAAGGAACGGGTGTGGTACCTATTTGGCAAAGACCTTCCCCATGTTTTTGAAATACGTCAGAAGCATGTGTTAACTTTCGAACAAGTTTCTTCTGACGTGGTCCCGAGCATTTGGCGAAGGTGGGTTCTGGGCGATTTGGGGAAAGTATTTGTTCCCCGCCACGAGCAGACTGGTCCGACAGTGAGGACATTGCCAATCCTTCCGTTGGTGCTGGTTCATGTACCCATACTGCGTGGCCAGGAACGCGTAGAGACATCGATCGTGCATCCTCTGCTTGCAACAAAACATCTTCATGGGGGTGGATCGGTATCGGAGTTTGCGCAGGGATCCCAGGTGGCGACAAATGGCTGCAAACGTCAGATGCTCGAGCTTGTGGGGCTCCGTTAGATGGTATTCGAAGCAGATCACGCATTGGTTCTCTGCTTCGAATTGTTTCTGCTCTCGTTCTCGTTGCTCGGCTTTCTTCCGCTCGAGTTGCCGTTTCTTTCTGAGGATCTCGTCCTTGTTCTCTTGGTAGATCTGGTAGATGCGTTGTAGTCTTTCTCTGGCCCTTCTGGCTTGCGAGCGCGTGACAGGTGGCATATTGTCGAAGCATCACAAACAGAATGAAGAGGTTTAGGATCGCGCGCTCTTATAAGAGACCCTAAGGGGTCATGTGATAGGTCAGGTGACTTAGAGGGGGGATGGGGGGGTACCCCTCCAGAAAAGGTCTCTTCTTGAAAACGAGGTCCTAAGAGGTCTATAAGAGTCGAAGCGTTGGAAGGATCGTCATTCTTGTTCTTTGAAAAGTCTATGGGTGGGTGTTTGTCTATTGCAGAATTGGTAAGAGATATGCGACGAGCGTCGAGTGAACAAAGAAATATACGAGTGATGCATGTCGTGCTCGGTCACGGACGTCAAAACAATAGCAACGTTATCCCGACAACGGGATTTGCCGGTCCTATATTCAACATCTCGACTCGGCAGAAAGACAAAGACAAAGAGGTGGACGATGTGGAAATGAAGGCGACTGTCCGTTGGGCGGAGAAGGCCAAACCTGCAGGACAGTTCCTCGATGCCGAAGATACGACGACGGAGTTCCCCTGTGTCATCTGTGGCGAAGAGGACTTTGGGCTCAAATGTGATAACAATGTGAAGGCGTTTCTGGAGAAGGTCAATAAACAACTACCTGGAGGCATCCAAGGCGCCAAGATCAAACCAGACCTCTTGGTGGAGATGGGATGTTGCCACCAAACCTTGCACGTGGGCTGTGTGTTGACATGGTGGTTGACCCGAAGCCATTGGACCTGCCCACATTGTCGGGAGGTTTACCTGGAGGGTAACGAGAAGCAGAACTACCCGCGGTACGATGAGCGTCAGGACATCATTGTCCAACAAGTCTACGACGCCGTGACCCGGACCATCTGGAATCTGAACACAGATCCCACGGACGACGAGTTTGAGGACGACGACGACGACAGGTTTGAGTTTACGGATTTGTCGGATGATGATTTGACCACTTTGGAGGGACTGTTGGGACGTTGACATTTTGTTATTTGTTTTTTAGTGACACTGTGGAATATTTGATGGAACAAGCTCATCGCAGTGAACGTTTTATTCGTTGGTTTGTGTATCGTTTTCCTCATCGTGATTTCACGGAATGGGTGCGTGCCAATAGAGAGACACAACTATTTATTTATCGAAAGTACCTTCGTGACTGGGCGTTTTCTGGTTAGTGATTATTTGTAAGTTAAGAGGACACCATTGTGAATTAAAAACATGTTTTATTTTCATTGGCGGTTACATTTGTGTTCTTTAAGAAAATAGTTCAACTTGGGTAGAGGGAATTCCTTCCAATGGGCAGGGCGTAACGGGGTCCTGGGTGTCTGACTGGCTAGCATTCTTTGCGTGCGTTCGTGATTGATGTAACGCGTGTCGTAAGACAAGAGTCGCTGAGATCGCATCCATTGAACGAAATGGTAGCATTCGACTTGAGGGCAATGTAACTGTAAGGGATGCTGATGTTGTCCGCACGACCCGACGGAAGTGAGACGGGGTAGATCGTCGAATTTGGGACATCCCCATCGTTCCAAGTCTAGACGAGGAATCTGCCAGGTATCGAGCCATTGACCTTCCATACCTCCTTTGTGAGCCACGAGGGTCCGTTTTGGGGTCTTGAATTGTTGGTAGAGACGTCGGACATCGACCAGGAGTTCACTGGCTACATGATAGTCTTGTCCGGGATAGTAAGGAAGACCGTGGACGTACTTGGAGACGTAATGAGCGGTACGTTGATCTTTGGCAGAGAGATGGGGCCATTCCACACAAGGTTTGTAGTGGATGGATCCATAATGAGTCCCAGTATGGTCGCAGTATCCCAGTTCTCTAGGTAAGATCTGCCGCCCACTACAGAAATATTCCAAATCGAGGACGAAGCACACCTCATCAAAGGGGTGTGTCGTCTTCGTCGTCTTCGGAGGAGGAGGAGGAGGATTCGGCGGAGGACCAGTAGTCTTTGGTGCGCCACCCTCGTTTGGACCACCAGTGGTTACGCACGTCTGGGTCGGGGTCGTCAGCATCGTCGAAGATGTATTTACACTCTGAGCACCAATTAGCATCCGGTTTCCAGGTCTTCAAGGCTGACAAGGGGAGTCGGTTCTTTTCGTACTGACAAGACTTGCACAAGTAACGATCCAGGAGAGCGTCTATACGTTTGAGAAGTCGTAAGGTGATGGGATCGTCGTTGTCTTCTGTTTGTGTGGCTGCTGCCTGAGACATGCTGTGGCAAATG
The DNA here is from genome assembly GCF_036669925.1 of Montipora capricornis. Taxonomy (NCBI): domain Eukaryota; kingdom Metazoa; phylum Cnidaria; class Anthozoa; order Scleractinia; family Acroporidae; genus Montipora; species Montipora capricornis. Next base: position 16,995,381 of record NC_090891.1, on the reverse strand, counting down.
GAGAGAGCGGAAAGGAGCTCCGATTTTTTATGAGAGTGTCCACGTGGGAGACACGTGAAGATCAAGCACGAGAGGAACACGTGCTACGGGTTATAAAGGACGGTGTCGTGCAAGTCAGGTTCTCATTGAACACCATGAGTACGTCGTGGCAATACGGAGGTGTGTCTCCCGCTAGGTATCCTGGTTTGAGTAAGAAACCGACCAAACGAGGTAAGAAGAAAGACGATGTCGTTCGTGAAGCAGCTCAACCGCCTGCCAAGATTTACAAGGAAGCGCGTGAGAAAGCGGCCACTAAACGAAAAGAGGAGGTTAAGAAGAAGGATGAGGAATTGAATCAAGCGGCTCGTGAGTTGGATGCCCTGCTGGCTTCCGTGCCACCCGAGTTGCCTTCGTACGAACAGGTGATGGCTACGATGCCCCTCGAACAGAAAGATCCGCCGTTCGTGGTATCCTTGGCTGAAGGCAGGGTGCACCATGACGTACCTTTTGATCCTGTCCTACACGGTCCTGAACCGCCCTGTACGACTCCTGAACCACCACCACCTGTGGTGTCGCCCTCGTCGTCCCGATCCTCAGCGCCTCCATTGACCGGAGCAAAGGACGTCTTGTGCCCGTTTCATGCCACTCCGTTGACGGGTGGTTTGACCAAGAATGGGGCTCCGTACCTGTACTGCCGAGATTATGATGGAGTGTGTCCTTTGTTTGTGATGGGTGCCGATCGAATACAGACTTGGATCGATGCCATCGAGGCGCAGCTTCATGAGGATGTCCGACGAGGACCCTGGCATTGCTACCATCAGGAGAAGACGCGTTTGTCGCGGACGGTGAAACCAGACTCCCCTAACAAGGACCGTTTCTTCTTGGCTTGTCGACAAGAGGAATCGTGTAAGTTTTTCCAATGGGTGGATCTGGCCTGGAGCAAGACGATTCTCAAGAGGCGTGCTGAGGGTTACGATCACGATACGGTCCAACGGATCTCTCGGGAAGAACAGGAGAAGTGGCAGAAGTGGCAGATGGACCTAGAGAGGAAGAAGATTTTCGGACCGTTGCCGGATGATGATCATGCGTATCTCAAGAAGAGGATAGAGAAACGGGAAGAAGAATGGTGCAGACGATTGGAACGGATCCTTCCCATCACACCAGGATTGCTGAAATCTTGTTTTTTTGATTTGAATTTTGATCAGATTCGTATCGATTCCGGAGTGTATAAAAGTCAGCAAATGTGAAAAATTTTGAATAAAACATGTGATGATGATGATGTCGTGTGCTGAATTGGGTCGTCGGGTGGTGAGGGTGGGACTCGAACAAATCGTACGTCTCCCTTATCGCGAGTACGGACGACGTCTCCGTTGGTCGATCTTGACCTGGATATGTCGAGAATTGATGACCTGTCTCGAGGGAGACGATCAATGGGACGGGTTGCCCACCCAAGAACCGGTGGATGCCATAGCCACGTTCGCCGTTCTGAAACGCAAGGACGACTATAAATGGCCTCATTTTGTCATATATCTGACATGGTTGACGCGAACTCTGGGACCCGAGAGAGCGTACGCTACGTGGCAGACGTTGGAACAACGGTACCTGAAAGACCTGCCTAGTCTCTTGGAGTTGACCGTCCGACTCCTTCTCACCAAGACATGCCGAAGCGGAAGAATCGCCGCCGTGCTTCCGGCGTCACCGCCTACACGGACCCCGGAACCCCCGGCGCTTTAGGCGGTGTGGCCCGATATGCCAAGGCCCAAGGGTTGTCCTTGAAAGAAGCCCGAGATGAATTGCAAGGGGAATTGGCCTATACGTTACATCGTCCGGTCCGTCGACGTTTCCAGACGTCCCCCGTGTTGGTGTTCCACAAAGACGATCAATGGCAAGCCGATCTGGTAGAGATGCAACCTCTCAAGAAATGGAATGGAGGAAACCGATACCTCTTAACGGTCATCGACGTCTTGTCCAAGTACGCCTGGGCCGTTCCCGTCAAGAACAAGACCGGGTTGGCCGTGACAGAAGCCTTTGAGAAGATTTTGCGACAGAGTGGACGGAAACCGTTGCGTTTACAGACGGATGCCGGAAAAGAATTTTACAATGCCCCGTTCAGAACCATGTTGGAAAAAGAAGGCATTCACCATTTTTCGACGCACGGGGATGCCAAAGCTTCCATCGTCGAACGTTTTAATCGTACGTTAAAGCAACGCATGTATCGTTATTTCACGGCGCGTAATACGCGAGTGTATGTCAAGGTGTTGCCCCAACTCCTCGACGGGTACAATGGGAGTCGGCATCGGAGTATCGGTATGGCGCCACGTGACGTGACGGAGAAGAACGAAGGCGCGGTGTGGTCCACGTTGTACGGCAAACGTCTGAAGCGACGTCCTCGTCCCAAACTCAAAGTGGGCGATCGCGTGCGACTCAGCAAGAAACATCGTCCGTTCAAGAAAGGGTATCTACCAGGTTGGACCGAAGAAGTGTTTGTCGTACAACGCGTGGTACCAGGACCCGTGGTCACGTATAAACTGAAAGAATGGGATGGAACGCCTCTCGAAGGTAGTTTCTACGAAGAAGACGTTCAGAAAGTGACCGTGCCCGACGAAGCCTTGTTCCGCGTGGAAAAGATTTTGCAACGACGTCAACGCCTCGTGAAAGTGCGTTGGTTAGGTTGGCCTGAGAAATACGATAGTTGGATTCCTCGTTCTGCGTTACGACATGTATAAAAAGATACAAAGATACAAATAAAGATACCATACGTGATGTCTCGTTATGTGACGTTGTCGAGTCATGTTCAAAAATCAGAATTCCCCGACAATGGTCCTTCTGAATTTAAAGTCCGTCTGCCTAGTGATCGTACCTGGCAACAGGACACGGACCGTTGGGAAGTGGGATTGAGTGGTATGTTTCTGCCTGACATTCCACCGCCACCACCGCCACCCCCTATACACCCCGAAAAGATCCTGGTTCACGAAGCGTACCATGGCGTGGGTCATCCGGAGACATGGCATGAGGAAGGATACTTGTGTACGTATTACTATTCCACCACGACAAGGAATTCTAGTGGAGAGCTCGTGATCGCGCGGAATGCACGAGGGGTGGTCCTCTTATCGGAGATCACCCCGTCCGAGACGGGTGTGGAATTTATCAAGAAGGTCGTTCATCGAATGCAACAGAAGATCACGACCAGTCTACAAAGCGGGGAGCACCTTCACTTTGAGATCACGGACACGAGTCAGTCCCCCCCAAAGACGAAGAGATACTATACCATGGCCACCTTGGTATGGAAAGGAGACGATTTGCTTCTGGACAATACGAATGTGTTCATAAGTGGCATCATGTGGAAGTATTTTGGATGGGTCCTTGAACTGGCTTTACATATGGGATGGATCACCACCGACGCTGAATATGTAAACACAGCACGGTACTACAAGAAAGGACCCAATCTTCTCATGGAAGCGATCGATAAACACGCCCCGACACCGGATTACACCTTGGAACGTTTTCGTGATGGCTCCGTCTTTCCGTCCTTCCCTAACAAATTCAGCTCCGAAACCGGACCAACGGCCGTGGTCTTAGAAAGTCTGGTCGGGTCAGGTCACATCGGTGGCCTGTATAACAATGCCCACTTCATGGTGATGGCCAAAACCTTCAATTGGCGTTTTGTCCGTCTGAACGAAGCCTTTGCCAAGTTGAAGAACACTCCCTTGGCTCCCTTGGCGAAGCAACCGGTCGAACGTCCCCTTTTCGTCTACGTCAATCTGACGGAAAGTCAATGGTTGGAAGAGTCGTACGACGAATTGCTACGCACCGTTCCCTATAAAAGCGGAGGTGTCTGGTGGGAACCACAACAGGTACACTACCATCGTCTACGAGGATCTCAGATCCACGTTCGTGTCAAGGAAGTTGACGGGCGTCCCGTGGTCTTTCCAAAGAATACAACAAGCACGCTCTGTCTTCATTTTCGTCGTCGCCATGGATCGCATCGTCGTGCTCAGCGATCCTTCGAAAGAGTTTCCGGATAATCGGGCTAGTACGTTCAAGTCGCGACTCCCTCAGGTGGTCCAGTTTGAAGGGGACTGGGAGGTCGGATTGACGTCCATTTCCATGCCCGATAGTGGTTTGGATCTCAGTAGTTTTCTCTCCGAAGGTGTTGCCGTGGTAAAACTTAGGTATCAACTGTTGAATGAGTCGACAGACACTCGCACGACCCGTGTGGAAGATGTGTGGCGCGATAACGTCATCACGAATGCCCCATGGATCGTGGATGGGGTCGGGTTCATGAAAGCTTTGATCAATGAGATCGATCTGGAGATCACCGGTACTCTGCAAGGCGTGGCGAATGGCGTGGTGGAGGATGCACGTCGACCGACCTTTCGCTGGGAAGGAGAGACGGCCATCTTGGAAAAAAAGGACATTGGGGTACTGGGAAGCCATCCTAGTACCGGGAATGCCGTGGAACTAAGAATCATAAAGGACTTGGCATTTCGCATGGGATGGTTGAAAGTCAACAACCAGGGGACCCACGCATTGGGTCCCAATCTTCGATACAGTCTCTATGACTCAAAGACTAAGAAATCAAAGCGGGTGGCCAGTACGGAACTGGCTTCGGATCGCTTATGGAAGACCGATTCGTCCTGGCTCGTCCTGAGCTTCACGGTAGAGTGGCACTTTATCAATTTGAACACGGCATTCCAGAATGCTCTAGGTAGTACCTCCCGAACCTTATTGATCTACTCAGACGTAGTGAGCAGTAACGTCATGGGAGATGCCGAACATCCTCTGATACGAGAAGTCCACTATCAAGGACGTGGCGGAGGTGACATCTATTTCGAACCGACCCACATTCAATGGATGCCCATGCGTCGTCGTTACTTGGATGTCATCGAAGTCAGTGTGGCCGAGAGTGATGGACGTCTGGCTGACTTGGGAAGAGGTCATAGGACCATCGTCACCCTTCAGTTCCGGAAACGAAAATGAAAAAACGTATAAAATGAAGACGCACTGTGGGTAGACCTTCATCATTTTCTCATCATGCGTGGGGGTAGTTTGACACGGTACTATCCTCCGTACCTTCGCGGATCAGGGGCCACTGAAGAGTTGATCAAGATCGCCTCGCCCGTTTTGATGAATGCCATGCAAACGGGACTTCAAGCCGCGGCTAGTGGTCGTTCGTTCAATGACGTCGGAGGTGTGGTGGGACACTCGCTCAAACGCGGTTTGAAACGAAAAGCGGGCGCTTTGGTGAAAGCCGGTCTCAAGGCCGGTGGACGACATGCCTATAAAAAAGCCAAACGAAGTGTGGCATCCATCTTTAGACGATAATGATTCACCGACCGATGGTCGTCCATTCACGGTTGCGTCGACAACGCGCCTACCGTCGACGTCAGTCTGCTCCTACTACTATAAAAGGCAGGAACCCCGTTCAGTACGGTGGTTGGTTGATGCCGCACCTACCGAGAGCACCACGACGACGACGTAGCAGAAGACGAAGAAGAAGACGATGAGTGTGGAACTGTTTACCATGCCGTCGACGGACATCACGGTCGATTCGTACCGGATGATCCCCTACAGTGCCGCCATGACGGGTATCGTACCCGTCACCTTTACCGTTCCCGGTTTGGACGAATTTATCGATTTGGGACGCAGTTTTTTTGAAATCGAACTGAAATTGAATTCGGCGTCGACCAACGGTATCGTGACGGATGCCAACAGTGCCTCGGATGCCCACAACACCAAGTTTGTGTACGTCACCAACAATCTGGCCCACGGTCTCTTCAAACAAATCAATCTACGGTTGGGTGGTGTGTTGATGAGCGAACAGACCGATACGTACATGTACAAGGCTTACATCGAGACCCTCTTGAATTACAGTCGAGACGAAGGCGATACGTTGTTGGCCCCTCAAGGTTGGGTGAATTACCTGAACGTGGAGGAACAGCTGGCAGCTACGGGAGGCGACGACGACATTTCCACCACCGCAGGATGGCTGCACAACAATACGAATCCTCTGAAGACAGCCACCAAACTCTTTTACAGCAATAACAAAGCTACCATGATCATGTATCCTCATCTGGCCGCCATGCGAACGGGACGTTTGTTGGTCCCTCGCGTAGAAATGGTGATGGAACTGTTTTGCAACACGCCGGACTTTTTCCTGTTTGGGACCAAGACCAGTGGGACAGGAGTTAAAAGATATGTCACGTTGGGTGCAGGGGATATCAAAGTCACTTTTCATCTATGTCGCGTCAACCTGAATGTCAGTGTGGGCAACGAACTGATGGCCAAGATCGATGTGAAAGGTCAAATGGCCAATTATCCCATGGTCAAAAGTCAAATCCGAACCTTCTCGTTCGATGGCAAGAGCACCTTGTGGACCGAAGACCAAATATTTACCGGCCGTCTTCCCGACCGCTTGGTCGTCGGGCTGCTGGATAGCAAAGCATTCAATGGGGATTTGGAGTATTACCCGTATGCCTTCCAAGATTTTGGAGTGAAGAGTATCCGGCAACTGGTAGGTGGGGAAGAATATCCCTATCCGACCTTGGAATTGAATGGCACCAATACACGGAAAGACTGGTTGGGCTATCAACGTGTCTTGGAAGCCAGCGGCTCCCTAGCCAATCATCGTCCTCACCTGATCCAGCCAGGAGATTGGGGATTCGGCAAGAATTGCACCTTGTTCATGTTTAACAATGTACCCAGCGGGAATGCCGATTCACCGTATCATCGAAATCCCAAACAAAAAGGCAAGCTGCGTCTGGAAATCCGATTTAATGCCGCTCCCGACAAGAACATCACCATTTTGGTGTTTGGCGAATTCGAAGACAGCTTTCAAGCCGGTGCCAACGGAGCTGTCCTGTATCAAAAATACGAGTGAACAGAAATGGAATTTGTACCCTTGAGTGACGTGACCTTACGCGCCTTGGCCTTGGACGATCCGGTCCTGAAACGCGTCTTTCACGGCGTCCATCCCTCTGACGGACTTCCGTCACGACCGAGCCGTACGACACGGGCCGCTTACATCGTCAATACGGATCCACGAGGGGAACCGGGTCAACACTGGTTGGGACTTTGGACGGAACAGAATCGGTGCGAAGTCATGGACAGTTACGGACTCCCCATCACCACCTACCAAGCGCCCGACCTGGAGAGATGGCTCGAAGACGAATGGGATGCGGTGCAATGGAACGATCGGACCCTTCAAGCTTTGAACAGTACCGCTTGCGGTCATTATGCTTTGATGTTTTTGAAAGAGAGGGTTCGGGGACGTACCATGTACGAGTTTGTGCAAACCTTTTCTCCCCACGATTTTGTAGCCAACGATCGAAGGGTGGGTCGACAAGTACGTCGTCAAATAGTCCAAGAGGTCAATGCGCTACCCTGCCTTCAAGGATGTACACCGCATGAACCGATTCTTCTACATTGATTAATAAAAAAATCATTTTATCACCTGTCGTGTCTTTGTTTTATGTAAGGGTATAAAAAAGATAATGTGCAGTTCGATCGCCGAGGAAGGATGATACGGCAACCCAGTAGTACAATGATCGTCGGTCCCTCGGGGAGCGGTAAGACGCAATTGACCGAAGCGCTCTTGACGGAAGGAGGCGGTGTCTTTGAAGGAGGTCGGACCAAACCGTGTCATTACTGTTATGCCGTGTGGCAACCGCGTTTCGAACGGATGAAAGGTCGTGGGATCCGATTTCACGAAGGAATCCCTGACATTTCGGATCTTCAACAATGGTTCGGAAAAAGTGGTGGTGGGATCCTGGTCTTGGACGATCTCATGGACGAAGGTGGCAACGACAAACGCGTGTTGGACCTATTCACTCGAGAATCGCATCATCGGAACATTACGGTGTTGTATTTGTGTCAAGACTTATTTCCACCCGGCAAGTATGCCAAGACCATCTCCAGGAATGCCCATTATCTCTTCGTGTTCAAGAATCCCAGAGATCAATCGGGATTTCGAGCCTTGACGTTACAAGCCTTTCCCGATCGATGGCGTGACGTGCTTCGTCTCTTCGAAACGTGCACGCAACGTCCGTACGGGTATATAATGATGGATCTTCATCCCGCTTCAGACGATCGGTACCGACTGTTCAGTTGTGTGACACCCTCGGATGGTCCGACCCAAGTGTGGAAACGTGAATGAGCAGTCCAGGATCCCCGTTTGCCCATTGGGATCCTTCTGACTATCAACGTGCCTTGGCAGAGTACCGACGACGACAAGCTCCTTCCACACCTTCCAGTCCCGGATCGCCGTTTGACCAGTTTCAATTTGAACGCAATCCCTCTGAATATCAAAGGGAATTGCAAGAGTACCGTCAACAGCAACAACGACGGAGAGCCAAAGAACGCGCGGCTCGTCGACGTCGAAGACAAGGAGGACGTGCTTTGGCTTTGAGTGAACGTCTCGAGACCGCTCGACACATTCCTCTAGGAACCCGATCGTTTTCTGAACCCAGGATGACGTCTGCCCCAGCCGGTGTGGGGAGCAGGACACCGCGTACGTCCCCGGCTGGTGTGGGGAACACCATTCCCAACATGACTCCCAGAAACAGTCCGGCCGGCGTCGGAACACGAACCCCCAACAGTACGATTCAAGAGTTTTTGGAAACGTTGGATCAGGGTCGTGTGCCGACACCCGAACCCAACGCCTTGTTGACCGAACTGGGACTTGACAATGCGGGAGGATTAGAGTCCGATGGATTGTTAGCCCAACGACAACTCATGATGCGTTCTCTCTTGGACGGGAGTATCCCCGTGGCTCAAAGAACCCAGATCCAAAGAGATTACCTGATCTCCGACCAAGATTTACAAGATTTTGCCGCCAGTGGTCCTTCCAACGCGGCTCCTCGTCCTACCACCGGAGGGAAACGTCCTCGTCGACGTCCTCTCCCAACAGGTTCTCCTGCAGGTTCCCGACGTCGAGGTAGCGGCGGCGGTGGTGGCGGAGGCGGTAGCGGCGGAGGTGGTGGCGGTGGCGGTGGCGGCGGCGGAGGCGGTGGTTCTCCTGGTGGAGGAGGTTCTCCTGGAGGGGGCAGTCGCCGCGGAGGTCGACGACGTTTGGACCAGGATGGACTTCGCCGTCAAATGGATTTGTTATCTCAAGACGCCCGTCAACGAACAGATGGACGTCGTATCCGGAACATTACTCATACCAACACCGTGACCACAGTCTACGAAGATGGCGGTACACCCACCGTCCGACGCACCTCTTCCCGACTCAGTAACCCATAAAAGGACATGCGCAACGTATACGATATTCAATCATGCCCAAAACCAGACGACGACGACGACAACGACGACCCCCACAACGTGGACGCGGTCTCTTGACGATCCTAGGCAAAGCTGTGGCTGCAGGGTACACATAAGGAAAAGACAAGAGGTATAAAAGGATGGGTGCCCTAGGAGTCACCGGTCACTACGAAGCACCCAAGTACAATTACGGTATGATGAAACGGATTCTCCAACGAAAACCTTGGGCACGAAAAATGGTGATGGATCGAATGATGCGTGGGGATCCGCATCCTTTAAGGGGACTATGAAACGAAGAAGAAGGAGAAAACCCCCCGTCCGACGACGTCAGCGTGGCGGAGTGCTTCCTTTGATCGTGGCAGGGGCAAGTGCTGCCCTCGGAGGCGTGGCTGCCTTGGCGCGTAAGAATGCTCGGACCCGAGCACGTTCCCGTAAACGGTACGATGACATGGTGGCTCGAACACGTGCCGAAGACGCTCGTCGTGGGGACGATTCGGCCATCGTGTACACACACATTCCTGCCTATAAACCGCCGCGTTACAAAGGTACCATCTTCTTCGAGAAACTCGGACGTAAACTCAGAGGTCGACGATAACTATAAAAAGGACAGTCCAATCGATCCCATGGTAACAATGTCACGTCAACGTGGTAGTGGTATTTGGTTGAACGGGAGACGTCAACGCGGTCGTGGTTTACCCATATGGGTGCAACGGGGCGGCAACCTGATCATGTTCCCAACCGCTGTTCCTAAACGTCCTAAAGGACGTCGTCGACGACGACGAAGACGTCCAGGGGTTCTTCGCGTATAAAAAGAAACGCCCCGGATCCATAGCCCGGAACACACCAACATGTCGTGGAGGATACAACGGCAATGGCCGTTTCTACGGAGCGTCTTGAAAGAAGCCGATCATCACACCCGTCGGGCACGTCTTCAGGCCGCCAATGCCGATCAAATCAATGCCGTGAGTGAATTGGTCATGAACACAATCCGAGGGAACGTTCCCATCTCGTCCAAGATAGTGGGACGACTTCGACCTTACGAAAAGGTCTTGGGGGACATGTCTCGTCGAAAACATTCTATTAAAAGGAGGCGTCAATTGATGATGAATCAGACAGGGGGAGCTCTTTGGGACGGTCTGAACGCCGCTTGCGACGTGGTACGACGAAGCAAAGGACACCGTTTAAACACGGCTTGTGACATACTAAGACCTAAGAAACGATGAGAGCGTGTCGCCATGGGATTCCAGGATGTGTTCGTGCCCAAATACCCTATCTAGGCTGGTTTCTACGGGATCTGACCCGATTGTCGGGAGAGGACCGAAAACGAAAACTCTACTCTGTCGTGGATCAAAAAATCGAGGCCATCAGTCAATTGGCTCGAGAGGTCGTCAAGGGTCGTCTGCCTTTGCCCAAGCACACCCTGCTCAAGATCACCGAGACGTCACGAGATCGGAGCGTGTTACGGGCCATCAGTCGTTCGGACCATAGCATAAAAGCCCGACGAAGGAGGATGCGCCGACATTTACATCGCACTCGATTCTGGGTCGGATTGCACACGGCATATCACCATTGTGTCAAGGATCATCTACAACATGGACGATGGATGGTGTGATAACACGTGGACGCAAGGGCCTCGTTCGTTCTGTGCCCTACAGGATCAGATACGCGGACTTCGGCATCGTGTCCGCGAACAATGCGACATTGTCCGTCAATTGACCGATCAGTTGCAAGAACGCAATCAGAACTTGGAGCTTGCCGAACAAAAGATGGGGGTCTTGCAAGAACAAGTCTGCGAATTGAATCGACATTTGGAACGCGAACGCTACGAGAAACAGAACCTCTACTATAAAACCAGGGAGAGACGCGACGATCTTAGTACCTCACGATGAGTGAAGTGGAGACCATTCCAGGATTTGAAAACAAAGTCTTGATCGATCCTCAACGACTGCGTCAACTCGAAGACGTGTACAAGGAACGTCTGACCGAAAACCTTCCTTTGGCCAAAGCCGCTCGTATTGCTGCCAAACAAGAAGCCGTTCTCATGTCGGATCAGATTCCTCCAGGTATCAAGAATACCTTGGCCACCTCTCTGGCAGACCAAAAGAAACGGTGGACCAAAGCCGTCCGACAACCTATTGGGTTCGGACCGGATGCTGACGACGAACGCGATGCCGAAGCCGAAGCCTATGCGCAAGGACCTTTACACTCCATGTTGACGCAGTTGGTCAAGAAAAAGAAAAAAAAGGACACGCCCGAGACCACACCCTCGGCACCCCCTAAAGCTAAAAAACGACTTCGATTCATGACTCAACCTAAAGCAGCCCCACCCAAAAAAAAGAAGAAGAAAAAGTCGCCCCCCAAGACACTGGTTCCTTCCGTCGATTGGGGACAGCTTCCGTTTCAAGGAGATCCCAGGATGATGGGGAACAGTATGGCCGACTATGCGGAGACGACCGCTCAATCGATCAAGAAGAAGATTCGTAAGAAGACAGGTCGTCAACGTCCTACCGAAACAGATAAATTACAGCGCCCACCCGGTTGGTTGGATTTCGATAAGAAACTCAAACGACGGTTGGATGGCGAGGACTACTAAGAGACGGCGACGCCAGCGACGACGACGTCAGCGAGGTGGCAAATTTGACGTACAGAAGGCTTTGGCCAAGACGGGGATCGAGTTTCATTGGCCTGGCTATCAGTACATGGGTCCTGGCACCAAACTGGCCAAACGACTCAAACGAGGGGATCCTGGCATCAATCGTTTGGACAAGATTGCCAAGACCCACGACATGGATTATGCCAAGGCCAGAAACTTACAGGACAAGTGGAAAGCCGACGACAAGATGATTCGGGCTATCAGTAACCTCCCAGGCAAAAAGAAGAAGACGGAGAAAGTGGTCAAGAAAATTATGCAAATGAAACGTAAACTCAAACTTTAATTTTGAACATTTTTCAACGAAATTTACGATTGAATATTCTTGTCCAACGACACCAAGGACCGTAAATGTCAATAAAAGGTACAAAATAAAATGTTCCCGTCTTCTGATTCTTCTTGATCTGTTTATCCGGGTGCCATAGGGGTTGTCTCCGATAACGCCAGGCTTCACGAAGGGCCTGTCCTGTTGCACAACAACGTAACTGCCCATACAGTGCGACCGCTCTCAGGTGACGCCGTGCAGGGGGTAATTGGAACTGCAATAGAAATGAAAACGTCCATCAGATCCTCTTCTCATACAATAGTAACGAAGACGCCATATCTCTGCACATCTCCATGGCTTTCTCAACCAACTTTGGGTAGGACAACATTCATGTAACTGAGGCTGAAACTGGGTCTGGATCTGGAACGAAATAAAACGGATCAACAAGAACAGTAGGGAGGTCCCATACTGTGATAACGTCTTGTCCGTACCACCAAATGTCCTTCGGTATTTTGGTAAACAAAATGTCCCTCCTCGTTACGGACCATGATCTGACGACGCCATACAGGTGGATCCAAATAATAAAGGGCCACGCCTCGATCCTCGTCATCATCATCATCATCCCACAGGTCCTCATCGTAAGGATAGATGACACGTAACTGAAACGAACCGATGCCTGTAATGGGGTCTGATCCTATATAATTGTAAAATCCGTATCGTGACACAATGGCATCGATGATGGTCAGTTCCTGGACCATCGTATACCGTTCTCCATAACACTCCGCACAGTAACAACGATCCTCGTATGCTACGTACTCCTCGACATCCGGGGGGAAGATCAGCAACTAAAACATAAACAAAGAAACGCCTGTCAAACGTTCCTCCAGTAACATGAATCGAACCTCAGGAGTATAGGGACGTCTCTCGTGCACATGAAAGTCTCCACTCCAAGTACAAAAACATCGGTCGGCACGGACCATGATCTACGAAAAATCCACAGTACATCGAGGTGTTAGTTCCCATAAAACGCGCATCTGATAATGACCATTCCACACCAGGCTATAAGATCTCTCGACCGCAGAGGATTTTTCCCTACGACGTTTGTAGGTCCCCTGACAATGTCGTGCATGTTCCTGTGGTGCTATGTTCGTTCGTTGGTCATTGAGCCGGTCAAGACAATACATGCATGTGATGGGCCCATACGAGCAACAAGGTGAATCCCAAAACGTGAATCCTTCCCCATTAGCGAACACCGTCATGAACTAATCAAAATAATGAAAATAATTAGCAGAGTTGTTGATTTGTTGTTTATTGATTTCGTCTTTGATACTCGTCCAGACTCGAAAATGAACAGCTTCTTCTTTGGAGGAATGGGGTCTGCTGCACGATCCAAATCGAGGCAGACTGCACCAGGTCTAAACAGAAAAACGACATCCACGTTAATAGGAGAATCGACTATCGGCGACGACGGCGACGACGAATACGACCATGAGTACCGACTGCCCTCCATAACTCCGCTACAATGTCTACTTCTTTTTCCGTCCAATCCCTCCGGGATGAAAAGCGTCGTCTCAAATAGATACACCAAGTCTAATGAAAAAACAACAACACATGGTCGTATTCTAAAAAACGTAACATAGGTTATCGACGTTTGTATATGGTAACGAGTCCATAAAACGGATCCCAAAAATCCACGTCAATCGCCTTCCACAACTCCGCCGTAATGTCCATCTCTTTTTTCGTCCAACCCCGTTGGTACGAATAACGAGTAAACTGATTCAGACGACACCACATCTAATAATAAAGAGAACGAAACGTATGATTCAATATCCCGTCCCAAAAGAGACCCGTGCCCCTAAGACGAAAGCAATAAGAAGTACACGATCCGTATCCATAAGAGGTACAACGTCCGGGTGGAACAAAGTCTGGAAAGATGGACGAAAACCAAGGCCACTGTCAATTAAAAAAGAATCAACGGTCACGGTTACTGTAACCGTAATAAGGTTCAAACTCAATATAAGTAGATCGGCGACCCCCTGAATAGCAACGACGACGTCCATAGGAGACTTCCGACCCGTCACATCGACAACGAATGAGACACCCGTAACACAGACAACCAAAGTAGTTGAGGTCCAATCGTTTCAAACAGTCAATGCACGTGGCGGCGGTCTCCGTACAACGTTGAGGACACACCCACTTGATCCAACACCACCGATCTGACGGTGGATAGCCTTGACGGCTCCTATGTTCCTCCACCACCATCTAATAAAAAAAGAAACGACCTATCTTAGAATCTCATTCAAGTAACGTCGTCTCCATCGAAGCTGCTTCATCGTTCTCGGAGGACGTGCCCGTCGCCACATCCAACAACCATTCCTCCATACCCATCTCGATAGACTTTCATCCCCGAACGTATCCTCAAATTGACAAATCACCTACAAAAGAAAAAACTACCTATCTTAGAAGCGTCAGAATCTCAGTCAAATAACACCGCCTCCATCGACGCTGCTCCTCCGTTCTCAGGGGTCGTCTCCGTCGCCACACCCAACGATCCTCTCTCCATACCCATCTCGAAATCCTCTCATCTAATGTTTGTTCCAATTGACAAATCACCTACAATAAAGCAAAAAACTGGGTCCAACTATACCCCTGACACAAATAACACCAGTCCCCCAAATCATGACGACATGGTGGAAACCCATAACCCACGTCACAAGTGCAAATCATACATCCCGGACGACGGTACGAATGGAATGAAACCGCACAATGACAGTCCCACTTTCTACACGTCAGTTCCACATAACTGCAACGGCATTGCCATTCGACCAAATGATTATCCGCCTCCGATCTAGTGACCACCATGACCTACAACAAAACACCGACAATGAGGAGATCGAAACGGCATACACAAAAGATTTCTCCGGTAGACGGGCCATCGACACCAACGACACACGACCATCCCTTCTGGACGACGAGACCGAAACCTGCCCGTACAATACCGATACCCAGGACAACCCAACATGCCCAAAAGACAAGTCCGACATTTCATGAGACGGCTTCCCGCAGGATTATTCCCCTGGGGAAACCGTCGGCACGGTCCGCATTCAAAGACGATAGTCGATTCTCCTACGTACGTCGCCGTCATCTAAAAGACATCAAATAAAATAAACGAATCTATCAGATCCGCTTCGATTTCCACCCAATACAAATAACCGGTACGTACCGTGCCATGTTGAGCGCAACGTGGTAGACGGAGTAACTCTTCGTGAATGGGTTTCCAACGTTCCCTCCGGTCCTTCTCCTCCTCTCGATCTCGAACCTTCAATACATGCTGACGTACTTCGGGAGGCAACAGGTCCCAATACGAAACCTCGTCTCGGGTCGCCGGGGTCTTCTTGGTAGTCTGACCTTCTTTTCGCCAACGTCCATTCTCTTGCTTGACCCACACCTCTTGCTCATCGATGGGGTCTTGCTCCACCTCCATAGTACGTCTCATCACTGCCATATCGAGCGCACGTCTCTTGGGTTCGGATGCCATGACTTTTCTGAGACTCCTCACTCGATCGAGCTACTTAACAGGAATCGTTCCACCAATCCCAGTGCTCCTAAGGGGTCACATGATTCTCTGGGGGGATACCCCCCCATCCCCCCAGGAGACCTATCTCGCTCCGGATTGGTCCATCTAGGGTACACGTCAAGGTCTTTCAAGGTGACTCTTTCTCTTTAAAAGACACACCGTCTTTTTCAAACAAAAACATCTCATCATGGATAGTGATAGTGATTTGGCTGAAGCACTCGACGAGTTTGAACAAATTGGAGGTGCCGTTCCAGGACGTTTCGTCTTTGAAAGACTCCCTGTGGTCGAACGACGTAGTGTCCGTCTCGGTGTTCGTGAACGCGTCTTTCAACTTCGCCCTCGACAGATTGGAGCGTTCATTCCTCGACAACGTCTCACCGATGCCCTCGTGCAAGGTCTTCGTACTGCTCTAGATGACTTAATCAACGATCAAGACATTCCCGATGGCGACCGCATTTACATCGCTCTATCCTCCAATCGTATTGCCAATGCCTACAACGGTTGGGGACTACGGGCCGGAGAATGGCGCGCTCAAGGTCCACGCGTGGATGCTTTACTTGGGAATCTTTCCCACATGCTCAACTCGAACGAACAATTTGAAATGGACGATTCCTTCACCCTCTCCTTCGTTCATGTACGCGGGGCTCCCACCGGTTCCGGTTACAAAAGAAAACATTTACCAGGGCATCAAGCGTCGACGCGTCTCAGAGAATTCAAGCGCTGTGTCTTACGTGTTCCACAGGATGACCAACATCTATGCTGTCCACGCGCCATCGCTATGGCTCGAGGGGTCCATCAACATCGAGACGATCCTCCACGTCGTCGACAATGGACCCGCTGGAACCATCGTCGCATGACACGAGCGGCTCGAGACCTTCTAGAGGAAGTCGGTCTTCCTCCTCAACCCTGTGGTCCCGAACAACTTCAACAACTCGTCACCGCTCCCAGTCTTCAAGACTACACCCTCGTGGTCGTGGACGCTAACCGCGCTTATGCTTGTTTTGCTTACGGTCGTGGGGACACGTTGTTAGGACTCTTACACGAAGACGGTCATTACGATGCCTTGGCTTCCTTACCCGGTTTCTTCGGTCAAGATTACTTTTGCAGTCAGTGTTTCCAAGCCTACAAGCATCTAGGTCAACATGCCTGCCGTAACAATCAAGCCAATCATTGCGGCGCCTGCTTGCAAAACGGATGTCCTGATCATACCGAGGCCTACCGACAGTACCGCTCGGCTCAGACACCCTGTATTCTCTGTGGACGTTC
The DNA here is from genome assembly GCF_036669925.1 of Montipora capricornis. Lineage (NCBI taxonomy): Eukaryota > Metazoa > Cnidaria > Anthozoa > Scleractinia > Acroporidae > Montipora > Montipora capricornis. Next base: position 16,978,383 of record NC_090891.1, on the reverse strand, counting down.
TTTCTACGGAGACACATGTCTCCAAACCCATCGGACCAAGACCCACGCCGGTCAACCCGCGGATGTCGAACATCCTTCCGTCTGTGCCACCCGTCGTCAGTGTAAAGAATGTCACCGCACGTTACGTGGTCTCAAAGAGATCCGAACTCATCGGTGCGGGTATCGGAAATGTTCGTGCTGCAAGAACGACGTCGACGTCCATGCCCATCGATGTTTCTTACAAGTCGAAAAGACTCCCGCCGAAGAACGACGCTTGACACGGCAGCGACTCTCTTTCCAAAGGATCCTGAATCAGGGACTAGCGCCTCTCTTAGAAAACGAGGCCGCTGGCTTGCACGCTTTTCTGGCGGGCGATAATGAGGACGACGACGACGACGACGATGAGGAACCACCCTTGCACGTTTTCTTTGACATTGAGAGTATGCAAGTCGAGGGACGTCACGTGCCCAATCTGGTGGTGGCCGAAACAGAAGACGACGACGATCCTCCCGTCTCGTTCCAAGGAGATGACTGTCTCTTTCATTTTCTGGAATGGTTAGAAACACTGACCGAAAACGGAATGCGACCCCTAACAGTCATCGCTCATAATTTCAAAGGGTATGACAGTTATCCCATCATCGACGAACTCCACCGGCAAAAGAGAGACCTGGACCAAATCCGAAACGGTGGGAAAGTCCTCCAACTCACCTACCCTCACGAACACACCACCATACGCTTCATCGATTCGCTCTCCTTCTTCCAGATGCCGCTGAGCGATTTCCCCAAGACGTTCGGGCTCATCGAGCTCAAGAAAGGATACTTTCCACATCTGTTCAATACCCCCGAACATCAAACGTATGTAGGCCGACTTCCCGACAAAGCCTTCTACATGCCCGACGGCATGTCCGTCAAGAAACGTCGCGATTTCGATACCTGGTACGACGACCAAGCGGCACGACAAGTCGTCTTTGATTTCCAAGCCGAACTCTTAGCCTACTGCCAATCGGACGTGAAACTCTTGAAACAAGGATGTCTCACTTTCATGCGGGATTTTCAAGGACGCGCTGAATTCAATCCCTTTGAGCAAATGACGGTCGCCTCTGCCTGTAATCGCTACTTGCGTATGCACTGTATGGAAGAGGACTCCATTGCTTCCGAACCTCCCCTAGGATGGCGAGGTCGTGTCAATCATTCCCAAGCCTCCATAGAATGGTTGACGTGGTGCGAACACCATCTATGACAACGAGCCTACCTGGCCCTCTCGCCGGAAGAACACGAGAACCACGAAGCCCTAGCTCGTGCCTACGGACAGTACGACGCTTATCATCCCTTGCATCGCCAACGTATCCAACATGCTCGGAACAAGGGCGAGTACCGCATCCCTGGTACCCGATACACGGTCGACGGTTACGATGCCGATACCAAGACCGTTTACGAATTCTGCGGGTGTTTCTGGCACGGATGTCGGACTTGTCATCCCCAACGCACCGACGTGCATCCGACCTTACTCGATCGCACCATGGACGAGGTCCGTGCTCTCGTCGACAAGAAACGTACGTTCCTCATCAACCGTGGGTACCAAGTCGTGACCATGTGGGAATGCGCCTGGAACGCTCTCAAACAAACCAATCAAGACATCATGGCCTTTCTAGCCCGTCAACACCTCCAAGCCCCCCTCGAACCACGCGACGCTTTTTACGGGGGTCGGACCAATGCCGTACGTCTCTACGCGCACGTCGACGAGGAGAAGGAGGAAGAAATCCGATACGACGATTACACGTCCTTGTATCCTTGGGTCAACAAGTACGGCACCTATCCACTCGGTCATCCCACCTTCCTGTACGAACCCGACACCACCGATCTCTCGCCTTATTTCGGGTTGGCCAAATGTACCGTCCTTCCACCCCAACGTCTCTACCATCCCGTATTGCCTTACCGCAGTCACGACAAACTCACGTTTCCCTTATGTCGTACTTGCGTCGAAGAGAACATTTCCAAACCTCTTTTGGAAAAGACACATGCCTGTCATCACACGGACGAAGAACGTGTCCTCATCGGTACTTGGTGCACCCCCGAACTCGACGTGGCTGTACAGAAAGGTTACGTCATTCAACACGTCCACGAAGTATGGCATTTCGATCAGCAACGTACGGGACTCTTCCAATCCTACGTGGACACGTGGCTCCAAATCAAAGAAGAAGCCAGCGGTTGGCCCGAAGGCTGCACCACCCCTGCTCAGAAACAAGCTCACGTCGATGCGTACTATGCTCGGGAAGGCATTCGTCTCGATCCCACCAAGATCGAAAAGAACCCTGGACTCCGAGCCCTGGCCAAGATGATGCTCAACTCCATGTGGGGGAAGTTCGGGCAACGGATCAACAAGACTCAGGTCCGAGAATTCACCGAACCTCAACCGCTCATCCAATTCCTCGACAGCGATCAACACGATGTCCGTTACGTCAGTTCCCTCACCGAAGACCGGGTCGAAGTCCATTACAAACTCCAAATGCACGATGTCCTGCCTTCACCCAATCTCAACATCTTCATAGCCGCCTTCACCACCTGTCATGCCCGACTCCGTCTCTATCGAGCCCTTGATCATCTCGGTGAACGCGTCCTCTACTTCGACACCGACTCGGTCGTCTATCTTCATCGTCCTGGCGACCCACCTTTGGACCCTCCACGAGGTGCCTACCTTGGCGACTTCAAGGATGAATTGGATGCGGGCGATCACATTGTGGAATTCTGTTCGGGCGGTCCTAAGAACTACGGTTACAAGACCAAGAACGGACACGTGGTATGCAAGGTCCGCGGTTTCTCCCTCAACGTCGAAGGGATGACTCAATTGAATTACGATGTCTTGCGTCAAAACACTCTGGATGAATTGCATCGTCCTCTAGACCAACCGCGTACCACGAGTGTCACGCAATCTCACACCATTCACAGAAATGCCAAGACCTACACCTTAGAAACCCAACCTTCTCACAAAGATTAACGGCTCGTCTACTCCAAACGGGTCCTGGATCCCACCACGGCCCAGACCTACCCTTACGGTTACGAACGGTTCACCGAAGAGGATCTGGATCTCGCTCAAGTTTTAGCGGACCTATTTAGGGACGAGTAGACACCAGGTCTCCTCACACGTTCCCGCTTGTACATTAAGTTTGTTTGTTGATTAAACCGTTATGATTCGAGAAACCCAACCACTCTAGTCTCCTTCATGTTCCCCCCGGATCTTGGTCTACATTCCAAACATACTTTCTGTTTGACTCCCCCGGTTATGACGTCAAATGGACTTTGACCCCACCGTCTCAACCAATCCTGTTCACGTGTGCACGTGATAATGGCGGACCTAAAAATATCCACCAATCAGAACACGATGCATCTCATTAAAAATCGCTCTCGACCAATCAGAATGCTCCATTCAAAACCGGCCTATATTCCCCCATAGTACTACTCCAGTGACAACGAAACCGACAACAATGAATGAACACTATCCTTAATGTAACCGTCTTTTGCCTTGTCTGATTTCCAACGGCCGTGTCTTTTAAACAATCTGTCAGGCACTCGAGCATTAGCAGCAGCAGAGGCACCTCCGGCCCTAAGGCTATGGAGACCATAGTCTTGCTTGGGAAGGCCGATGGAATCGAAAGCACTAAGCACTATCTCCCGCGCTCTAGTATAAGACAGAGGAACAGACCCGCGCAATTTATAGGTTCCGGTACTGCGAAGAAAAACGACAGGGCGAAAAATGAATTCTTCACTGTCTGCTGAAAAAGAAGCGGCCGCAAAATATCGTTGAACTAATAAATAAGGACATGTATGCTTGAAGGTCTTAGCGATAACAACCCAAGCCCCGTCCCTGTAAACGTCAGTCTTACTTCGATGAACAAAGACTCTCATAAAAGAATCTTCAAACTGAAAGTCACACCTGCGTAACTGAACCAACTCGTTAAAGCGAAAAAACCCTGCATAACCCAAAAGGCACAAAGTAAGCACACGTAAGTCAGACAAACTAGCTGAAGACGATCCATACTTAGAAACTAAAAGCTGAATAGCCTCGGGGGTCACCGGCTATTTCTTTTTAACAGGGACACTGAGAAGCCTCTTAGCAGATTCTATTAAAGGTAACACTAACGAGGAATTACAGGGGTCGGGTAGACCTGCCAAATCGTGCACCCACTTGAGCCCATAATGGACTTCGTCAATAGTACTGCAAGAAGAAGATTCTTGAATCAAGCTAAGAAAGAACAATGAAACGTGCACACTAGAAGCGGGAAATATAACAATTTCATTAAACTGAGAGGCCCATTTCCTCCACGTATTGAACCCCTTTTCATACTTCCTCGCGGTACTAACGGCTTTGGATTTAAGAAGAACTGCGGGTAGATCTTGAACCAGTGCCCGGAGTCGCCCGTCTTCAACCTGTTGAAAATTAGGCTGCAAGGCATCTTTGAGAACTTCTACGAGGATAAGAAGAAAAACATATGGCAAAAATACCTCAATACACGCACTGGGAGTCAATACAGCAATATGCCCCTGGCCAGATGGAAAAATATTTAAGGCCGAGTGGGCCAACTCAAAAAACCACGGTAAACAAGCCACTCGGCGAGCTAGTTTCATGCGAAACGAGGATAAATAACCCGACGAGCGGAATTAAAAACGCACGGGCCAGCATAAAGCCAACACCGCGCTGTTAAACCTATCTGAACCAATGAGTGAATCTTTGAAACACCCGAGGGTAAAAATCCCTGAGGGGTCGGGAAAATGAATGTACTCAAGGACATACGGTTGAAAATGAATTGCATTTGCGAACAAGAAAGGCCAAAACACGTTAGACGGCCAATAAGGGACGACTAAAGTACCAACCGCACCGCATACAAGGAGATGTTGAACCACCCTAGAAATGCAGTGGACGGGAGGGACTAGCCAATTATTCTCTCCATACCAGGAGATTGAAAATGCGTCAACAGCTTCAGTGCCGGGTACGCGAAACCTAGAATTGAATCTGGGAAGATGGGCGTTGGCTGCATTCGCGAACCTGTCGACTGTATGTGGGCCCCAAAGGCGGTCCAAGTGTGTAAAGAACTCGGGGGTTGTATACCAATCATCGAAGTCTACAATGTGGCTAATCGCGTCAGCACAAGCATTAAGTTCCCTGGGAACCCACTGGGGAATAAGTGTGATATTGTGAGTTCGACAAAAATAGAAAACATCAAGCGCAATAGAGTGCAATTCTGCACTAGGACTCCCTATCTCCACAACACGAACTGCCCCTTGGCTGTCAGAATGCCACTTTACACACTTACCCCGAACCGAGTCTTTGAACGCACTTAAGGCAAATTGTATAGCCTTAAGTTCTCTCCAGGTAGAGCTCTTAACTGCTTCGCAAGCAGTCCACATACGGTGGGACACCTCGTTAGTGCCCACAACAAAAGCCCCGCAGGCGACGCTGCTAGCATCCGAATAGCTAAACAAAAGGGGAGCATCATAAGGCAAAATAGCTCTCGTATTAAGACTAACGATATTGTTTTTCCAGAAAAATATTTCAGAGAGGCAATCATTATGAAGCCCGATGTTAAAATGGGAATCCCAACTACGGCGGGATTCTATGACCTTGTAAAGGAAACGGGTTTTGAGGCGAGTCAGGTTGCCCAAAACTGGCGACATGGACATAACATGACCTGCGATAACAGCACAATCGCGAGCCGTAACATAAGGTGCGGATAGGAGAAATTTGTCAATCAGAGCAACGAATTTACAAATACGTATATCGGTAATAGAAATGGTACCGATAACTAAGTCCCAGTTTAAACCCAACCAAACAAGCGTCTGAGTGGGGGTCCATAGTGATTTGGCGGAATTGGCAACAAACCCCGCACTGCTTAAGGATGATTGCACAAACAATGAATTTTCCTTGGCCATAGGCAGTGAGTCTCCTTTTCCGCACCCATCGTCGAGGAACGCAACAATTTTAATCCCGTTGGACCTCCAAAACTTAACGAGTGGCCTGAGATACTTGGTAAAGACATATGGGGCTGAGCTTAGACCGAACGGAAGTGGTGCAAAACAAAAATACCGAACGGTACCAGAAAAAACCCAGGAGAAACCTAGAAAAGTTTGGTGATCCGGAAAAATATCAATATGGTGATATCCGGACTTGAGATCGAAACTGAAAAGGTAGTCGCCCTTATTAACGTATGATAATAAAACTCTCCAATCTTCACACCTAAACTTCTGTTTCCAAACAAAATGATTGACATGACGTAAGTCCAAAATAAGCCTCTTCTTGCCTGAGGACTGTATCGAGACAGAGAGCGGATTCACGACGTGTGGAATAAAGGGTAACTCAACGACGACGTGAGTGTGGACTAATTCAGCGATAGCCGACTCCACGAAAGAAGCGTGAGCGTGCCTTGATTGGATCAAGGCAGAGGTTGTATGCTCTCACAAATCCTCCAATTCCCGAGATTAATGGTGCTCCTATCACTCAAGTTTCTGTTGCTAAATCCCTGGGCGTGCTTATTGATAATAATCTTAACTGGAGTAGCCATGTCGATAAACTGACAAAGAAAGTAGCTTCTGGAATTGGAGCCCTCGAACGTATAAGGCATCTCGTTCCTCACACGACATTGCGCTCTATTTATCACGCTTTACTTCAACCGCACTTTGACTACTGCAATGTCGTCTGGGGAAACTGTGGTATCACGTTACATGACAAATTACAAAAACTGCAAAATAGAGCAGCCAGAGTTTTGACCTTCTCTAATTTTGATGCAAATGCTAGCGAGCTATTCAAAATTTTAGGCTGGAAAAATCTAGTTAGCCAGCAACAAATTGCGCTGGCCACAATGGTCTATAAGTGTCTTCAGGGGCTAGCACCGGAATATCTATGTTCTAAATTTACAAACCGCGAATCTGTTTATAGTTTAAGAGACTCTGAAAGAAAGCTTAATGTTCCGTTTCCGCGGACAAATTATTATAGAAACAGCTTCAGCTATAGAGGTGCTACTGTCTGGAATAGCTTACCCCTCAAAGCGAGACAAGCAGAGTCTCTTGGGCTTTTCAAAAATCTGATTAAAGACATATTTTAGTATAAAGCACGGCATTCATGGAAATCAGCTTTAGAATTAATATAGTATTATCGTTATTGTATTTTATTGTAATCATTTTAAAATTTTACCTTTTGTAATTTAGATTTTAGCATTGTTTGTAATCTTAGCTGATGATTTTACCGTGCATAAATAATAAAATATCATATCATATCATATCATTAAGAGCTGACTGATTGTTAGAAAAACGCGCCTGACAAGGTGTACTAATGAATGGAATCCGATAACCAAATTTAATAGTATCGATAACAAAACTGTTGGCGCCAATAGTGTGCCAATAACCTAAACAGGACCTAAGTCTACCCTTAAGTACTGGCAATGCGGAATTCTGTTTAAATTCAAATAGATTGCGATCGTAATCGAAATCGGCTAAAGTAGTAGAGTCCCTTTCCCTGAAATACTCCAAATAAGAAGGATACATGTCTAATAAATGGACTAAAGCTAATATCTAACCTTGGAAAACAAGCTTTTAATCCTGTGGTCCTATTTACCTCCAATGCCCGAAAAACCAGAAGAACTAGGAAAGGACTGCCCCGAGCTCGAAGATCTGGCTTGAGGATTAACTTGACACTGAGATCTCCAATGACCTTGCTGGCCGCAGGCGAAACAAATATCGCTTGGTCTTGGTTTTCTGAAAGCGCCAAAAGTACGAGAAAAAGGTCTGGAGGATGATGAATGTTGGTCAGCAAAGGCGGTGGTTGTGGTAGAAGATTGGGGTTGTGAAT
>NC_090891.1:16958067-16965567 GCF_036669925.1 Montipora capricornis | reverse complement strand
TTTTTTTTTTTTCATTTCAATCCGCAAGCTGCGCAATCGAAGGCCAGCGACGTCAGGCGGCTGTTAGTGTCCCAAACGAATCGATAAATCGATGAAAAAGAATTCTACAGTGGATATCTTGGTTGCATTGCCGTATTTTGCCAATTCTTGTACCAAGCCAACCTGGCGTGTTTCAATGAAATACATCAAAATGTGAATGATCTTGTTTTCAGAGATGAAGTGGAATAAAGTACATCAGTAAAACTCTTCTTTGACCTTGAACTGACAAAGTTGTTTTTATGGCTACTAATTTTAGCGTGATTCCTGTGATGGGTTGAGCGTGTTCGTCCTTGTAGTGAGTGATGAAGATACAGGACTAATATGTAGATTTAGCTGAGCCTAAAAGTTATTTATTGTTACTACCTGTAGGGTTTGTGAAAATAAGAGATTTGGAGTTGTCCGCGTTTTGATGTTTCCGGTTGCTGCTTTAATAATTAAATCATTTTCTTTGCTTTCCTCTAGAGATATTGGTGTATAGCAACTTAAGCTTTACCGAGTAATAACACTGAAGAACTGAAACTGAAGAACGTAAGAAAAATTCATTGCTTAACTATTGAATTCCACGGTAGATTTTACGCTAAAAACCGATATCGCATGAATCACGAAGCGATGAGTGTGACATCGGTTTTTCCAGTGAAATTTACTTTACAATTCACCAGTTTGGCAATAAGTTTTCTTGAACCACATGAGTTTTCAAAGAAAACAAGCACACCCTCAGCGAGCGAATGGAAAAGGAAAAAAAGCCATTTTGAGAGTCAACTGTCAATAGCCAGCGAATAGGAATCACGTTAAATTAGTAGCCATAAAAACAACTTTGTCAGTTCAAGGTCAAAGAAGAGTTTTACTGATGCACTTTATTCCAGTTTATCTCTGAAAACAAGATCATTCACATTTTGATGTATTTCATTGAAACACGCCAGGTTGGCTTGGTACAAGAATCGGCAAAATACGGCAATGCAACCAAGAAAGGACGAACTTTAAACACGATCTGCTCCAACACTTAAATAACGTTTAGGTGCTTTAAACAAACTTCTGAAAACACAAGCTAGTGAGATTCCCTCTAATTTAATTCCAGTTGACAATGAGAATTCGATTTTCATTCCTGAACAAAGGAAGAACCGATTAAACCACCTTTTAAAAATACGCATCCACTTTACTGACTTTAAATAACGCATCCGTAAAAATAACAAAAGGTTTAGTGCCCAAGGAAAGCATTTGTGGAGTAACTTCTTCCGCCTCTTCCGCTTCTTACTGGTATTCTGTTTGTCGTTGTTGTTGTCTTTCGTTCTCCTTTCGTTTCTGTTCATGACATAGGTCCTCCAGGCATCATGTAACCTTATCAGAGCTTCTAAAGATATGCAAAAAATTGCAATACAGAGAAAAAAGCAGCTCTAAGCAAATTAAAAGTAAACACTCAGCTTTAAGTTTACATCCCGCCGAAGCTTGACTTGAAATAACTGCGTAGCCACCAGTGTGGACCACAAATATTATGATATGTCAAACTGGATTGACGAAAAACGCAGAAAGAAAACGTCTTCCAAACCGTTTTCCACCGGAACACGAAAAGCGTTGACTGTGTAAGAACTTTCTTTGATGTAGTATGGCATTGTAGCCACGTCGAGGCACAGAAAGCGAGCGAAAAATGAAGCGTCGCCAATGTTTAGGTGAGTTAACCTGGGCTGAGTCTGCAATCCAATCGAAAACCAGTATCTGGTCAGCGGTCAACTTAAAAAAAACCAGCTGACCTCGATGAGCTCTAAATTTGAGTTCGCGATATGGTCATGTGATACTGGTCAGCGGACACCTTGTTTTGACAGGTGTCAATTGATCAAATTTGGATGTCCAATATCAAAGATGTATGCTGTAAACTAGCATGATACTGGTCACATTGGCATACATGGAGGGGTGGACGTATGGACAGACGTACGTCCGTACGTATGTATGGACGGTTGATGACGTCATAGCTATAAAACCAAGATTTCTTGCATCGATGGGTTACCATATTTTCTTAACAATGGTGCTCCGCACGCGCGCGTCTTTGGCGAATCAGGAGGGTCCGAGTCCGATTGCGAGTCCGAGTATCGGTAAGTGCATAGTACAGTTCTTTGTTCCCTTACTATGTTGTAATGTTGAGACTGAACGGATAAGTGAATGAATGCAGAAACCGATAAGAAGATAGGAAACATTAGGAAGATTTGTTGAGATGCGTAAGACAGAGCTTCAAGGAAGGTATAGGTGTTTCAATCCTTTTTGGGGAGTTGACCAGGTAGAGTGCATATTCAACCTAGGTAAAATGAGGATCACCATTTTAACCAAGGAAAAAACGGATTCAGCCTGAGCCCGGATTTGATCGACAACCTATACCTCCAGACTAGATTTTTTTTCTGGGCGCACGACCATTTAAAAGCTTTATTTGCTTTATTTTCTCGATGGTCATTTTGTACAAACTGATCACTGAAATGTTCATGGTCTTGGTCGTAGGGGACCACCGGAGCAAGAGCACTGGCCTCCTTTACTCAGAGAGAAAAAAACCATACTTTTCTCTCACCTTCACCTATCACCTAAAACTCACAGTGAAAAATACCATTCTCAAAAGTCTCAAATTTCTCTGCAAATCATCCCAACAACTGTGAAATAGTTACTCCACCACAGTTCACAATTCTATTTCTCACATTGAACAAAAACATACTAGATATCTTTTGGTTAAAGGCGCTCTAAAATCTGATGCCCGAATTGTCCTTCCGTTCAAAAGGTGTTCAGAATCTCAGGACCAGAAAGATTTTTCAAATTCCCCCAAAGTTTTGCGTGCATCTCCACGAATGTTATTTAATGTAAAACGATCAAGTGAAACAGGGTGAAAACTAGGAGACCGCCGTTTTCGAAAACGCGTCGAAACCAAATGAACGCTATCTTAACCACTCAACCTACTACATAACACTTTGTGGGCCATCACTTACTAATGTATAACAGAAAGTTGCAAAAATCTGGAGCAAAAATTTTTTTTTCTATTTAGGCACTCTCAAATCCACTCTACAGTTTCTTTCAATTAATTTATGGTGTATTGATGTCACCATAGTTCCACAGATGGCAAAGCTCCTCCATCTCCTACTAACCCACTAAGAATCTACAGTTCCTCAATTCCCTATGCAAATCTCTCTTTTTGGTGGTTAATTTACCTCTAACAACTCGTTTGATAAAACCAACCTTCCCTTTTAACTCTCTTTGTAACTGAAACCGACACTGACACAAGATCATATGCGAACTGTTTAAGGTTTGATAGTTTTGGTTTTTCACCCAAAGAAACTAGGTCGTCCAGGAATTAGAAATATACATGTGTTATTTGCAGGCTGGTAGGTCCGTATACCGCAAAGCTGTGACCGAGGCCTTGAAAATGCTACTCGAGACCGCAGGCCGAAGGCAGTTTTTTCAAGACCGAGGTCACAGTTTTTTGCTATACGGCCGACCTTTAGCTGGTAAATACTAAATAACTTATTAATATTTTTCCCTTTCTCTCCCTCTCCCTTTCCCTCTCTGAGATCACTTTTGTAATTGTTGACTTGCATTGCGCTCGATAGCAAAATTAATACAGTAAGCGACTTACAATCCTGTTTCCAAGCCTAACGTCTAATAAAAATATGTTTCCAAACTAAATTTTGTGTGTAAATCCTAACCGTCCTCTTTCTTTCACAGCCGTGCTTATTTTTTCCGTCTCAGTCAGAATTGAGTAATTGAAAGTGGTTTTAGCGAGACGGTTGCGTTTTTGTCTGCTTCTGGAAAAAGTGGACATTTATGATGTTAAATGTTCCTTATGATTTGGGGTTCCTTTAACAAGTGAAAATGAACACAGATTAAAAGGTCAACTTAAACACATATCCTACGACTATATTTATAGTTATGATTTCATTTTCAAAACAGAAACGGATTCTAACCAAGGGCGAATAGAAATCCTTTAATTATTTATGTAAGCATCATAATAACCAAACCTGACAAGGGCAACGGAATCGTGATCACCAGCAGGTTTGATAACAGTTGGTGAGTTGTCTCCAGATCTTTTTATTCTGTCACTGTGTAACATGATATTTTTACTACTGTAGCCTTGAAGGGATTTCGTTATTTTACATTCTCTGACTAGCGACTTTTTTGTTTTCGGAAACTTGCATCTGTTTCAGAAGAATGAAGACTTGACGTAAGCCCTTTCCTTCAAGTTGAACGGTGGTAGGCGAAGACCCTGGCATCAGTCGAGACAGCGCGGCTCGTTTCCGCCACCAAGGAAGCCTGCAGCTCAATTCTTTATCTAAGTCGAACTCAAGATTTCAAAGTTTGCGTTTAACGCATGTTTATTAAATTACTAAGACAACCGAAGCTTTAATTAATGACGCACTGATAAGTCTCGACAGCTGCGAAGCAAAGCAAATTGTACTCTAATTAGAGACGAATATGATGTGTAAGAGTTCTAGCGTTCGATGTCGAGCGGCACATTCTCTTGATGAATCCCATAAGCCGGTTTGCTTTTCTGAACACGGTACGAATTGATTATTTTTATTCAAAGAATAGCTACAGCTCAGTTGGTAGAGCATTGCGGGTTCGAAACCCGCCTCAGGTGTCTATTTGAGACAATTGCTTAAAGTGGTACTATGATCAAATTTTTACCCCTTGATTTTTTGACTGTATCACATAGAATTCCATGAAAGAACAAAAACGCCATTTACCGTTTGCAAATATCTTCATTAGTTCCGGAGATATTTAAGTTTGAAAAATGGGTCAAATATGCAAATGAGATGACTAATGACGTCATACACTCAACCCAATATTATATTGAGTATATATAAATAGAGCTACCTTGGCCAATTTACAGCGCAGACCATTGAAACTTGGTACATGTAGTCTAATAGTTCTACAGGAAACACACCTATGGCTATAAAAAATTATGTTCCCATGGCAACTCACTATTTTCCAGTCCCCACCTACTTGATTTCAATATGTTAGTGATTTTCAGCTTGAAAAATGTTAAACAAGGCCACAAAGTCGTGCTAACATATTTATATGCTTGCTGGATCATGCATATGAAGTGCTGTTAGCAAATATCAAAATGGAACGCCAAAGGTGGCCAGAAAAGCTCATAATATGGGGGAGGTCTGGAACCCAGTGTGATGCCATGGTAACAGAACTGTTAAGTTGGAGAACATTTAGTAGAATCTTACTGCAAAAAATCAAAAATTTCTGATACAAATTGGCTGAGTGTATGACGTCATCACTTGGCTAATTTGCATATTTCAAAAACTCGAATATCTCTGGAACGAAAAGAGATATTTGAAAAAAGTAAACAGCATTTTTCTTCTCACGCAGACTACTTGTTTATGTTTCAAAATGGCTTGGATAGGAAAGATGCGATTTTCGCCATAGTACCACTTTAAATTGTCCAGTTTAATAAGTGCAAGGATCAGTTCCATTCGGTATAGCGTGTATGTTGTGGTTTGATTTTTCTCTTGGATGAGATTTTTCTTAAACCACCTCATTTTTTTCTAACCAGTTTGTTTTTTTTTTTCAAACCAGGAATATAATTTTAAACCAGCCTATTTATAAACTATCTGAAAAGGAATTTTTATCTTTTGGGGTGTGGTTTTATTTGTATCTTTTACTTTTCCCTTCTTTTCCTTTTCGTTTCTCCTCACTCCAAGCACTATTACTGCCACCCCTTGTCTACAAATCCTGCTTACAATTTTCTCGGAATCTGCGTTTCGTTTCTCCGTATTTTTTTTTCCGTGTCGGTAAAAGTCTTGCCTGTCACTCCCCTGGTAAGTGGTGCCTTTGTGCATAGAGTCTTCTGTGCGTATTTTGTTACGTTTGAGGGGGCTGGGGTAATGCGTAAATTTCTCTGGTGCATACAGCAGGACATTTAATTAACCTGCAATGGCGTCAAAAAGTCATTGTAACGCGCATGGCGTTGTAGTACACCTTGAAACAAAATATACCCTAATGGAGCTCAAGAATGGAACGTCAACTGGATAAACAAGACAGGCGGTGAAAAATAAATATCTGGAATCTTAAAAGCGACGAGTAATGGACTTCGACAACAATCTTTCGCCCGTCGAGGCGAAATCGAAGTGAGCTGTATTTCTAATATTTCGCCAAGGTGGTGTTATGTACAACACTGAAACCAAATGGAAATTTCTCTGGTAACTTATCGGTTCAACAAAAACAGAGAAGGAAGCGAACACCTTAAGTGGATCTGTGATCTCTGTTGTCTGGCTATTTGACTGAATGTATTTATTTGTACTGAACTCTGCACCGTTTTCCGGTAGCAATTGGAAATCTCACTAATTCTTGTTAACCTTCAATGGCGTCGAAAGTCATTGTAACGCGAATGGCGTTTTAGTGGATCTTTAAACAAAATATACCCTCATGGAGCTCAAGAATGGAACTTCAATTGGATGAGCAAGACAGGCGGTGAAAAATAAATACCTGGAACCTTTCAGGCGACGATTAATGGTCTTCGACAACAATTTCATTTTTCGCCGTTGGATATCAAGTGAGCTTTGTTTCTAATATTTTACTAACTTGGTATTATATACAACACTGAAATCAAATGGCAATTCTTTTATGGATTCAACAAACATTGAAGGAATCGAACGCCTTGAATGCATCACAGTGTTTACTGAGGTCGCATCTAAGTTGTCTGGCAAGTCCCATTTATTTTGTACTCAACTCTGTAAAGGTAAAAAAAAATTGGAAATGTGACAGTGAAAAATTATTTGAATGAAAGCTTGTTGTCTCTTTTGTGCTTTATTATTTACGATCAAGGTTCTTTCGAAAAGGGTTTGACATGAACTGTCAGAAATTTATTTAATTGCATATGCTCTGTGACACCGATTGTGTGTCTCGTTTGCACGCACGCAATTGAAATAGGAAGGATTTTTTGCCTGTAATAGAAAATATGTTGTTTGTTTCAATAAATTTTCCGCCGGAAAAGATTTTTCTGAAATTTCCACCTTTTGTGAATTTTATCACGTTGTGTAATTTTGGAGCTTAACAAATTTGCATACGTGTGTTGAAATATGGTACGGGAGGATTTTTGTGGTAGTGCACTGTAAGAAGCACATAAGTCACGAAAATAAACAGGTCAGTTGGAAGCGTGCTTGAGTTTCAACAAAATGAGCCCCAAAATCGGCAAAAAATTGTGACGCTGATGAATAATAAAGTAGCTGCTATTCCCAAAACGATGGAATTACCTGGTGATAAATAACCTCGTCTTGGAGAGTAAATTTTTGACTTTGCAGAAACAATGGTCAACCTCAAGAGTTGGGCGATTGTGATCTTTGTGTTGAATTCGCACATTTTCTTCTCAAACTTTATAACACTTGAAAGAAAAAGAAAACTAACAAAAACAAAAACCCGGTATCTTGCCATCAATTTACAGAGATGCTTCAATGTTTCGCGAGTAAACGCGCCGCGGTAACTTGA
>NC_090891.1:16953067-16955567 GCF_036669925.1 Montipora capricornis | reverse complement strand
TTTTTGCATCCATTCCAACGTGACTGCCTCACTGTCAAGCTGAATATTTGATATTTCGAAAATAGCCTAATATTGTTCTGAAATCCCAGGAGTCATGTCAGAATATTCATAAAAACCGAACAGGGCTTTTTTCATCACAATCTCCTACGAACTATGGCTTTAGACCGGGATGATTCCACTCCAAATTGTGTAGACAAAATGGAATTTCTTTCTGCGCTGGACAGCCTCAAAGAACAACAAAAGACCAGCAAATTTAAAATTACTAAGTTATTTGTAGACAACAGTTTCTATGAGCGCGCAAAAACACATCTCGTCGCTACAGAAAAGAAGAATTCAGATGGGAATCGAGAAGATCATGACAAAATCAGAGGTACATACCATCAAGCGAAAAAAGTGGACGCTGAATTTGAACAACCAAATCATTACTAGTGACAAAAAGGTAGTTCTTTAAAGAGTCAGCTTCATGAGAATCTCTTGTTTGCACACTGAGCTGCGCATAGAGGACGATAAAAGACAGGACACTGGGTGAAACTGTTGGTTATTTATAAGTGCAGCTGGGACTTTACAGGCACCCCTATCATGGAGCCTGATCAGACACCGATCAACTTCGAACTCTAAATCTAAAAAAAGTGAGGCGGTCTTTTTCAATCAAACCAAGGCAGCTGGAAAGTAAGTACCCTACATAATGTCATTACGGAGAGAAACCTTGCGGCCCGTCCTTGATGGAATATTTATAGCTCTCTGAACTTGCCTAATTTCGGCGATCTCCAAGTTTTGGCTACACATTGAAAGATTCGTTGACAGGGAGCATTGCACCAACCTCGCATGCAGATAGACCTAAAATAACCCTAAATAAACGAAAAAGACATTTAAGTGCATTACAGGTCTATTGAAGGGGAATAAACCCTCTTTTAACGGCTTTAGCTTGGCTTACCTGCAACAGATAAATGCTTTATGATTTTACAAAAAAAGGGGACGATGTCTGCTGCCCAAACACTGGATCCCTGAAAATGCAAATCAACTTTAGGTATGTAAGTTGCCTTTTCCCTGTCATTATCATTCTTACATGGAAGTTTTTCCACGGGACAACGGTGAACATCACCAAAGATCGCCGTCATATTTACCCTCTTGGACAACCGCTGATCAAATTCAATAATAGCACTTGTGGGGTGAAGTTGACAGCTGCGTGGGGAGGAGTGTGTCGGTGAGGATTTTGAATTTCATTGCAATAAGAGTTGTCAAATTTAGAATTCTTCCACGCTAAACCTGCACACAATTGCAAAACATCTGGTAACAGCACCTCGTCTTAGGAACCCCTAAACTTTCCCGTCATCGGCGCTAACACGCACCCACTCAACAATATCCTGCCTATGGGCCTGGCCTGTTCCCTCTTGCACAAAAGAAGATTGTGCTATTGGTTAATGTAAAATTAAGTTGACGAATCTGTGATAACAAAAGTAAAGGTTTATTTTTTATATATTGTACCAGGAGTTGTATAGCACTGCTTCTACCCATAGGCGTGGGCCAATCTCTCGGAGGCTTTGCCAAGTCCCAAAATTAAATTACCCAATGGTTCATAGCTTTACCCTAATTAGTCCTTGTTCCTTGTGGGCGAGGGGTGAGAAGGATGCTGACCTCTAGCATCTATATCTCTGAAGCGGTTGAGCAAACGATCAGCAAACTTCGTGACATTTCCCAAAATTTCAATAGGATTTTGACATGACGTGTCAAAATTTTGTTCATATATGGTAGACATTTTCACGGGAAGCACTTCTTATTTTTTCTATTTTGGTAGTTTTTTCTCGTTTCTTTCATATTTCAACTTATCTCAGCTTTTTGTCTTTTTAAATAAAATGTCGTTTCTTTGCTGACGGTATTGGTAAATATTTGACGACTCCGTAACTTCCAACATGGTGCCTCAGACTCAAAATAGCGTATTTTCGACGTCATGTGGCAACGGAATCGTTTCCAAAACCGTTCTACATATCTACATATGAAGATTCATAAATTCAGTTACTTTCCTAAAATTAAAACCTATGACATAGAAAGTGTAGTCAATGTACAACACGGCAAACGTGGGGGAGATGACAATGAAACGGGTTCTTCGAATGCTCTTACAGTTATCATTTTTTTGGTAAAAGCCTATTGATAATTCCTTCAGTAACAACCAATAAACTAAATCAAATGTAGACTGTCCGTAAAATACAGAAAAGTACGTAATAAATCCGTATTATTTGGTATCCTTCGCGCATTTAGACCAAGCGGTCCTTTATTGGTTGCTGAAAAAATATAAAAGCATTCTAAACAGTCCTATACTTTCCGGTTCCCGAACGTATTCCTGAGAAGCAAAATAGATTTTAAAATACTCTAGAAATCCGAGGTTGCTTTTAAGGTAAATCTAAAATCATGAACCATAATAACTTCTGAATGCGTGGCATTAGGCATAAAATTGACCCGTGAACCAAAAGAGAACAGGTTACTTTTCCCATTAGCTGAGTAT
>NC_090891.1:16910567-16940567 GCF_036669925.1 Montipora capricornis | reverse complement strand
CATCGATGCAAGAAATTTTGGTTTTATAGCCATGACGTCATCGACCTTCCGTACGTCCGTACGTTCGTCCAGCCCTCCATGTATGCCAATGTGACCAGTATCACGCTAGTTTACAGCATACATCTTTGATATTGGACATCCATGTTAAGGTCAATTGACACCTGTCAAATCAAGGTATCCGCAGACTAGTATCATATGACCATTGCTCATCGAGGTCGGCTTTTTCCAAGTTGCACCGCTGACCAGGTGCTGGTTTTCGATTGGATCGCTGGCTCAACCCAGGTAAACTCACCTAAAGCGGGTTGATTTTTTTCGCGCTTTCTGTGGCTCGACGCGGCTACATGGCCATATTTCGTCAGCTATAGCTCTTAACAGTCAACACTTTTCATGTTCAGCTAGGAAACGGTTTGGAAAATGTTTTCTTTCTGCATTTTTCGCTGGTTTCAATCCAGTTTTGCATATCATGATAGCTGTGGTCCACACTGGTGGCTACGCAGTTATTCAGGTCAAGCATCGGAGGGATATAAACTTAAAGAGTAAAAGGTCAATACACTGCCAATATATATTTACATATATACATAACAAATTAAGTTAAGTTAGGTTAAATTACGTTTAGCACCTCTAGGAATAAACGATTGTTTGTGCGAAACAGTGCGTGATACAGCCTTATCTAGAAAACGTTTAAAAGGATGCGCTTCAGATTCTAGGACACGCTTAAATTCTTTCCTCGTCAAATTCTGACGCCTTGTTACAAGTGACTCAACAGTATCCTTGGGGAGTCCTTTGACATTTAGACATCTATTCTGCACTCTCTGTAGATCTTCTTCGAGGTAAATGGGCAACCCTCCCCAGATAGGCGAGGCATATTATAAGAGAGGTCTAATCTTAGTGACGTAAGTTGTTAGACCAATAACCCTGGGGAGATGGGCTGTTCTGCATACCCTAAGATAGTGGATCCGTTTACGCGCTTTGCAGACAATACTTGAGACATGTGTATTCCACTTGAGATGGTTCTGTACATATACACCCAGTACTTTAAACTCTGAAACCCTCTCCAGTTCAGTAGGCCCGATACTAATAGGACGCGGAGTTGGACAAAACTTCATGAAGGTGATCCACATATCTTTTGTCTTCTTAGAATTCAGCTCCATTTTATTCTGTACAGCCCAAATTTCCAAGTGAGTCACAGTACCCTACATTTGACTAACAGAGTCCTTTGAGACTAATTAATACAGGGTGCAGTCATCAGCGTACTTGCAGGTGTTGCACTCCTCAATATCATTAATATGCACATTAAAACGAGTAGGAGAAATGACACCACCTTGGGGCACACCAGCAATCATTTTGCCATGTCTGGAGAGGGCTCCCAGGAGCTTAACCTGCTGTGTTCTGTCTGATAAGTAGTTTTGTGTCCATTCCCAAAGGCTCTTGTTAATGCCCATGCTAGCGAGTTTAGTCAACAGAACACCATGGTCAACTAGATTGAAAGCTTTTCGGAAATCTACAAAGACTACATGCACGCCATTATATGGGCTACCAGAATCTATGGCGTTATACCAGTCTTGTGTGATGCTGGCAAGCGCAGTCATAGTAGATCTGTGCTTAAATGCGTGTTGAGACGCATTAGGATTTATATCCTTTAGGTTAAGGTTAAGTTGGACCCTCTCCAGCACCTTGGCGACTTGTGGCAAAACTGAAATCTGCCTAAAATCAATGTTTATATCGGTCGAATTATCGACCTTGGGTACCGAGCTGACGAGCATGCTTGTAACTGGTAGGATACTTGGACTGAGAGCAGCTACCATTTCTCGCTCTTGTTGATATTTCTCCTTCTCTGATCTTTAATATGCTGCGTGCCTCAGTGGAGTACAGGTGTCACGAGATTTAATTATTATGCTGTTGAATGCCTCTACATTGTCATGAACATCACACTCTTCATAAACAGCACTCCAGCTTTCCAATTAAGTTTAAGCCCTATAGAACGTAGGTTATCAGGTTTAAACCTCATTACAGATCTTAATATTGCTATCCCATGCCGTTGCTGGTTTAACAGGGAGAATAGAATGCACTGATGATCAGATCGACCAAGCGTTGGTAGTAATATAGCTTACCCATATTCGAAAGAAATTGATCCAGAATATTCTCAACCTGTGTAGGCATTGCGGATTAAGAGGATTAAAGTCCCCGGTAATTATAATACCCGCCGAAGGTCTCTCTATCAGCAAGTTTTCTAAACGCTCAGTGATGTAATCGATCAATAGACCTAATCGGCTAACTCAATGTTGTACCCAATTCAAACCCTTTGGGAATAAAACGTTTTGTTCCAGGTATTTCCATATCATTTAAATATGAATGCTACATTATCATGCAAATACAGTAAACAACGAATCTTAGTCCCGGGAGATTTGAATTGGGTACAACATTGAGTTAGCCGATTAGCCTCTATTCTCTCTCCTCGCTTCACGATTTCCCTGGTGGCAAATATAGAGCAGCCGTAATTATGCAACTGAGAAGTCTCGAGATCCGAGGTGGCATGTGAAGCAACCACAAAACCTCTTTGTCACTGGCTTCGATATTCAACCTCGTTCCCAGGGTCTTCTCGGCTTTCAATATGGCGGCGGGTCTTGAGAAGACCCTGGCACACAGTGAACTAAAAAGATCGCTGATTGGTGCTTTTCTCACATGAACTCTAATTGGTTTAATGTCAAAAGAAAGATGGCGGCTAGTGAGGAGAGCCAGACGAAGAACAGAATTCGTGTTTAAATCATTTTCAAAATTGTAGCTGTTCTGTAAGAAGCAGCCGCAAATTAACAAGCATAACTGTCAAAAATAATTCGCCGTTTTTTCACGTTGCACGGTGATCTACATCAGGCCTCGATTCCAATTAAAGCTACGTTGGCTTTTCACGACCTCTGGCATAGCGATCGCTCTCTATATAGAAGGATATAATGGTGTTTGAAAGACGCAACGGTAATTAAGTGATTTTATTTCGTAGGTACCTTCACGTTTTGTTTCATTTTGGCGTCTCACAATTGTAATTCCCTGACGCGAGTATTGTTACTGTTGTTCAATGTTTTCACCATGTCAGATTGTGTTACAAATTATAAAATTGTGCAACAGGGTTCATAGATTATTGATGTGGTTGATTCAGCAGTTGTATGTGGTTCTGTTGACTCGTGTGACAGCTGCAATGAAGGCGGGTCTGTTAAATACAGGTCAAGACTAGAGGTCGCTGCTCCAATAATCAACAACTAAGCCAAAAGTTTCCCCGAGACCTGAAACAACATTTTTGTTGAGTGATTAGCGCTAGCAGACACTTTTGGTGTTGTTTATTTGTCTGCAGCACGGTGACATGTACACTCACCTGTGGAATGTGACCTGTGTTTTATTTCAATAGACCTGCACCTGCAGTAATCCATATTCTTTCCCATCCCTTCCACACTCTTCAGCTAGTGGTGCACAGAGAGATCTAGCTCGGTCGGTTTTCATCATTGCCTTTTACTTTCATTAATAAAAAATATTAATCTCCTCACCCCAAACAAAGTGCATGTCATCTTGTAATTTTCCAAGAGAGTTATTTAGATTGTGAAGTCTTAACAATAATTATTATTCTTGAAAATAATAATTATTGTAAGGCTTATCATTATAGTCTCATTGACCTGACAGTTCGCTAACGACTTCAATTTTTGCTTTTTCTGATTTAAAAATATAAATATGTATATTAAACAGTATTCTTTAATTTTGCACACATTACTTTTTTAGCATCACACTCCTGTGAGTTTTCTTGTACTCCAATAATTTAACTTGAATTGTTCGTTTTCAAAACATGCTTTGAAAATATTCTCTAGCATTGCTCAAGTTGTGGCATTTTAATTACTGTCTGAAGATGTGGTACATCGAATGATTTGGGGGAAGATTGCGGACTGGACAGGGGGATTGGGAAATAAAATTGAAGGTGATAAGGCACAGGAAATTTGCAACTTCACCAGCAACAAGAAACTATTTCACAAAAAGAAATAGTGTTTTGTTTCTGGAATGGTAAGGGCAGGAGAAAAGATAAAATACTGTAGTGTGGGTCACTTGGTCGGTCATATATATTTCGCTTCGTGTATTGAAACTCTCAACAAAGAAGGACAAAAACGTGGACGCAAACTCTCTGAACGGTTAGAAGCGTGTCAAGGAATATTAACCATTAAAGAGAAGATAGTGAAAACTTCATATTTATGACTCACTTCGTTCACTTTCATGCTTGTCAGCATTATGATTTGCTATACTTCAGGTTCACATGTTCACAAGTTTGTTTTTACGTCTCATAGATGTTTAGATGTTCAATTACAAACTCTGTTTTGAATGGCCACTCTACTTCATTGTGTAAATAGTTCACCCTGAAGTCTAAATAGATACAATTCGTTTCTCAGTAAATGAAACGAAACAAAAATGTAGTTTAAGGAATGGAGGCAAATAAAACAAACCGTGCCATTGTCACATGCCTCCAAAACAGCAGATTAAGAGCCAGTTTGATAAAACAGCAAAGATCCACCCCTAACCCTGAGCTCATTCGACAAGAACTGATAAAGATGATGAGATGCTTATGTTAGTTAGGACTTGAACAAATTGTGCCCTTTTTTAATTAGGCTCAACAGATTTCATGAGCAACATTCCAAGACATTACATTTTCTTCACTGGCAGGACAAGACATGGAAAAGTTCTTTTCATAGCTTGAAAAGTGCAAGAAGCAGATTGCTAATCCTATGGAATAGCATGTTCAACAATGTACATTGGCTTGATTATGTCAACTTTACTACAAAATATATTTACAATAACAAGTTGTAAGAATGTGGGCACTTAACATGCTGTGGTTCCCTGTTGGCAATCAGAAGACAATTAAAATACTGATTTTACACTGACATGACAATACTTGCAGTCAATCGACGAGATGAGAGATAAAACCACAATATAACATTCAAATGGTTTCAGTGTGAAAATGATTCAAGTACCACAGATTCTAAAAACAAAATATGTGGTATAATAATACTTCCTTTCAGGAAAATAGATTTGGGTCAATGTATACTGGGGAAACTCGTTGTCAGAACGCTCATATACACCGATAAGAAATCAGGTAATCATTCAAGTTTATGAAAAATTAATGATAATCAGGTTGAATTGATTGAAAATAAACATGCAATATAAACTATACATCACGGAAGACAGAGAACACACCTCCGTGACTAAATAGCTAGAACCAGGGCTTTCATTAAACCTTAGCTCACTGGATTTTACGGTAATCAAATGTCTGTGATGTTACGGGTGAAACTGCATGCGATGGCTGTTTCCAAACTGTTTAAAAATCACAGCCCCGAGAAATAATAGCCGTCTATAAAATTGCATTGGTTTAAATTAACATGAAATGAAACGAAAAGCAAGATTCCTTTGTCATCTACCGCATTCTCTTTGCTCGTGCATTCATCCATCTGTATTTTTGGTTTCTTACATCAAATTTTACAGCTTTGGGTTTCCCTTCTCGTACTCCATTTTGTTTGTTGGCAGTTACCGTACCCAGATTTCTCTCACCTTATTCCTTGCCGCCATTTTGAAAAAATTTGCATATTTGTCCATCCTCGATGGACAAATCTTGATCACGTGATCTGCTGTGTGCCAGGGTCTTCTCAAGACCCGCCGCCATATTGAAAGCCGAGAAGACCCTGGGAACGAGGTTGTTCGATATTCATTAGGCCGTAGTTAGAATAGAGCTGTGAACATAAGCCAACACACCGCCGCCTGGTGCAAGTCTGTCTTTGTGAAACACGTTAAAAGACTGGCCGATGCTAATTAACAATTATTGGATGAGGTTGAGCATGATAGTGATAATTATCAAGGCCAAAAACAAAAACAAAAGCCCCTATGGGGAGCGCTCAATTAAGTATGTGTTTTTTTTTTGTTTACCCTATAGATCATCCGACAAAAATATTTAACCCTGAAAAGTACGATAAAACATACTATGGATTAAACAATTGTAAAATTTTAGTTCCGAAAAATTTATATCATTCTGTTTTACCTCAAACAATAAAAGTTGATAATTACAAAAAATTGATATTCACGTAATGCAAAACATGTGCTAAAACAAAAAACCAAAATAAATATATACACAATGATATGGAACGTACTTTCATAGGAACATGGACGACAGATGAAGTAAACAAAGCCATAGATAAAGATTACAAAATTCTTACGGTATGTGAAATCTGGCACTTTGATAAAACAATTGATGATTTATTCAAAAATTTGGGCAACGAGCAAATAGGGAAGATATCTGTTTACAAACATTGTCTTTGTTATTCAATTATGCTAACCATAGGAACAAAAGATTCTTTGTTTCGACAGCCAATGAGGCCTTGGTTGGACATTAGGGAGTTTAAGAAACCACGACGGCTACGGTGACGAAAACGTCAGTTCAAAGTATTAATTTGAACTATCCTAGGTGTTTCACGACGTTTCCACCTTGTATATGTTGTATAATATGAGCGACGTATGCTGTAACCAGATTGGTACGTACGGATTTGAAGCGAAGAGGGAGAGAAGGAAAGCTTCACTATTGTTTGTCCACGTAGTCGTCAAAACCCGAAATATTGGTCATTTTACGTTGTTGTTTTGACTAGTACGGGAGAGAAATGTACAAAAAAGTAATGCGTGCCGCACGTGCAGCACGATGCATTTTTTCCTCTATTAACTAATAATATTACTGCTTTTTGACGTTGTCGTTGCCGTAGCTGTCGTCGTTTCAAAAACTCCCTATTAATGATGACAATAGTTGACGTGAACGATATCTTCCCGATATGAATCAAACAAAAGATGTTTCAGAACTTAGCAATTTTTATAACAATATTCCTGGATGATACCATTTCGAATTGAAATATTCAATTTATCAATGATGATATGGTTCAAATGACCTAGCTACACTTTCAAAGATCATTTTATTGAAAATTCAAATAACACCAACCTTTACAACAAGTCACGAAAGATTAATGCTTTACAATAAACTTGACTACTGACAAGAGAAGGTATTACACCTCGATACTGATTCAATCATATACATCGCTGATAGCACGCGACATATCAAGACAGCTGATAAGTTAAGAGAATTAACTGACGAACTTGAATTATCAGGTGAAGCATTCACTCAATTCATTTCAACAGGACCAAAATCTTATAGTTTTAAATATGGTAATAATCAACAAAAATCACATTAAACCATGAAAATGGTAATCATTTGAATCACGATAGTTTGAGTAAAATCGTAAAGAACAAATAAGAGATATAACAATCGCAAATGAAAGCAAGATCACTCGAAAGAACCAAGAAATAGTTGACGAATATCAGGAATATTGTGAAAAAGTACTTAAATTGGCCCACGACAAAAGAGTAGTCAAATCAACCAGCGAAGATTGCATCGACATTCACGGCACAACTGCGCCGGTTCATGATTATGTTTTGTAGTTGTCGCAAACACAATTTATTTCACAGATTTTTACACAATGTTTGAAAGTTACACAGAATTGTATACAAGCTGTAGAAAATTTCTGTAATCATTTCATTGGTTGAAGAAATCACAAGACAGTATTATGACCTATAACCTGGGAACACCCATTCTTTGTTTCCGAGTATTGTATCACAGACATCCTGTTTTTCCGAGAATGTCATGCAATGGTGATTCTTTCCTGTTTTGAATATGCGAATATTTATTGAAAAAATATAGTTTTTATATATTATTCCACTAAATCGGCTTACCGAGGGGCACACGGCAAGTGCGAAACCTTATTCCTCCATTTCCTAAGACATCACCAAGGCACCTTTATTGAGGCCGTACCATTTCTAAACTATTTATGATATTTGAAAACGACTATGGAACCATTTGTTGCCACTGGCTCCGAAGTTTAAACTCGAGCAAAACAGGGTAACAACTTCCTGGCTTGACCCATGTAAGTGATTAAAGTTGTTAAGTTGTGTCTGCCATTCTTCATTAGACAAGTTCAAGACAAAAAATCAGTGTTTATCATAGTTATGGTCACATTCAGAGCGCATTTGGTACCACTGAATTCAATCAAAAATGTTGCAATTACCTTGCATACAACGTGACGTTCTTCCATTCTTTGGGAAGAAACTTCTGGGACTATGAATCTTAAGGTTACCTTAACTGGTGGCAAAAACAACGCTAAAACTGACCCCCATTGGTAGAGTAACACTCCACACCCCACTCCTCAAAGTTTATTTGGCATAAAATTGAAATTGATTAATAAGTCTCTACTTAAAAACGATTTTCGTCTTAGCAAAGTGAGCCAATAAAGCTTATTTCCAGTGACACTATTTCTGCTGTCCTTAATTGGACGTGATTCTTGATTCCAAACATCAACACGCAGAAAAGACCACCACACGTAAAAACATCTGTTTCTAAGTGGGTCAAATGGAAATTTGGTACATGTTCGTGGTTTCATCAACGTTACAGCTAAAATAAAACAGAGAAAACAAAAGACTGTTAAGATGGTTTATTTTGAAACTTTTGATAGTAACATAGACCTTAAAGCAAAAAAATACGTTAATATCTTATTGTTTCGTGTTTCAAGTGAATGGGTTGCCACACTCTACTTACCTACTGCATTATATAATCTGATAATCTTGTTGAATCGAAGAAGAGGGCGACAGTGGTGAGAGCACTCGTCTTCCACAAATGTGGCCCGGGATCGATTCCCGGATTCTACGCCATATGTGGGTTGAGTTTGTCGGTTCTCTACTCTGCTCCGAGAGGTTTTTCACCGGGTTCTCCCGTTTTCCCCTCTCCTCAAAAACCAACATTTGCAGGCGTAGCTCAGTTGGCTAGTGCGCGGCTTTCGGAGCGAGGGGTCCCCAGTTCGATCCTCAGTGCATTATGACTTCAACGTCTGTTTCGGCTTCCCTCTGATCCCTGTAGCTATAGCTTCAAATATCTGTGAAACGGAGCACTGACAGAGGGAGGAGGATAAAAGGCGCACCGTCGGCTTCCACTGATACCAGTTTCGTAACTGAAGGAGCTACCGACGTTAAGTAAATTTACTTTACTTACTTTACTTTACTTTAACGGGGACACACTCTCCAAAACGGGATTTAGGCAAATTCTATCACTGTTTTCTTGGGAGATTAAAATCATTTAAACAATCTTGCTATTAGCGTTAATATTCATTGGTTAATTTAGCAAACATCACTCTCAAACTTGCTCGTCATAGTCAAATCTGCCCACTGTTATTTTGCTACTTTTGCAGATACTCGAGTAGCAGTGACCGCTATTTTGTACAGCACACACCTCAGTCTGAAGGAAAATAATCCATATCACTTAGGGGGCTGTCCAAACAGGACTAAAAAAAATAAACCATGACCCCTGAATAAAGACACTTAGTTGGAAAAACTCCTAATTCCAGTTAGAATGCATTGCCAAAGAGATAATTATATAAATCATCACTTTGCCAATCAGCTTATTAAGAGCTGTGTTCATGTATATAGCAATCATTGCGTGAAGGCATTCCTTCAGTCTGACCAAAATGTCCGCTGGAGTCTATCGCAGGGTGCAATTGTGCTTTGTCTTCTTTTCAGTTGTGTTGCTGAATCAAGACTGCAAAGGTATTTTGAATTCTCTCCTTCGCACCATTAATTTTCCATTATTTTATGCTCCAATTAAACCTCTCTTCGTCAATTGATGCAGAAACGAAGATTTTGGGGAGGGGCACTAGCCCTGGCATAAGGAAGTACAGGAAGAATAATGTTGCAAACGCTATCTAAAAACAGTTTTAAGCAGCATTCTTACCGCTTTCAGTGCACCTGCGAAAATGCCCCGTATATGAAAACTTGCGCCAGGATTTTTTGGCCAACTTTTCATGCTCCAGGTAGCCTGTCTTTCAGAATTGAAGCAGCAACGAAGAACTGGGGGGTGGGGCGCATGCCCAGTAATCAGAAAATACCGAATGAAAATTGTTAAAAACCCAATTGAAAGCCAGCTTTAAGCAACAGTTTGACTCCTTCCAATGCATCTGCGAAATTTCCCTGCCTAGGGAACATTGCGCCAGACGTTTTCGCCATTATTTCATGCTCTAGATGAGTTAATGCAGCAACCAAGAACTGGAGGTGGGGCACTTGCCCAGCCCTAAGGAAGTACCGATCGAATAATTTTGTTGAAAACTCGATTTTGTCGGTTTTATGCAGCATTTTCACCGCTTTAAGGGCATCTGCGAAATTGCCCTGTCTAGGGATTCGAGCGATATTCTTTGTTTTTTTAGTCGGGAGAAGCGTTGTGATAGGACTGTGAATAAAAAAACTCAATCCTGAAAACATACTTCTCAAGACTTGCCATGAATTCAGACTCACACAAAACATGTTATATTTCTTATTAATAGCTTCTAGTTTAAAGACCGGAAAAGTAAACATAACGGCATCAAGTCCAGGACTATTTGCTTGCAAGGCAATTTCTTTCGCTCAACCTTTCTACGGAAGACAGGAAGTTAAAGTGTTTGCCTCCTTTGGCTATTCCGTGAGAAATTCAGGCCTTGGTAACGGCGCTGCCATTTGGGTGGAGTCAGAAGACAGGCATCAATTCAAGACTTGTATTTCTGAATACGATCAAGGTTCCAATGGGAGCGCAGAAGTTAACTGGATTGCTGTCCAATCTGCTCCATCTGGAGCTCAAATAGGAAGTGTTGCGCTGAACCCCTGGACCACTGAAACAAAGTGCGAAAGGATCGTCTTTCCTCAGGTAAGTCTCGCCCGAAGAGGTTTGCTTATTTTTGTGATAAAATAATTATCCAAACATGCTTCAGAGCTATCACCTGTATACCCGAGGGGATTTTCTTGTTCGATGGAAAATTATATACATAGCGCGCACAAAGAGAGGCAAATACTGTATTTACAACCAAGTTTTTAAAATGTTATTTCCAAAGCAAGCTACAGATATGGTCAAAGTTTTCATTTCTATTCCCTTAAGGCACTTCAAAAATTATACTGATTGAAACTTCAAATGGTTAGTGGACCGTAACATGATCAGTGAAAATGGGTCCCTGCCAAGAAAACAGCAAATACGTTGACAGGAGATCACGTGGTGATTAGGTTATGTAACAGCGTATCTTGGATGTCTTCAAGTTCTCTATAGGATCATTGGCTGATGATGTTTTTCGTCTTTCAGCCTTTCTTGATTCCACCAAATATTGTTGTGACACCTAGTCACCAGACTTTAGAGAGACCACAAGATGCCTTGGCTTTTTGGATTGAAGATTTTACCGTTGACAATTTTACACTTTGTGTTCGGGAAACAAAGATTTTTGCTGGCCTTCATGAAAACATCAGAATTGTAAGTTTTTACGTGATTGATGCAATGCAACGTCGCTCAATTGTAAGAAACACTAAGTTGCATCTCATCATTTTCACACTTTAGTTCCAAACACAGGCAGTGACCAATACCAGGCAGAGCCTTGAAGTTGAATTACATTCAACCAAGGAGACAAGTGGGAAAAACATATTACTCGGTCATTAAAACCGACTTGCCTCAGGAGCTCAATCAGGATCGCAACGCGTTTCAACGTCTGCCTTTTTTTCTCCAGTTTCACAGCGTGCAGTTGTTTCGTGTATCATACTTGAGAAGCCAAAATTAGATACGAATGAAAACACATTATTAAGATTCGTATACCAAATTGAATCAAATTGCCAATGTCAATTGTCATCTGCGTCAATATACATCATCATCGGTGGGTCTCCAGGGGTAGCTCGTCCCGGGCGACGAAACTCAGTCCCCGATGTTTCCGAAATCTACCTTAGTCTACCTGAGGCCTTAATTTTTGGGTGAAATGTTCTGAGACTGCAGTAGATACCCCTTCTTCCAGGCCTGCTGCAATCTCAGAACATTTTCTTTCCAACCAGCATGCACATAACGACATAGGACCCATCCCACTAGAACGTATACACACATCCCTTGAAGCCATACGCAAGGCTCGAGAAGCGTATCTAATTGACAGGTGTCAAACACTTGAACCAAAAGGTATAAACAACTTACTCCCTGAAAAAATCATGCAGGCATGCCAGACGAAATACTGGAAAAAAAAATACTAGCCTCAGCCATACAGGCAGCCTTGCTTTTATTATTCGAGTCTGGTTAGATCACCAGGATCCGGCACCTTTCGGCTTTGTCCGGTTGGCCCTTGCATGCAAAAATTGTTCATTTACGACCTTCCGAGCGACTCAGACCGATGTCAACCGAAGTCTACCCCAGCCAACTGAAGCTTTGGGTGAACTGGGTTTTGGTATGTCCCAGGACCATCGCTAGTGAAGTTGTTCCCACAAGGCTAGCCAGGGGTAACGTTGGCCTGCCAGCAGGCTCTTTCTTTGCGGGGCGAGCGTGAAAGCGAGAACTGAGATGGGAGGGCGAGAAAGGGAACCTGCACGAGTCCTGCCACGTCCAAATCTTAGATGCAAAATACTGATTGGCTTTCAATTACTTGCTGACCTCATCATTGATCAACTTCCGGTATAAGGAAAAGCGAAAACGGCTCAGCACAAAGTTGCAGTGGTTAGAAGAGCCCGTGAGAATGTTGCAATTTTAATGTAACCTTAAAGGTCGAGCAACGTGATGCTGTAGCATTTCTGCTAAATGAAGGACGTTCTACAAACTCTTGTTTTTCGGCCATCATAGCTTAATTAAGAATAAAATATAAACAGCGGAGACTAACCCTAACAAAAGAAGATTACATGACAGAAAAATTGAACACTTTAAGACTCTAACAAGTAAAGATCGTCATTCAGCTATTGCAAATTATTTTGCATCGCTGTTTTAAAAAAATTTGAATTTGTTTTCAATGCAATTTAGGAGGCAGTATGGCCCAGTAATATAAACTAACGTTCCGTAAGTTCAAGGAGTTGCTTATCAACATACTCCACTTTATTCATATAAAAGCTTTAAGCAACTTGCTGTTAAGTTCCTAATATATCTTTTTTAACCTGAATTTCAAAAGATAGTAAATATCACTGTTTTTATTGGTGTGAATATTTCGCTAACGAGCCGTTGTTGGAACGCATTGCTCCAGCATTCGCTCTACTGCAATTGAGATTCTTCGTTTTAAGAACCAGAACTAGCAGTCTCTCTTGCAGTGTCATCATGAATATTAAGCTAAACGATCGAGGGAAACAAAATGGCTGATCCAGATCTAAGCGACAACGGCGCTGGAAATTGTGAAAGGTTTCGTTCCCGTGTTTGTATGCGCACAGAATACGGAGTCAAAAACAAAGCCAAGCGCCTTTAATTTGTCAGAAGGCTTTTTATTATCGGCTAAGGTTGTGTATATCCTATGAAAATGTGAAAATTCATTTGTGGGTCAAAAAAATCACTAAGACTACCTAAAAGTTGCTGAAGGGTCGAAAAATTGCTCAAACCTGGTCTTTCCGGCCTTTGACGGGAACCCAGTCTCCGATGTCACCGACAGTCCATCTCAGCCTACCTGAGGATTTAGGCGAACTGGCTAGGTGCGTAGCGGACCCCACCACTTACCTTGGAAAAGATCCGCTCCGTTTTGCCATAGGTATGCCCAGTTCGAACGGCTAGAGTTACGGGGCTGAATCTTGGTATGCGGATTCTGGCATGTTTTTTCGAGAAATAGAATACAAAATACAAATAAGTTATACCATTAGAAGAATACAAATGGTTACAATTAAAATTAATAAAATCATGAATTACATGAATAACAACCACTGCATCCGTCTAAGAGGTCACTTCGATCAAGTCTACGTATCCTTGTCTTAAAATGCTAGAGATTGGCAGCCAATCTAGCAATCTGTCTTTACTCGATAGCATGCTCCAGAGTCTGGAGCCCAAAATATCTCAGCGAATATCTCCGAAACTTTACTATGATCCATTATCTAGGATCTCCATTGTTGTTTGATACAATATTAAGATGCGTCCTAATTGTTTTTTCACTGAGTAGTGACTTGAAGGTTCTGAAGAAATCCCTAAGGTTTCTTTTCAGTCCTCCAATACTACACTTGCTAATATTCTTTGCTTCGTAGCTTCATTTCTGCATTTCCGTTCATACTCATAGTTCTCCGAAGTTTTGTTTTTACCGATACATTGCCTCAGCCTTTCGTTTCGTTCGTATGGCATTCTTCCATTTTGTTGTCATTTTCGGGACATCATGGTCTCTCACTCGCATTGATTTAATTGGCGCGTGTTGATCAATAGCTTTTGTCATTAATGTGTTCCAGAAATACAACTGACCATTCTACATGACCGAATATTCTCTAACATACCACGGTGCTAGAGATAAATCCTGACTGAAAGTCTTGGCATTGAAATTTTTGTAGCTACGAAATATGTGGCAAGCATGATACACCGTCCTCATCATCGGGTTCCGGCAATGTTTAACTGAATTTGTGAGCTACTTGAGATGAATTCCGCCGTCATGCTCAGTTTTATTCCTCAAAACAAATGGTCATTCGTAGGAACTGCCCATTTTCCCTTTTACTTCTTATGGTGAATTGTGTAGCATTTTCGTGCGCTAAACAATTCTTCAAATTCACACAGAGCAACCGATCGTCCATCTTTTAAAGTCCCTAAGAAATGCACCAGTAGGTTTGGCTCCTTGATCTGCGAATTGTTTTTTTTATTAAAGGCCTCGTTGAGCTGTCACAAAACACCACAAAAAGGCAGTGAAAAAAGATATTTATTTTGGCAGCCTGATCGCATGTTGATGAACCTTCACTATAGGTGTAACAATGTGACCATTTTATTTTGGACATCAAGTGGTTACGAAAAGCGTAGTTATGTGAACGAAAACTTGGGGTGAATATCAACAAACAAATGGGAAAAACTTAGCCCGTTCACAATCTCAGCGAACTCCTAACGGGAAGGTTTTTAGCTGAGCTTAAGGCATTATTTTCAAACTTGTTGGCAAAGGTTTGAAGAAAAGTTGTTGCGCTATATTTGTTTTAATTAATCATTGCCTCCTAAAAGGGCCTTTTACAGGCAGACGATTTCATTTGTCAATGGAGGCCGGGTCAGGTAACATCATCGAGGACTACTCACAAACTATGTTCCTATTAACCCTTTGCCTCCCAAGAGGGTAACTTACACGTATTAACCTGTGTAATGCCAGACGATTTTTTCCGCGAATTGGGGCCACTTCAAGGATAAAAGGGTCGATAGTGAGTCTAACAATTTTTATGAATCTTTTGCGTCTAGAACTGGTTGGCGTTTACAAACTTAAGTATCGTGAATGTTTCCTTGACCGGCAGTTTGGCGTTTCCAAACAGCAGCTCCCCATCTCAGCAAAATAACTTCACTTTCTGCAAGGTAACGAATAAGAGTGCAAGGAGGCTGCTTTGTCTACGGATTTTTTGCTTATTTAGTATTTGTCACAGCTGTTATGTTTGTTATGTGCTGTTTCCTTCCGTATGCTGAGGACCCCACGAACAGGAAGCTTTACGTTTTACCATAAAAAAGTAAAGCAGGTTCACTTTTACGTTTTTTGCTAGTTATTTCCAGAATACTCTGCATTTCGGAAGTTTATTGAAGAAAAATGTGCCTTGTTGCTTCTTTCAAAAGCAAAAGCAAAAGACCATCATGTTTGCTCTGAATATCTCATGCCAATAAATTGCCAGGTTTATACAGAACATTTCGTCTTTAGATTATATTTAATGCAGTTCATGCGATAGCTCACATTTTAGAAACCTGGTTTCTGGTTGCATTCTTGAAAAACTCCCCTTAATAAAAAATGCGGTTGTTTTCACAGAAAGTCAACTTTATGATTCCATTTTTCGCCCCGCCTGTGGTAGTAATAACACTAAAACGCAGACCCAGTGATGAGAAGACGAGTTCCAGTTCATCTGCAGAATGTGCGGCACTAACCACTTGGATTGAGGTGAGCAAGCCTGCAATGCATACAGCGTCCGAGATAAGTGAAGGGTATGCTAAAAGCTAATAAAAAGAAATACCTCTAAATCGTTTATGGCCTATTTACGTAACAGGCACTCCCTTTCCAACCGTTGTACCCGCGACTGCGGTCTACCCAAGCAAACAATCCTAGGTCCCTTGTTATCATCTATTTGAACGATCAAATTGGGCTCGCAGTCTCTTCAAATACTCCCGTTAATCACATTCCAGCTCCTGCCCATGATTTGTCATGACTTTGGATTTAAAGACACTGATTACAGGCTCACATCGAACTGAGAGCTTGGCCCGCTATGAAAGATACCCAATTTATGTGAAAAGATCGAGGAAAAATTATGCTGGACAATATTTTGTGACAAGGCCATCCTTGCAACTGAAATAAGTACAGATTTGACTACGAAGGTTTCCTAAAGGAAATCATTGAAATTAATAACTTATTGGGAAGAAAAATTTATGGTCGTACCGCAAAGAAAATAGAAAGTTTGGTTTTTATTCTTCATACGTAATCCTTCTTATTCTTTAGTACACCACCAAAACAGAGACGGAGATATGTGTTAAAAGTCATAACAGCAACGGCAAAATGAAGGATCTCATTGGAATCGATTACCTGATTGTTGGAGGTAAGAGAAAGAAGTGAACCACCACAAAAAAACGGAAACAGAATTAGTAGACAAAAACGTTCTCAGCTTTGACACATCCCTGCTCTCTTTTTTTCCTGCGTTTATCATTTCATAGGCAGTGAGCCCTTGCGTATTGTTTTCTGTTAGGCTTTATTTATAAAACGCATAAAATAAACTGCTTTTGATAACTGGCAGATCGGAATATGCTTTCCTTAACACGTAGAAGAGTGCTTTTGCACTCTACGTCTACAACTGTTGAGTTATCATCGTGTGAGGTATAAAGGTATTGTAGTTGCAGGAACACTCTTCTCCACAATTTGGCTAAGCGCGTGTTTGTCTGAAGGCCCGCTATTTTTCGAACCTTTTGCAGGTGCCAAGTTTCCGTTGTAGCTTAAAAACGGGGTGTAAGTCACCAAACTTACAATCATGTTATTAAACGTGTTGAAAGACTAAAAAAAGAGGGCTGCAAGTTTTCAAGACCTTTTAAAAATGCGCCCCAGGTTCAAGTCCTGAGGGTTTTCTTGATTCTCGACCATGCTCTGAGGGGTTGTTTATTCCAGGTCCCCTAATTTTTCTCGCTTACCAAAAACCAACATGCATCTGTTTTCACCAAGCTGTAACTTTGCTCCAAGGTCACACAAGTACGTATACGGTATAAGGGTTGCCAAAGGCGCCTGGTCATGTGCTGTCTGTCTGCCTTTGTTGAGACGCGTCGCACGCTGTAGTGGCAAGGGCAATTTATTATTTATGTCTTTATTTATTTACCATTGTCATTTATTTATTGTACGCGATTTCCAGTCATCTTACATCCAAAACTTACTTGGAAACTAAATGCTATTTTACTCATGTTTCCAGACTGGGACCCTTGTCTAAATGTGACATGCGAGCATTATTGTGTGTGCAAGGCTTTTGGTCCATTCAGTGCTCGCTGTGTGAGCATCGAGAGTTGTCCATCGTCGCAAGAACCGATTTGTTCGTCAAATGGCACAACTTACGATAATAAGTGTCTTTTTGAACAAGGAATGTGCTTGCTGAAGCTAAACTTTACAATTCAGCATCCTGGCAGCTGCGAAGGTGATCGTCTCAATACATCATGTTGTTCAAAATTGAGTTAGCAAACAATTAGGGAACGAATCCACAGAAAAGGGAAAAGGGAGTCAATTAGTGGTAAGGTTTTGTGAAAGAACTTCGATAGCTTATCAATGAGAGAATTATCTTTGAAGAAAGAAAAGTTTAAAATGCTTGCATTTCTAGAGGCAGGTCAAGCTAAAAGATAAAAAAAAGCAATTAATTGAAATTCATGCCAGGATTTCCCTCGAGATCCTTTGGAAAGAAAACCAAGCGAAAAGTGATTGTTACGAATCTTCCAGTTTTTCAACTGCTTACCTGACAAGTCTCTGAGACAGTCTGACAGTCCAGAGCCTTACAAATCCTATAGAGCTCTTCGGGAGTTATTAACTCTTTTCGAAAAACTTCCAGAAGTCTGGTTAACTTATTAACGCTCAAACGTTTTAGAACGTAAAAGGGAACGAAGAAAAGAAAAACTGAGATTTGTCAAATTTAATGCAGTGCCAGAAAACATGGCCAACATTATAGCTAATGCAAGTGAGAATCCCCTTGACTGGGTCTTAAAACTCGGACTACTTACTTGCAATGTTTTCTTTTTTCTCGTGCCTAAAGGATTTCCTCTCCAGAGAGGTCGTCGACACATGCCTCACATTCCATGGGTAGGGTATTCCCATTGTGAGGTCATTCCTTTCCAGCCCTACGTTTTCTACCCTGAAAAACCCATTGAAGTGCAAATCACTGTCAATCATGTGGATACTGGTGACATGTCCTATGTCCACGATGCTGCAGTATCTTGGGTTGAAAATGTAAATTATGAGCAATTTACCGCCTGCGTGATGGCGTCAGGATTTAATGAGCGGAGATACACTGCTAACGTAACGGTGGATTGGATGGGTTATCAGGGAGCTCCGGCGGGTGGAATAAGCGGAGAGAAAAGAATATCACAGTGGTGGACTGGGACGACTTGTGAGACAGTGAATTTTCCTTCGGTAAGTTTGGACTCAAAGCAAACTTTGGAAGGAGGGAATAATGAAGTTTAGTGTTTGATAATGACTCTAAGACATAATTTTGGAGTCTCGACTCTGTAAAGTCCCAATAAAGTGGGAATGATTGCAAGACATTCCCCCTTTTAAGTTAATTTCTCTTTGTTTTCTCCACCTTAAATATTTTAAGTAACCAGTGTGTAGCACTTCAAGTTACACTCTGTCGTTCTGTCGTGCTTCACGGCCAACGTTTAAAAAAACAACTTTGCCGCTTTTGTCATTTTGTCGATTGCGAGGTCGTATTGTATAACTCGTTTTCTATCTCGATTATATTACCCGTGAAATTCATTTATTAGAACTGCGGGTTGAAATGATCTCTTAGCGAAAGATCACGGAAGTTTCCTTATTTGCGGTATTCTCTCGTTTTTAAAATACTCTTTCTTTCTGGTTTCAGGGAAAGTTCTCAAAGAAACCCTTAATTTTAATCACCGCTGTTCATCACCATGCAGGATTAAAAAGGGACGCGGCCAGTATTTGGTTGGAGGATGTCACACAATCTTCTTTCAAAATATGTTTAAGAGAACTGCAAAATTACGCGGGCTCCCATGAGGATATTCACACCGTAAGCATGTTTGTTTGATTAGGAAACTTTCCATGAATTAAATTTCAGCTTGATAAGCATACTTAGAGGACAAAATAAAAGGGGCGTTGGCGTCCTACCAGCCTCATGATCAG
This sequence comes from Montipora capricornis, assembly GCF_036669925.1. Classification (NCBI taxonomy): domain Eukaryota; kingdom Metazoa; phylum Cnidaria; class Anthozoa; order Scleractinia; family Acroporidae; genus Montipora; species Montipora capricornis. The sequence goes on along the minus strand of NC_090891.1, from coordinate 16,921,218 downwards.
GAAGAATGAAGGGGCTAGTTTCAAAAGAAGCTGTGGTGATGCGTTGGAGGGGAGGGAAACATTTAAAATTTGGATTTATCTATCGAATTTATAAATGTAGAATAACCATCTTAAGAGAGATTCGTCAGACAGCGAATCAGAAATCACTTACTGAGGTCGGTTTGCATGCTCCTGAACAATATGTCAAGGCAAAATCAGTGTCACATGATAAATAAGGTGATTGTGAACATAAAGGTCATTTTCAATCAAATTGTGTTAACTAATGTGAGTCACAACGGGCTCACACCCTTTCTTGACTATCTATATACCTGTTGGCTTGTTGTATTCCTTATATGTAATTCTACAGCTTTTAAATGGGAATAGAAAATGATAACCATAAATAACTATAAAAAGAAAAAATGTCATCAATTAGGCACCATGTGCAATGTAGGGCGAGCGCGTGTAAAACTGTCAAGCAGACTGGAGGGCTTCTATGCTTGAATGCTTGACTTGCGGTTGAAATTTACTTGTCATAATCGTTATCAACAAGCTTACCAACGGTCGCCTTTTGACTTTTTGCCACAGACACTTTTGCAGTCTTGTAAAATATGACCTTTGTTGTCTTTTCTTACATCACATTTCATTGCTATACGTTTTCACCTTGGATTTTGTATCTCGTTCCTTTTTTTAGAACTGGTTGGCATTCTCGTCTCTTCACAGACCTCTCTTTTCTGAACTCGGTTCTGTCTACTTTGTAGCCTCTCAGCCTCCTCCGGCGGATTTCAACAACGCCTTCTGCAGGGTTAGATATATTTTTTATCTGCAACAGTGTTATTCCATGAATGATAAATCTTCATATCTTTGGTGTAACAACAATATCACTTAGCTAAAATGTATACAGTTTCATTCCGTTATTGTTTTATTGTGACCGATAACTTTCTCTTGCTTTATCTAGGACATCCACTTCAGTAGAGTCTACAACAGTCCTCCGAATGTTTTTGTCTCTGCTAATCACTCCTCTAGTGGTGGGAATAGGGATCCGGTGCATAATTCCATTACAGCTTGGGTGGAGGTAAAACAACAGCCGAAAGAAATATAATACTGCCTTGAAAATTATTTCTTGTTTAAATCGAGATATTAGAAAAAAAACCAATTACCTTTTCTTTGCAGTCACTGCTGATTTCATATTTAGAGAAGATTGCGGGACTATGGAAAGGAAGCGCAAAGAATAAAAATCAACAGAGGTGCATTAAACCTGGCATTAAAAGGCAAAAATGTTGGGACAAACAACACCACAAAAATAAAATTACATAAACTTCACAACACACTGCTGCAATCCTTTCGTATTATTCGGACAGCTCGTATCTCGTCTATGTTATAGTTGTTGTTGCTGATGATGATGATGATGATGATGATGATGATGATGAGAATGATGATGTTAATGTAACCTTCCATGAGTCAGTCTCCCACGAGGTATCACATATAGATTTAGCCAAGCCTAAAAGCGGAGCTCCCTGGCTATTTATTCTTACTGCCTGTAGGGTTAGTGAACAGAAAAGGTTTCGAATTTTCCGCGTTTTGGTGTTTCAGGTTGCTGCTTAATGAAATCATTTTCTTTGCTTTCTTCTATAGAACAATTCATTGCCTTACTAGTGAATTCCACGGTAAATTTCACGCGAAAAGCCGCTATCGCATGAATCACGAAACGATGAGTGCGATATCGGTTTTTCGTGTGAAATTTACTTTGGAATTCACCAGTTTGGCAATGAATTTTTCTTGAACCGCATGAGTTTTAAAAAGAAAAAAAAAAGCACACCCTCAGCGAGCAAATGGAAAAGGAAAAAAGCCATTTCAGAGTCAACTGTCAATAGCCAGCGGATAGGAATCACGCTAAAATTAGAAATCATCAAAAAATTTTGAAAGCTCATGATCAAGGGCAAAAAAGAGTTTTCCTGATGTACTTTATTCCACTTTATCTCTGAAAACGAGATCATTCACATTTTGATGTAATTCATTGAAACACGCCAGGTTGGCTTGGAACAAGAAACGGCAAAATACGGCAATCCAACCAAGAAAAGACGAATTTCGAACAAGATCCGCAGCAACACTAAATTAAACTTACCTTTAGGCACCCTGAAAACACAAACTAGTGAAAACCTCATCGCAATTACGTGTTTGTAACATTAGGGCAAAATTTTCAAGTTCTTGTCACTGTCGAGGCACATCGAAAAACAGTTGATTAAACGATTTAAAAAGTTCATGTTCGGTCGCATTCTAGAGCAAAGCAAACAAACAAATCAACCTTTCCTTTATGTCCAAAAGAGTACTGATAATTGTTATTTAATTCCAGTTGACAATAAAAATTCAAGTTTCATTCCTGAACAGAGAAAGAACCGATTAAACCACTATTTAAAAATACCCATCCACTTTTAATAACGCATCCGTAAAAATAACAAACGGTTTAGTCCCCAAGGAAAGAATTTGTGGAGTAACTTCTTCCACTAAGTATGAGCTATGAGGTCCTATTACTGGTACTCTGTTTTGTCTTTGTCTTTCTCTATCGGTCTCCTTTTGTTTCTGTTCTAGACATAGGTCCTCCAGGTATCATGTAACCTTATCAGAGCTTCTAAAGATATGCCAAAAATTGCAATGCAGAGAAAAAAGCAGCTCTAAAAAATTAAAAATAAACATGCAGCTTTAAGTTTATATCCTCCGATGCTTGATTTGAATAACTGCGTAGCCACAAATATGGACCACAGCTATCATGATATGTCAAACTGGATTGAAACCAGCGAAAAATGCAGAAAGAAGACATTTTCCAAACCGTTTTCCACCTGGACACGAAAAGTGTTGACTGTGTAAGAACTATAGTTGACGTAGTATGGCAGTGTAGCCGCGTCGAGCCACAGAAAGCGCGCGAAAAATGAAGCGTCGTTTATGTTTTGGTAAGTTAACCTGGCTTGAGCTTGCAATCCAATCGAAAACCAGTACCTGGTCAGCAGTCAACTTAAAAAAAAACAGCTGACCTAGGTAAGCTCTAAACTTAAGCTCGCAATATGGTCACGTGATACTGGTCAGCGTATACCTTGTTTTGACAGGTGTCAATTGATCATAACATGGATGTCCAATATTAAAGATGCATGGTGTAAAATAGCGTGATACTGGTCACTATGGCAAACATGGAGGGGTGGACGTACGTACGTACGGAAGGACATCCGGACGGTCCATGACGTTATGGTTATAAAACCAAAATTGCTCGCATCGATGGGTTACCATCTTTTCTTCACTATGGTGCTCCGTGCGCGCGCACCTTCGGCACAACAACCACAGTGGAAAATTGAACCGGTAGTGGGCTTTGTAGCTATTAATTAGCTTCATGGCACATTAAAAATCACTTCATTGACGTATTCTGTTGACATTTACTGTTTTCCTTGTAATTGCAGTACATTAACACGGACAGAGCACGAATTTGTCTGAAAGAATTGTACGAATCAAGATATGACCCGCTTTCTATATCATACGCTGTTGTGTCAGGTAAGCTTGAAAGAAGTAATTCAAAGATTTTAATGTTCAGTCATCGTTGTTTCTGCTTCATAGTTAGTGATGCTGGTTGAGAAGTTACGGTTTGAAGCACTTTGTAGTTGCAGCGTACTCGGTGTTAGGCAGCATTCCTAGTGTTCTATTACACCCCTAATCAAGAACTGAGTAGACGGCGGTCAATTCAGCATGTAGTACAGAAAGCCTAAAAATTTAGACCAGAAGTTTGGTATTTTGTGAGAGCCTGGTGATTTACCGTTGCATGAGTTTTTTTTATTGTTATATTATGCCAGATTTGAGTAATATGATGGTTCTTTAACCACGGAGTTCCCCAAGTCATTTTCCAGAACCTCTTACCTGTTCTTCAACTTTTCCGGCAGACTCGGCTGATGATAGTGCCCTGTGGTGTTTTTAATTTATCCTCCATAATCATCTTCGTCATCATCATCGTCATTATTATCAACTCCATGTTTATTGTTCTTGCTGTTGTCGATCATGGTGATAATGAATGTACTACTTGTCCTGAATTGGCATTCTTTTTTTTTTCTTTTTCACTCAGATATCTGCCCATCTGGATGGGGCTATTTTAATGGTTACTGCTACTTCTCAAGCCGAGCATGTTCTTCATGGCTGAGCGCGGAATTAAAGTGTTCAGCAGTGGGTTCAAGTCTGGTTACTATACACAACCACGAAGAAAATGTTTACGTGCAGCATCGCAATAACGGCGAACGAAGCTGGATTGGTCTGAATGATCGAAGTGTGGAGGGATCATTTGTTTGGACCAACCACGAATTGAGTAGTTTCAGGTTCTGGGCGCCAAGGCAACCAAACAACTGGAGAAACGAAGACTGTGTGCACACTCTTGGTGCTAAACATGGTTACACTTGGAATGACGTGTCATGTGACAGCTGCTACAATTTCACTTGTTTCAAAGGTACACTTTGTTTTTGCTTGGTTTAACTTTTGCGTACCAAATAAATCATCGATTGAAGTAACGGTAAACAAACCTAGTGGAGAATCTGTCCCTTGCCCTGGGGCCTGGGACATAATACTATTTTCGCCGTCGACTTTAATTGGCTAATACTCAAATACAAACACCAAAATAAAAACGTTCTCAATCGACTCAGTCTCACACTGAGGAATGTTCTTTATACGATCTTATAATTTTGGTTGATCTCAGCCTCAACGTTCTTGTAAACAAATTCTTATAAAAAAAGTGTATAGTGTTTATGGAAATAGTTATGTTTCTGCCGATAAAGTAAAAAATTAATCGTCGTTAATGTGTAGAGTTTACATGTAAGTGATCAAACAGATAAAGCACCTGAGCTGACAGCATGCAGTAAACAAACATGCCTTACAATAACCAACATTATCATTCGATGTATTTTGTCCTTCCTTTTCATTGTTTTGCTGCAAATAATATTCTGCTCATGCGCAATTGAAATCCCGCTCTTGCGAGAAAATGGCAGATCGGTTCCCCAAGCTGTCAGAGAATGATTCGACATCTTTAGTTGATCGAAAGAACAGTGAGAATACTAAAAAAGGAACAAAAGTTGCACTCAACGTATTTCCAGAGTATCTCAAGGAAAGAAAGGTAGACGAAGAATCACTCGTGTCATCGACGCGAAGGACAAGTTGGCGAATGCATATGTACTGAAGAGATTTTACGTTGAAGCCAGAAAAAAGAATGACGAGCTTCACGTGTCGGGATACGCTTTGAAAACTGTGAAATTCTTCAGCATTGTTGATGCCTAATGTTATTGAACGTTTGACTGCAAGTACAATTTGAAGTGTACAAATATAATTGTGCTGAGAAGGAAACTAATTGATTGGTGTCATTACTCGACTCTGCAAGGCAGCGCGCGCTTATGGCTTTCCGGAAACAAAAACAAAAAACAAACTCGGTGATCGAATGATAAAACAATTATTGATCTCGGTTATCGCAAAATATCGTGATTTGTCAGTGTCTCGCAGATCAATTATTTGCCTCAGCCTTCGGCTTCGGAAAATAATTGATCTGCTCGCCATTGACAAATCACGATATTTTGCTCAACCTCGTCCAATAATTGTTAATTATTATTCCACTATTACGTCATTTTACCATATTTGGTCAAGAGAACGCTTGAAATATGAGACGGTAATACACTGTAGTGTCCCACTTTGACCGGTTTAGAATAGAGCAAATACGGACGAAACGGCAGTTTTTCCATGAAAGTTTTGTTTTCAACGCGATACAAAGCCTGAGAATTTAACTTGTCATCGCTTGTCTCTCGTCATTTCGTTTATACAATCAAATAAAGGACATTTGGCTGGCTTTCTGTGCTGTTTACATCGTTAGCAAGGGCCCTAAAGGACAGATGATGCATTTTTTTAGAAACACTCTTACCAAATAAAATTGAATCAAAATAACACCTTTTTGTAGTGGAATAATAAATCTCTTATTCGAAGTATTTTCCTCACCCCTGCGGGGCTCGGAAAAATACTACGCAACTCGCAAAATATCCGCGCGTATTATATGTTCAACCATCCAATAACATGTATATTTTAATCAACAACTAAAACTGAAATTACAGGCACAGTAATCTCTTTCCGTTTTACTGACAATCTTTACTCCCTCTATTTTCAGTTCAGAACAATAGAAAAAATCTTTACTAATTAAAAAGTCAACCTAAAGCGTAGTAAATTGGTTTACGTTGAACTGCAATTTCACAGTCAAACAAAGCAGCGCACAACTGGACATCCAAAAAAATAATTATAAAGTTACACTGGTGGTTAAAAAGCGTTTCAGAAATTATTTACAATAAAAATGTTCCCGACGTTTCGGTGGCAATCACGGACCTTCTTCAGGGGAAGTGAGAGAATATTTTACAAAAAGCACAGATATAAACAAGACGCTTTCTCTCACTTCCCCTGATGAAGGTCCGTGATTGCGACCGAAACGTCGGTAACATTTTTATTGTAAATAATTTCTGAAACGCTTTTTAACCACCAGTGTAGCTTTATAAATATATTTTTAAATGTACCCACCTGGTGACAAACCCAGTTTTAATACAACTGGGCATCCATTTCACACAAAAACCTATAAATGTGATTGTTGAAAGATGTCAGAATCTCTGTCAACACGGAATTGTAAACGTTTTCAGGCCTTCTTGTTTCTTTTAGCTACAGTAGTTTTACAAAATATGTGAGGCAGCGAGGTTTTTTATTAAGAAGAAAAACATTACCTGAAAGCAGGAACCCATCGGTAGGAGCCTCCAACTGGCTTCCCTAGGTGAGGTAGCGTTTTTCCTGACCTATCTATTTATAGAAATAACTTTTTTGAATTTGCCGTGCTTATTAAAGATGTTCCCTAAGAAGTCGGCAGGAAGGGGCGATCCAAGATGGCGGCCGAATGCGGGAAACAAGACTCAAACTTTTGAAAACGCCTCCCCGTTCCCTTTTCAGTTGTTATTGACGTTTAACATGACAACAAAGTGGTTCTAAAAATAGATAGGTCAGGAAAAACGCTACTTCATAGAAACAAAGTGGGAGATGGAGGCTCCTACTAATGGGTTCCTACTGAAAGCTAACCGTTGTAAATAAGTGTTTTGTCTCCGACCCTATTTCTCTCAGTTTTACGTTGATTTTCATTGAAATTTTCCCTTCTCCTTCCTCGAAAAAAAAACGCGGGTTGCCAATGCAACGCTACAACGCAATTTCCCGCCGAGGAAAATTGCCCGAACACTCCCGTCCCCAGTGGCTGTCCTGCCTCCCCACCTTCTCCCCGACAGTCTGTACGGGCGGACCTACGTGACGTCATAACCAGAATTTCTTGCATCGATAGATTACCCAAGAAAACTTACCCATGGTGCTTCGCTAACGCGCTTGCCACCTTCGTGTTCATGTTATGCTTTTTTCTGTAGATATCGACGAGTGCTCCACTAATACCCACAGCTGCGATGTCAATGCCGTTTGTAGTAATACTAAGGGATCATACTTGTGTACATGCAATAGCGGCTTTTCGGGCGATGGAAAAACATGTTCGGGTAAGTTTAACTCACATACAACTTGGACCTTGCAAAAGTTTCGCTCAAAAATCACTGAAAGGACGTGAGAAAATGTTCATATTAGCAAAAATTTGATTAGAAAGCTACCATCTACCATCTACAATGACGAATAAGATTCAATCAAATACCCCAAGCCCGCTATATTGCATATTAACTACGACACTTTTGGGTGACACTATCTCTACAGATATCAATGAGTGTAATAGTGGTTTACATAACTGCAGCAGTTCACGGGCTACATGTACTAATACTGTTGGATCCTACAACTGCTCGTGTGTGAATCCTTACACTGGAGACGGAAGGGCTTGTAATCATCCTGCATCAGGTAATAACTTGGCACTAGCGTACATTACCAAGACAAAACTGAATGACGAAACTATGGACACTGATAAGTCCAGTGCTCAAAGTACCAACTGTCCTTAGCTCTTACTATAAACTACGTGAAGACAAGAGACTATCAGGTGAAAGAACACATCCCCGTGCCCTGTGATAATCTTTTTCAACTATTTTAAGCCTGCACCACGCTGTGAAAGTTATTTTAGTTTCGTCCCCATGGTCCATGGTCAGACGATCAGATGTCATTGTAAAGGAACTTGCTAAGACTTCGCCGTCGCATGATCCAGTGAAATCCTAAATCGAAATTTGAAGATTTTTCGAAGCTCGAAATTTCAACATCTTCCTCAAAAGAGCTCGCATCCCTACTTTCTGTTGATTCGACATCACCTTCATCGGATTCAGCTATGTACAGCATGGACCAGTTTTCTCTACGTGGACGGGAACTTTTCCCACTCTTTTCAAAATCAAAGTTTTCAGATTCATCGACAAACTTGATGTCTACTACAGACGCCATTTTCTCAAAGCAAAACAGCAAAGCGGTCATTACGTCATTACAATTGACCAATCAGGTGTCTTTCCTAAAATAGCCTCGCAGCTTGACTACGAGCTAAAATTAAATTGAAAAAGATTATCATAGGAAGAGGTCCATGTATGGGGGATGTGTTCTCTTACCCTCATAGTCTCTTGGTGAAGATGATTTTAAAGAGAAATTCATATGAACAAGCACCTTGCTATCCCTTTGTGCCTTTCGTAAAGAACCCGTATGACTTTTAAAATTTCGATAAAATGGTGAAAACTTACTATGGTCAAATTGTTTGGGGAAAAGATAGGCAATTTGCAAAGGGCGGAGGCCGTAGGGCGAATACAAAAATTTTATCCGTTGTTATCAAGTTGAGAAAAAAATTCAAGTAACGTTTGCGGAAAAAGAAACTAAGAAAAATATTGTCTCAAATTCATTTTAAGGCTATTTGACAGCGTGGTCGAGAGCTTAGGGCGTTGGGTTTGCATGCGGCTGCTCCAGGTTCAAATCCCGTTCTAACATCTGGTTAGGATTTGTTTCCGGTTGTCCCGGATTCGACTCTACCACGCTTTGTAAATAGCCAACTTGTTGCCTCCTGCCAGTTGGGGTTCTTAATAATGTTTCTGTTAAGTTTGAATTGTTTCTTTCACATTGGTAAAAGTGGAGTGCCCGTAAACTAGCTTGATAGCTAAGTGCACTTCCACTATAAAAAAAGCATTTACATTTTTACATTTTACATTTACAATGCTGGTGGCTTGTGTTCACTGTAAGTGTTTTGCTTTGGTGGCTTAGTTCTGTTGTTTGAATTCACTCTCAAACGGCATTTCATCGTTCCAAATGGTCCTGCAGAAAGCAATGCTTCTCAGCTTGAAGTACGCTCACTTTGATTTCGCTCCCACCACTTTAGGCATTCGCATGCAATTTTGCGCTATTAAGAGGTCGCTCTGCATGGCTCTGCGTGAGTTACAAACTAATAAAAAATTCATTTTCTTTCTCACTGTTTGGGATCAGATCACATGCTCGGTTGTCAATCTAAATCGAGTGTTTTCCTGGTATGTCATAGACAAAAAGTAAAAAAGTAATAGACAGAGACCGACCATCAAATTTGTCCAATTTGTTCTGACTTTCAGTATATCCGTGACCACCGTGCATTAGACATTTTCTGTTTCTTTCTCAGAATGCCGAAATTACAACACTTTGAGCAGTTATGACAGAAAGATCAATTATTATGGTAGCAGCTACTGTGACAGCGGAATTGGTCCGGCGTGGTTTCGATTTCAAGGGGCAGCAGGTACACGAATGCCAACTTCATGTCCACCACGAAATCGCTGTAATACTCGCTCACCTGGATGGCTAAGAGGAGGGCATCCCAGTGTCGCGGACGGCCAAGTAAGCAGGACAGTATGTTTCTACAGGTACAGTTATTATAGCCATTACAGCTGCTGCGGGAGTTCGACTACCATTCAAGTCAGAAACTGCGGTTCTTTCTACGTTTATTATCTTAACTCTTCACCATGCTGTAACTGCCGCTATTGCGGGACCTCCTAGGACAAGTACTAGACGTGTGACATTCACCAAGTAAAAAAAGGGTTTTTTTTTTCTTGTCGGTAGTAGATAGCCATCTTATCTGTAAACGAATGACTGGCAATACTATTTTAGACCACATTGCTTCAATTTGTAACAATTTTAAATTTTGAACGAAAGAAAGGTTCCCGGAAAACAAACTTGCCATCAAGATAAACAACCTTTTCTGAACCTTGTTTGCGCACCAAATCCACAAGTAGCTGTTACAATACAAAACAAATCATTTTAATCGACGTTTAGCTAGGTGTAGATCGCTAAAACCTATGAATAAAGAACATGTTATGTAACAAGTGAGAGAATTATTGGATCAGGTCATGAAACTAGCAATTTCTGACCTCAATCCATACTGAGGCAGACACTGGAAGAGACTATAGAACAAAATTATTTTGTGTGACAACATATTTTATGCCACCCTGTCAAAGACCATTTTTTAACAACTCAATTCCCTGAACTTTGATAATGCATCAAATCCACACCTGGCTCTTTGTATTTTCGTTATCGAGGCTTGCCAGTATTATCTTGAGAAGTGATTCCTTAATTCTGGTGCGTTAATTGGTGATTTCACGTGCATGTGCTATTACAAAGTTATATGGCGAAAATTAATGAATCAATTGATTGTGCCAAGACGGCGTCAATGTTTCAAAATGCT
>NC_090891.1:16903067-16905567 GCF_036669925.1 Montipora capricornis | reverse complement strand
TGTTGTATGTCTGGATCTGTCATTACGACATTCGCCGACAAGCTTATATTGGTGAATTACCTGGGGAAATGAATTTTCCCTAGCTAACGCTTTGGGGTAGCTGTCAAGGGAAACTCTAATGTTCTCGTGACATAACCAAGCTTTAGAAGATAAAATTTCCCCGAGGTAAATTACTTGGGGAAAAATCGGTCACACTGAAAAAAATCAGTTTCCGGAGGTAAACTGTCAATAATGGAGTCTACCTACAATCGTGGACAGAATAAAACGGAACAGAAATGCCCCCTCTCCCCCAAATCAAGGATGAAGGTGTGTGAAGGCCAAAACGCGCCATTTTCCCATCACTGATTTTGGGGGGAGGGGTGGTCTCAATGTTCCATTTCATTTGTCCAAGATTGTCTTAGGAGGGTATGACGTCACAAATTCAATATTAGGTCAATTAAGAGGTCATATGTCAACACATTAATCATCGGAAACCACTGGCCTCTGACGCAGTCACACTCGTCGCTAGTGTTGCTATGTTGAGATACTACATTGAAGATATTTTAAGAGAAGCGGAGCGTATAAAGTTAGCACAGTTAGCACAATTAGCATAATGGCGGCAACATGTGCTTTGCGAAGCTCATCGATTACACGCTTTATTATCGTCTTCTCTTTGATTTTAATCTTTTGTGGAACAAGCAGAACTGAGTATATAAGGAAATCGGCTGTCAGGGGATACGGAAATGAGTGCTCTTTTGAAGGAAAAACTGTAGACAGAATGATTATTTCTCACCGACTCATGGTCCGCCATATTGGAATTGTACTTCTCAAACTGAAACGGAGGAAGAAATATTTGCATACAAGATTAAGAATTTACTCGAATTCTGTGGCGACCTTGCAACTGAAATATCTGCTCTCATATGGAGATATAGAAACAAACCCGGGACCAACAGGAGACGGCAACTTACGCCCGACATGCCAGAAACAGAAGGAAAGTTTTAAACATAAACTCTCCTGTGTCTCTTTCAACTCAAGGAGTATTGTTAATAAGCGACTTGAACTAAGCAGTTTCCTTGCTTCGAAATCCTACGAACTGGTCGCCATTACAGAAAGATTTTTAGACTCAACGATAAACAGCTCAGAAATATTCTCTGATTCCTTCAACGTTCAGAGGAGAGATCGTTCAAGACATGGTGGTGGAGTTCTCTTGGCTGTTCACCAGGGTTTGTGCTGCATTAGAAGAACAGATTTCGAAACTGATTGTGAAATTTTATGGTGCGAGATAATTGTTATGAAACCTTATTCAAGAGTCCTGGTAGGGGTATTTTACAGACCACCTTCAAGCGACATCGACTACTTAAAAGATCTTGAAAGATCCTTATCGCTTATCGAACGTAGTGGTAATAATCTAAATATCCTTTTACTGGGTGATTTCAATCTTCCCCAAATTGTCTGGTCCACCCCATCACCTTCGTGTCCTGACAGTTTGTCGTCTACTTTCTGCGCTATCATTGCGGATTACTTTCTTAACCAGTTGGTACTTCAACCCACCCGCGAACAAAATATTCTCGACTTGGTTTTCATCACAGCCCCGGAGTTGGTAAAGGATCTGGAAATTTGTCAACCTGTTGGGGGATCTGATCATTGTTCGATTAAATTCACGCTAAAATTAAAGTTTCAGAGACCAGAACGTAGTTGTAGACATTTGTTTACAACTATCGCGCCGCTGATTGGCTGGGTCTACGTGAAGATTTTTGTAATTTGCAGTGGGACTGTTCATATCTTATGGAGACTGTGGATGATGTCTGGGATGCTTGGAAAATATTATTTTTAACCAAGCGGTCGAACGCAATGTTCCATCAAAACAACTTAAACCTCAGCGTAAGGCACCGTGGTTAAACGCCGAGCTACTGAAATTAATTCGCAAGAAGCGCAGATTATGGAAACAAGCTAAATCCTCTGGGGACCCCGCTAAATGGGTTAAATACAAAAGACTAAGTAACAGCGTGAAAGGCGTACTGGATCTACGTCAACGAATTAACAGCTTCATTAAAAACCAACCCTAAAAAATTCTGGTCTTTTGTTAGAGCACGCACAGGCAAACGTAGCGTGGCAAGCTGCATCGAGTATGAGGGAAAAAGAGCATATTCACCACTCGATAAAGCTAATCTTTTCAACAGTTTCTTCCAGTCTGTTTTCATCGTGGACTCAGAAGCAAGTGATTTCCAGAATCTTAGTCAGCTGACCGATCATGTTATCGGCGACTTATCTTGTAGCGCAGATGAAGTGGCTTAACTACTTCAATCAATCGATGTCAACAAAGCATCTGGCCCTGACAATATTCCCCCAAGAATTCTCAAGGAATGTGCTATGGAATTGGCCCTACCACTAACAAACTTTTTTAACTTCACTTTGTCTCGGGGGGATATTCCAACTGATTGGAAAGTTGCAAATGTTGTGCCAATATTCAAATCTGGCAAAAATAACTTGGCAGATAACGACCGTCCAATTTCTTTGACTA
>NC_090891.1:16890567-16898067 GCF_036669925.1 Montipora capricornis | reverse complement strand
ACAGTCACGGTAACTATCGATTTACCTTTCTTTTAAGTGCCAGCGGTTTTTCAGTTATAATTAAATTTCAACCTGCAACCTGCAACCTGCAAAACATACCTGCCGTTGACTGGATTGCATACATCGGGAGACTATAATAAGTGGACACACATTGGGGATTCTTGCTGTAAATTATTTCTTAAATTGCTGTATTAATTAACAATTAGACCCATAGCCCTTGCAGGCTATGGGCTAATAGTCTTTCAGGCGAAGCCGAATGGGCTATTGACCCCGTGGCCCTTGAGGGCGAAGGGTCTAATTGTTTTATTATCACCCAACTAGTCAGACAGAAAAGGCAATAATAAATTAGCGAATGCAAGTTAAAGAAATATTTACTTGGGAATAAAACGAAGTAAAGCGTCACCTTTTCGCTACTCGAAGACTATTAATAACAGTCCTCTAGTAGTGATTAGGCCTAAACCCTTGTTAACATTTTAGCTTACAATTTACGATTTGGCTAACTACACTTTGCACGAGATTGTGTGAAGCAAATAGGACTCGTTCATTGATTAAGCCTAAGCGCTCGTTCCAGTGATTAGGCCTAAGCACGCCTTTAACATTGCGTACGCGTACCGTGTAGTCAGCTAACATACCTCTCCATCTTGAATTTAATTCTTTCTGCGTACCGCGTACCGCGTACTGCGTAGCCAGCTACTTAAGATACTTAGCAACCTTGACTTTATTTTTTCCGCGTACCGCGTGGCGAGCCCTTTACAGTAACGGCCTCGATGTGGCGGGGTAAACTGCAGCTGCTCCAAGATAAAAAAATAGTTTTCTACTGTTCAAATGCTTTTGGCCTACTTAAGCCCGCCGCACACGGTGAGGAAACAGCTGAGCATACTCCATCGCGAGGCGGTTTGCTCATCCGTTTCTTCATGTTCGCGGGAAAATTTTGGTGAGAAATTCGCCTTGCGAGGCCGTGAAGACAAAATCAAACATGTTTGATATTTTTGGCCTCACGAGGCAAATTGCTCACTGCACCTCCTAAATCCACAACATTTTGACCACTGTGATGGCGAATATCGTTGTCGATAAGAGTACAGACAACGCTGAACCACTTTCGATTTGTTAAGTTGATATGTATCTCTCGTTCTTATAGCGCGTTCAACGAATCATTTTACAATTCGCTTAACTTTCATTGGCAATAGCACTCGATTTCTGAATAAGACTAAGCGCTCGATTCAGTGATTAGGCCTAATTAAGCACTGGCAGCTTCTGCAGGTACTGTACCGGAGCATAAGCACTCTTGTAAAATTTTAGCTTTCATTTTGTGGTTCGGTTTACTACACTATTCACGAGATCGTGTGAAGAAGAAAGCACTGCATTATACTTAACTACACTTTTTACGAGATCGTGTGAGGAAGAAAGCACTACAGGACTTCAAACGTTGCCTGAGGAGAAGCCTTCTCTCGAATTTTTTAGTGACTGAATTGCTCCACTTTTGTTTTTATTTCATTAATTAATTAATAATTAATCGGTTCGATTACGTCATTTACTAGTTAATTAGTTAATTAATTTACTTGTATATAGCATTAGTTATCCCTTGACTTTATTCTGAAAAACCCATTTGGGACGAATAAAGTATTTATGTATTTATGTATGTATGTACTCAGACGACGAACGAGGAGACTTGGGGCTCAGATACACTACAGTGACTTAACACGACGTATATGTCAATTTCATAAGATGGCGTCTAAAAGAACGCTTCGGTATTTCCGGCGGATCACAATTCAAGAAATGTTTATCGTCTTGTGGAGAATTTTAATTTTGCAACTTCTATTCTACTGGGTGTCGACATTCTTCCACAGTTGTGGTAAAAGGATTTCAATTTCGACTGATGGCAAGATTCGTGAAAAGCTACTATAAAATTCACAGGCACGACATGCATCTTCACGCAATGCTTACTTTCAAGTAATGGATCATACGACAAGGACATATTTTGTGTGTGGTTTATTGAATCTAATTCCTTCAAAGCGCACATTGGTAAGATTCACATAACTGCTTTGAAACTGTTAGTACCCGTTGGTGATTATTATTTATTATATATGTTAGTAATTAAATTGTTCCAGCGCAGTCACAAATGACAACCTTGCCATGACTTTGTTATTTGGAGCCACGTCCAGTTGCCATATCTCCCTATTTTGCCAAATTCCTCTTTCCCTTGTTCTTCATGCTGGTTGTTAATTTTCTAAAATCATAGAAATTCAAGAAATGAACTTTTGTAATTTGAGGTCAAACATTTGAAACAGCACTGGAGATCGAATTCTTCTGCTTTGTGCTTTGCCTCGTTGGCGATTGTGGCAAAATTGTCATTTTCGCCATATT
This sequence comes from Montipora capricornis, assembly GCF_036669925.1. Classification (NCBI taxonomy): domain Eukaryota; kingdom Metazoa; phylum Cnidaria; class Anthozoa; order Scleractinia; family Acroporidae; genus Montipora; species Montipora capricornis. Next base: position 16,895,703 of record NC_090891.1, on the reverse strand, counting down.
TGCCAAATTCGCCGCTTTCGCCAACTTTTATGGGCCCCTATACTGCTTTGTGCTTTGCCTCGTTGGCGATTGTGGCAAAATTGTCATTTTCGCCATATTTGCCAAATTTGCCGCTTTCGCCAACTTTTATGGGGCCCCTATACTGCTTTGTCTTTTGCCTCGTTGGCGATTGTGGCAAAATTGTCATTTTCGCCAACTTTTATGGGCCCCCTTCACTGCTTTGTGTTTTGCCTCGTTGACGATTGTGGCAAAATTGTCATTTTCGCCATATTTGCCAAATTCGCCGCTTTCGCCAACGTTTATGGGCCCCATATACTGCTTTGTGCTTTGCCTCGTTGGCGATTGTGGCAAAATTGTCATTTTCGCCAACTTTTATGGGCCCCCTTCACTGCTTTGTGCTTTGCCTCGTTGGCGATTGTGGCAAAATTGTCATTCTCGCCATATTTGCTAGATTCGCCGCTTTCGCCAACTTTTATGGACCCCCTTCACTGCTTTGTGTTTTGCCTCGTTGGCGATTGTGGCAAAATTGTCATTTTCGCCATATTTGCCAAATTCGCCGCTTTCGCCAACTTTTATGGGGCCCCTATACTGCTTTGTGCTTTGCCTCGTTGGCGATTGTGGCAAAATTGCATTTTCGCCATATTTGCCAAATTCGCCGCTTTCGCCAACTTTTACGGGCCCCTATACTGCTTTGTGCTTTGCCTCGTTGGCGATTGTGGCAAAATTGTCATTTTCGCCATATTTGCCAAATTGGCCGCTTTCGCCAACTTTTATGGGGCCCCTATACTACTTTGTGCTTTGCCTCGTTGGCGATTGTGGCAAAATTGTCATTTTCGCCATATTTGCCAAATTCGCCGCTTTCGCCAACTTTTATGGGCCCCCTTCACTGCTTTCTCTTTTTCCTCGTTGGCGATTGTGGCAAAATTGTCATTTTCGCCATATTTGCCAAATTCGCCGCTTTCGCCAACTTTTATGGGCCCCCTTCACTGCTTTGTGCTTTGCCTCGTTGGCGATTGTGGCAAAATTGTCATTTTCGCCATATTTGCCAAATTCGCCAACATTATCTCTTTTTTGCAATTTTTGTTGTTGTGTGCATTTCTGGACATATCTCTCTATGTAGGGTCGCATCGCCGAGATTAAACGAAGCAATGGCAAAAGACTCAAGCATTAAAGTAGCGCTTTTAAAGCTTTGCAGAGCACTTGAATGGTTTTACATGACATTAAAACGTTTAAGGCACGATTCACGAGACTTTTTATACAATTCACGTCTGTTTTGAGACGCTTTTCAACGGTTAAGCACGGTTAACAAGCAATGGAAAAAGTGTCAATCTGTTCTGTCACCTTTCTGGCCAGACGACAAAATCGTGAAAAATCGACAAAATTCGTTGCTGTTAGCCCGCAAATCGTGTCCATCAACACTTTTGTGAACGTAAATCATGCACTATTTTTCAGCGTGGAAAAATCAGAAGATAGATTAGGTAAATATCGCCAACAAATTTAAGGGAGCGCAAATGCAGTTCTTAAAAATTCAACAAGTTTGCATATTCGGTATGGTTGGCGCACGGATGCAAAGTCTAAAGCGTACATTGTGGGTAGGTTGGATAGTTGGATGGGGTAGATAATCTGTGGTAGAAGGTTCGAATCCTCCTTACATCCGATTTCTTTCTTTTTGTTTTTCTTTTTTTTTTTCCCAATAGTTTTATTCTCTTTTTTGTTTGCAATTTATGTTCTCATTTTATAGGTCTCCTGCTTTAAACGTAAATATAGCTTATGAAAATAATTACAGTCAACTCTCAGGTATTCGGATGATGTAATTTTTTGAGCGAACGAGAGCAGATTTCGTGTCGTGATTACCCCATATGCTACTGGTAACGCCAAGCAGGGGCTCATAGACAATCTTGGACAGAATAAAATGGAACAGAAATGCCCGCTCTCCCCCAAATCAAGGATGAAGGTGTGTGAAGGCCAAAACGCGCCATTTTTCCCATCACTGATTTTGGGGGGAGGGGTGGTCTCAATGTTCCATTTAATTTGTCCAAAATTGTAGGTAAAAGTCTGCAGTGTGACCACGGCTATTATCTCCTCCAGAATCAGAGAAAAAGGGAGCAACGGACATCTTACGGTAGAATATTATAGTAAAATAATCCGAAAAGAATCGATAATGGTAACTCACAGTCACAATATTTTTCTCAGAAGATCACCGCACGGACGAAAACACCACAAGCAAGGATACATAAATTAAGGACTTTCCCAAATCATGTGGGTAAATATCACTAGAACAGTGTTAAGATGAGAGCATTGTTTACAAGTGTGTTTTAGATAAATGATGGAGGAAATCAAATAGCTATAAAATTTCAGCAAACATACAAAACCCATTTTAAAAGGCATGTTTAGTACAGTTACTATATTATTTAGTTACCATGTAAAAAAGGCCTGGTTTAAACGTGACATTTTACATGTGCAGAATATAATTTCAATTTGAGTCGACTCAAATTTTAAAAAGTTGAAAATTTGATTTAAACGTCGCATTTAATTGTGTCGCATTTATTACTGAGTTCACTACCAGTCCCTGCTGTAAGCTTCTCCGCCAATACGGCGGACAACAATAAAGAATAATTTTACGTTGGCGTTGTCTACGCCTTTCAAACATTATTCGCGTTAACAGGAGACGACGTCTTATCATGCAGATTGCAGCGCATTACTTCTTGGCAAGGAAAATACGGCCTTTGTGTATTTGTTCTCTTTTTATGGTTTTGTTTTTGTCGCGAAAAAATGTCACAACACGTGCTCCTCGGCCTCGATCGTGCCCTCGATTAACCAGAAGTGAAGGCTGGCGGCAGAAAACATTTCCGCACCTCAGGCAAATATATTTCGTTGTAGAGAAGCAGGAGGCACACATACTTGTTTCCTCCACGGCCGCCATACCGCTTTCCTCGGGCATGTCGTTTAGCAAAAAACTGTGGAGTTATGGGTAAAATATAAATAATGCACTTGCAATTTATTCGGCACAATGTCGAATGTTAGTTGAATATTCCACTGAAGCACAAGCGGCCCAAGCTCACAGCGCGATTTTGCAATGCATAACCATCACGTAATAAGGGAGTTTAATAGTAAAAAGAGTTAAAAACTGCATGTCTTTTTCTCGCAATAAACTTCCCTACCTCAAACATGGTGTTCACTTCTGTTTTGTGTCGATTCATAAGCCATTGTTGCTGCAGACTCGTCACTTTTGGAGCCGAACATCAGTCCACAATTTGATCTCCTTCACAAGCACGAGTCCTCAATCCCTATAAAATTGCCATTTCCATATAACCTGTGAAAAACTGGATCCGACTACATCACGTAGTCGCACATTTTTGACCCCTAACGAACAGAACATTGGACGCCTGCGTTGTTCTTCGATTTGATCTTGAAAGTAGTCTTGAAAGGAATGTGTCTTATGGCGTAAGGTTCTTGTACATTTGATGCCGACACCCGGGAACGGATTCCGCTAGGAAACTCAGAAAATCTTGACTTAAACCATCTTCGAATTCGTGTTGCGTGCAGTCTTATATTTGTTTTTAATGGCTCGTGGGAATCAAGGTATGGCCGAGAAGAAGAAATTGAAGAATCTGTTAAAGTTTCGCGACAGTCATCGAAATTGTGTGCAAAATATTTAGAATGGCAATGTCACGGAATTTGGAATCAGAAACATGAGATTTAAAAGAAATCCTTAATGAACTTCACAAGGAATTGCAAATGAGAAAACAATGAGTTTTGAACCCTAAGGAAGTCATACCGTCAAACCCGTTTCAGAGAGGTGAGTCGCTTCATTCTACTTCTGCTTTGTACTCTGAAAGTGCAAAGAACAAACCGTTTTCTCGTGTGTGGTGCTCGTTTTGCAATCAAAATCATCAGAGCTCTAAATGTAGTGTGGTCTCAAGTGCTGAGTCTAGAAAGCAAGTTTTGAGGAAGAAAGGCAGATGTTTTCTTTGTCTCAAATCTGGGCATTTGTCACGTAACTGTAAAAGTCCTGTGAAATGTTTCAAATGTCAAGGAGCCCACCAAGTTACTATCTGTGATAGTTTTGAAGACACTGTGAGTGGATGAGAACAAGTTGAGAATGTACCTGATGTCTCTACCAGTTTGTATGTGGATAAGTACAGAGGGTCCGTGCTGTTGCAAACTGCAGCTGCTGAAGTCATGCGTCCAGACAATGACAGTAGTCCACTAAATGTGCGTCTTGCTTTCGATTCATGCAATCAGTGATCTTACGTGACTCAGGCTGTTAAGGACAAATTGCAGCTACCTGTTGTTGGTAGAGATTCCTTGCTGATCAAAACCTTTGAAGAATCAGATGCCAGATCATGTACCTGTGAGATTGTTCAAGTTGGCATCAAAACGTTATGCAATACAACTGTGTACATTCAAGCGTTTGTGGTACCAGTGATCTGTGGCCCCTTGACCCAAGTCCACTGAACTGACTCAGTCTAGCTAAGAGCATCTCTGTAATCTTCCATTGGCTGACAGAGCTGGTGGTGGAGTGCTGGAAGTCAGTATTCTCATTGGGGCTGACTACTATTGGTCCTTGGTAGAAAGTACTATAGTGAGGGGTGCACCATGGAAACCAGTTGCCCTAGCCACAAAGCTAGGATTTGTCCTCTCTGGACTATGGTCATGTGTGATAATGTCCATGCCAAAACTGTGAATCTCATAGCAACTTGTGTTTTGAAGGTGGAATCGAGTGTAATTAAACATGATGATCTTCCATCAGAACTGAGAAAAATCTGGGACTATGAATCCTTTGGAATTCGTGATGACAATGCCACTCTGTATGACAAGTTTGTTAATGAAGTTGAATTCGTGGAAGGATGATATCAAGTGCAACTACCATTTAAGGAGGATCATGACCTCCTTCCCGATAATTTTGTATGGTGCAAATCAAGCCTGTTGTCACTTTTAAGGCGTCTGAGTGTTCAGCCTGATGTGTTAAGGCAGTTTAATGATGTTATCCGAGAACAGTTGAAACAAGGGATCATTGAACTTGTAGATCAAGGAACTTCTAATGGTGTTGGCAAGGTTCATTACATTCCTCATCATGAGGTTATCCGTGTTGATAAGGAAACCACAAAGCTGCGCGTGGTTTATGATTCTAGC
>NC_090891.1:16883067-16888067 GCF_036669925.1 Montipora capricornis | reverse complement strand
AAGTGTCTACGCAATGCGCGCTTGAATTACGACGAACTGTCTACAACCCTAGTAGAAGTTGAAGCAGTCTTGAATTCACGTCCTTTGACTTACGTTTATGATGAGTTCGAGGAATCTCTGACGCCTTCTCACCTAGTCATAGGCCGAAGAATTCTGTCAATGCCATCAAAGAACTATTCCATCGATGTTGGACATACCCAGTCAGCGCTTTCAAGGAGAGCAAGGGTCTTACAGAGAATCCTCGATCATTTCTGGAACTGCTGGCGAGCAGAGTATCTCACACAACTTAGAGAACAACACCTCTGTTCTAAGAGAGTTAGCTCACTGAGTAAGGTTCAAGTGGGAGATGTCGTGTGCATACATGAGAAGACGACCCCAAGACAACTGTGGCGAATTTAATTGATTAAACGTTGCATTTTACATGCAGATAATTCGAGAATTAGATTAGGCGCATGTAAAATGCGACGTTTAAAACAGGCCTAAGACACAGCACAGGTACCAAAAACACCTTGAATGTGCTAAGCTGAATCAATATTAGTAACTGTTATAATCACCAGCATGCAAACTGTCTTGTTAGAGTCATCTGTTCTATTGCAGCTGCAAATGAAAAATTGTTTTAAATGTTGTGTAAAACCACAAGTCAAACATTAACAGAATGAATTTTTTTGGCCTGAAAAGAAAACATTACAAAACAGAAGCGATTTTTTAAAACATTTGATCCCGGTCCGTGCACGGTTCGGCCAATTCAATTTCCCACTTTTTCCACAATAATTGAAAAATCATATTTTATGTACGTTAAGGGAAATTTGCACCGATGTTTCTTTTTTCTATTTTTAACTTTATTTAAAGTTTAAAAAATATGATTTTATAACCCAAAACAGCTTTTTTGGAAATTTTTCTGTATTCTACAAATAAAAAATTAAAATAATGGGATAACCTCGTTAAGTTGTTTTATTTTTCCATTTTTCCAATCTTTTCGAGAAAATGGAACAGTGAAAAGAATGATTTCGTTGTCTTTATTGTTGCGTTATTCTATATTTAGACTTAAAAACAGAACAATGGAAAAAAGGCTTTAGCGTCCATCGATTTCTCATTTTTTTCATTGTTTTGAGATTAAATCTTGACGACGGTAAAAATGACTTGGATTTGATGCATTCCCAATACGCAAGACAAAAGTATTCTCGAAGGACTACTTCTCCCGCCCGGGCTGAAACGAGACGACATCCATGGATGTCCATCTGTACTGGCCCGCAAATGATCCCAGGACCGCAAATGATCCCGAAAAACAGTAAGGAATGGCATGGAGTGTGGAATGGTCTGGCTAGAGAATTAATCACGGTGAAGAGCACTTATTACTCATGCGCACTGAGCGCAAGAGGTATAAAATGCCCATCGTTTCTTGTTTTCCGTGTGACATTAGTGCATGCAAATTTATGCTTGCAACATTTACATACATGACTGTAACTTTACGTGGGGCGGGGGGTAGGGGATTACATTAAAAAAAATTAATAGCTGCTGAAAAATGTATTGTTGAGTCAGAAAAATTAATAGAAAGACTTGAAAAGAAGTATTAGAGTCTCAAAATGTATGTATGCTTGGAATATCAGTCCATTTTGCATGACAAAATAAACAGTGCGTGTTTGAAGAAATCAACCATCCCTCTCATGTTTCAAGCCCGTTCAAGGAGACTTGCCACAATTCCACCTCAGGAGAATCCCAGGAGAAAATGTTTTGGCGACCGAAGCGTGATTTTTCGGACGCGAATCTACACGAGACGAAGGACTTTTGAAAGTCTAGCCCTTAAGATGTGTAATTTTCTCTTGGATGTGCATGGTTGCGCCCGAATCATCGCATCTTGATAATTGACTGCACCTGTCCATCCGTTCAAACTTTGTGATTGTAGTCGCGGTCGTACAAATCGAGCTGTTAGAATAAATCTTTTTCGATTGTGGAACCAAAGGTAAGTTGTTGACATTAAAGACAAAATTATATATTTGTTGTAATTTGTTTTACAAATAAACACTTTGCACGAGAGCGGGGATCGACATAAAGGGCTGTTACTAAAAGTGGGACGGGGACGTGGGACTTGGGACTTGAGGACTCGGGGACTCAAGGACGTGGGGACGCGGGGACGCGGGGACGCGGGGACTCGGAGAGGTGGGACGCGAGGACGTCGGAACTCGGAGACACGTGGGGATTCGAGGACGTGATAAACAAATAACACCTGACTTTTGCGCTGATTTGGTAAAATACAATTTTTGACGGTCTACAAGTGCAAAATAATCTAATGTGCTGGAGGGTTTGTCAGACCAGTAGCTGATGATCTCCAGCGTCCATGGTTCTCCCTTGCCTATTTTACCGTGAGAGCTCTGGGTACAGAATCGTTTCAACGCAGGGGGTCTTAAACGTCGTACTGAGTTTTCAAGTGAAGCTATGATCCTCGCAGTTATGAACGCAATTTTTGAAATTGCGTGAAGAAGTCTGAAAAATTCAGAACTTCAACGGGGTTTGAACCTGTGACCTCGCGGTACCGGTGCGACGCTCTAACCAACTGAGCTATGAAGCCACGTTAGGAGCACTTAAATGTTTATCTTTGTTCTTGCAAAGAATGTTCTGCTGTGTCATTTTATTCTATTTGTTTTTCCACCTCAAAGTCTTGTAACTGTTGCACCTCTCGAACAGTTAATAGTAACATTGAGAATGGAAGAGCAATTTTATTATTTATCAGAAATGTTACTCCAGCAAAATGTTTTTATTCATAGAGCAAGATGTCAGGAAAATTTATCTTGTAATGTGGTTCCCAGTAAACAACTGCTTAAAACTGCCATTTTGGATAATAAGGAAAGCAGCACAGGCTTTTTGATGTAAATTTCTAGCTACTGCATTAGTTGTGTTTTCCAGTGGTATGCAAAGCAAAAGATGAGTTACCATGTTTTTGTGTACAATGGTTGTGAACCAAAAAATGTAACAAAAGTATTTTCAATTCTAGAGTCTGTTATTGATCTCCTTTGTTCTGTTATTCAAAGTAAATTTAATTGTTTTGAAACGAAGTATGAGGTTGCATTTCTTAGATGTTTATGTGAACTATCAAATATAGAAAGGAAACAAATAATAAGAAAGCATAAATCAACTTCAGAAATTGCAGCAAACTGGAAGAAAGAGGAGAGAAATTTACAGCCCAATGGACCCAGAGCAAAAATAAGAACTTCCTTCAAATTGTTTTGAAAAGTACAGGCCTATGGACCCATCCAAAAATACAGACTCTTTCAAGTAAAGATGAAAGGTATAGGTCAATGAACTCACACGATGAAGAGCAACTTCCCTCAAATAGATTCTTGTAACACCAGCCTATATACCTTGTTTTGTGGTGTACAATAAAGTTATTATTATTATTATTATTATTATTATTATTACTATTATTATTATTATTATTAAACTGTCAACAAAAGTACAAATCACCTGGCAGCGCATGAGTATAGGCTACTTAGAGCCTCTTGTTTTTATTAAAATCGCTTTAGATCATGGCTCACAACAGGTTTCTGCCTCATTACAGTTTTCCAGAAGACTGAATTTTGTTTCTTACCACGCTGTTATACATTTGCCACATTTAATTATCGGATACAATCATCACAAACTAAATTGGACGCAATTCTAAACTGACTGTGACCAGGGGCCCGTTACTCGAACCCTGCGAGCGGATTCTCTTTCGGGTCTGCCAGCGGCCTCGATTCAGGAATATTTCGTAATGAGTACGCACGCGTGACTAGTAGCTGCAAAACCACGAAACGAAAACAAGAAGTCGGGATATTCGAACAACTCTGGCAAACACATGCAGGGTTCGAGAAACGGGCCCCTGGTATCAGTTAAGAACTGCGTCCAAGTTAGTTTTTGATGATTGTATCCGATAATTTAATGTGGCAAATTTATAACAGCGTGGTAAGAAAAAAAATCATTCTTTCTGGAAAATCATAATGAGCCATGAAAAAATGCGGGTCAGCCTTTGCCCATAAACTCACCGTACTAGGGTTGTGTGCGTAGTTACCGACCATAGATAGGTAAGGACCTCTCATGTGAGGGATTGTAACCCTCTGGAGAGGATTGTGGCCTTGGGGATTGTAACCCCTTGGCGAGAATTGTAACCTCGCATTGCCAACTTGTTGTCATGGCCTTGGGGATTGTAACTCCTCTATTCCAGAGCTCTGGAAGTTCGAAGTTCGAACGGCTGAAAACGAGATCAGGGGTTGTGGGACGAGTTTTTCGGTTTTTTTTTAACGGAACAATAACAATTAAAATTCTCCTCCGAGAAGACTTAAAATGCAGCCTTGGTAATTTAATCTACGATTGGTTAAGACTCTCAAGACCTTCTTTGGTTATACGGCCGGAGTTCGATCCCGTGACCTTCTGCATTGTGGTCGGAAGTGAAGCCACCGGTGGGCAAAAGAGAGATCATTGTTAAGATGCAGTTAAACAAGTTTGTCTCTTGTGTAATTTTCGCTCATTAGCCCTTCTTGATTTCCTGGGTCTAACCAAACAAGTTAGTCCAATTGCAACCGTAAAAAGATATAATCACTGAAGTTTCGGGCGTTAGCCCTTTTTCAGAAAGAATCGAAGAATTGTGGGATTGAGTGACGATAAATTTAGTAGAACGAAAGGCACTCCTTGATGCCACAGAGGTTGGAAGATATGTCCTGAGAAATGCGTGTAATTAGATGCACTGGGATTGCCATCTGACTGGTCGTGTTGACCCTAATATTTTGTCAGTGTTTTGAATGGACAGGTTTTGAATTGTGCGCGTTGTCATTTGAATGTTCCCGGATGGTTGTCAGATCTTCTTGGCTTCTTCCTGAAAAGTTGTCGGTAAACGAAATACGGGGTTTGTTAACATCACCGACTGTTTCACGTGCATTTCTACAGATGCCACCTTTTACATAAGCAGTACACTATGCACTATGCAAAAGATATATATTTTAGGTGAAACAGGAAGAAAACCGTCACTGGCC
>NC_090891.1:16858067-16870567 GCF_036669925.1 Montipora capricornis | reverse complement strand
TGACAATGGAAATCGCACCAAATGCAAATAAAAATGTCATGCAAGCACTGTCACGCGCTAATGTTAGTTCCCCATAAAAGCTTCAAGTGGAGAATTTATCAGGATAATCCAAGGTACGAGAGAGAACATTACTTCTCTTGGCTATGGCTTTCTAACAAAAAAAAAAAATGGTTTTAAGAAATTTTCAAACAAATCAGGGAAAGTAGTATTAAAAAATTTCCTTCACGACACGCAGTAAAATTTAAACAGCGCGGTATGCAGAAAGACTGAAAATCGCTTGGACGTTTGATTCTCCCAACAAGAGAATATTCACGGGCCGCCGGTAAAATTTTTGTATGTTTGTAATGAAAGGTTAAGAATCCCTAGAAAGTATTTTTATCGAAAAAACGATGCACACCAGCTGAGATTTTTACCCTGGGATTTAGAGTAAAATTTAAGCGAAACGACCATGTTTTAGAGGAGGTTCATGTGGGGGCCCCTAAATTGTTTGGAAAAGCGAAAGAAAAATATCAACTATCGATTTTTAGAAGGTCAGATGGTGTACTTTTACGAGATATAAAAGATAATTTCCCTTTTTTATGTTCTTGCTTTGCGAGGCTGCTGAACATTCACAAAATTGGCCGATTTTGAGGGTGGCTCCGAGCCCCATCTTGGCAAAATCAGACAATGCTCAATTTCTCGAAAAATAAAATTCGCTGAAAATTTTTAACTCCATTTTCGAAAATACTTTTATATAGGGAATCTTTCGATGAAATAAAATGAAGGTCGATTTTTTCGAACTGTCGGACGATGTTTGATATTTACAGGCATCGGCTCTTAAGGACGTTCGCGCCAATTGTTTCTGCGCATCCTAACTGCGCACGCAAATGAACACGCCACGTCATACACGAGCGCGCGCGCTAAGTAATAAAATGAGAACTGATAGGGCAAAAGGCCATTGCTATAGCTTTGCCTGGATTTAACGGTCTTGGACGTTCGGTGACCCCTGTTTTTCTTTCCGGAAACGGATTTTATTTACAGTTATCTCCACGTTGTCCAAAAATGAACAAAAAATCAATGTGGGAAGTTCAAAAAATTTCAAGATTTCTGCTCACGGGACATCAAATCCTGCCATCTTGCGGCTGCAAGGCGCGTGAAACTGTGGTCGCTAAATGCGAACTTGATCTTTAAGGGAACCTCACCAGTTGACTAAATTCACTTAATTAGTCCACTTAAACAATATTTGGCAGAGAAGATTTCACTTCAAAGATTTAATTGCAATATATTTGGGTTTACAGACACTGGCCTTATTCGATAACGAAGCCCGATTTTGTCACACTTTGGGTGTTTTTCCGGACGTGTTCTCTCCAAAACGAAGTCGGTGACCACCCATTTTTTTTACATTTCTGACATAACTAACTCACCATCTTACAGTGGTAAAAGTTTCAGAAGAAAATCAATGTTGAAAAAATTTCGCGCGAACGTCCTTAATAATTAACAACAGCGTTTCCTTATCAGATAAATGCTTAATTCTATTGATTTGAATCAGTTTATTCATACAGCTAGCAACGGTTTTACGTATGTGTTCGTCATAAGAGAGACATTGGTCTAAAAACACTCCAAGATCCTTTGCCACACGTATCGGTGATGTTGGTTTACCATAAAGCGTTCTCGTAAAATCAGGTAACTGGCGTAGCAATTGCGGCACGCCTACCACAAGAAGTTTAGTTTTATCTGGATTCAAAAGTAGTGAATTGTGGCAGCACCACATACAGGTTTCGTTCAGGTCAGAGTTAACTGCAGAGACTGCATTATATAGCCGACTAGTTTTAAATTTCAAGTAATTTCTAGCCAGCTATTGTGCATTTTCATTGAGGGAAAAATAAAAGCCATTCAACTTGTAAATGCTCGCGTGATTGTTCAGACTGTTCTGTTTTCATCTTTTTCAGTTTTTATTTTCTCAATGCCCTCCAAAGTGATATTAATAAAATGAGTCTGAGTCGGGCCCAAAACATATTTATGCCCGCGAACATAAACTCTATTGTTATATTAAAACTGTTAACCATTTCTCATGACTATCATTAAACTGTGGTAAACCAGAAGATTTTTTCGGGGAGGCTCGTCCCAGCTCCCACAAATACTCGGTCATGGGGCAGAGGTGGATCACCCAGGGTGCACGACAAAGTGTTCCCTTACGGGACGTGGTCGCTTACGAGAAAAAGCAACAAAATCAGCCCAAACTTGGCTGATTAACGTGATTACATGAAGATATTTACCTCATAAGCTAAGATTAGGCAAATAGACAACATTTGCTTTACCTGAAACTGATTTATCATTGAGTTTTGGGAAATGTACAGCACAGTTTATTTGTGAATGTGTCACTTGTTAAGCAAATCTCCGAAATGTTAACGGAAGAAAACCTGAAAAAATAATGTCAAAAATAGGGTGCATATGTAATGACACTCTAGATACTCGCATTCGACCGCTTCTCCAAGAAATCTAGAATGTTCAATTGCTTTTGTGTTTTAAGCCTCAAGTCAACAAGAATATCAGACACTTCTGTGACTGCCGAGGACAACTCTTCGCAACCCCGATAATCGGCGAACTCGGCAATCTGACGTACGAGGTCGAGTGCTCCCTTTTCTGTTTACACTGCTGGGATTGGTAAAGGAGCATCGTCACTGCCATCATCACCGTCTCAATCAATCTCTATTCCTGTCTTGTTGTTTTTTGTGTGAGTTGCAATAACCTCATCCCGTGGGGTTTTCCTCCAGTCAGGGTCAGCAGGGTCTAAACAGTGACAGGGGTCTGTGTCATCGTCGATGGCAGAATAGGGTGCAACGTCAATACCTTTCTTGGACATCTTCTGTACTAAGGCTTCAAGGTCTAGTAACTCCTGACCGGCAAACGGATCATCGTCATCGTCGTCATCCAAATCCAGGGTTGAGGGGTACATACCGACATGTCTAAAACACTTTACTAATAACATCGCTCTTGACTTCGTGGCAAGCATTAACCATCCATCGCACGGCTATCAACAGGTTTACAGACTTCACTATTTGGCTGGCAGAACGCTCTCCGTCAACTCGACTGACGATATGCCGGAGAAACTTCCTTTTGTAATAGACCTTCCACACCTTGATTATACCCGCATCCAGGGGCTGCGGCGCGAGGTGGTGTTCTTCAGTAGCAAGGCTACTTTAATGTCGCAGAACATGTCAGTCAGCGAGGGTGGATCGAACGGTGCATTGTCCAAGAAAAGGATAATGTGTCGTTCCTCTTTTTTCAAACTGTTGTTCAACCTGGTAAGGATGGTCACCATTATCTTAGTTCTCATCCACGCCTTCTCAACGCTGAAGTACTGCGCGCTGTAGTGGTATGATGGATTTGGTAAACGTGTGGAGCAGCGCGGCAGTTTGCTACTTCCTATCACAATAAGGCCCTCTTTCTCGTCCTCTGTATTCACAAAGAATGCAGCAGTTATTCGTTGCTTCGAATTCTTGCCACCTCTGCAGCGTTTTTCCTTTTGAGAGAGCGATTTCTCAAGCATCGCCTTCCAGAAGCAGCCAGTTTCGTCCTCATTCCATACATCCCTAGGCGAATAGCCCTTAGTCAGCTCTTTCACTGTTTCACTCCAGCTGTCTATGGTCTGTGGGCTTACATTGTCCTCTTCCCCAGCGATGTTCATTTGACCAATGTTGTGTCTCCGTTTCCACTTTTCTAGCCAGCCACTTGTTCCTTGAAAAGTGTCGCCTCCAATCCTCTCAGCAAAAATTCGTGCTTGCTCGACCAGCATGGGGCCGTCGACAGGGACGTTTGATGCTCTTGCTCTGGTATACCATTCCCAGAACAAACCATTGATTTCTGCATATTTTTCAACATTCAGTCTCTTTTGAGATTGAGATCCTTCATTAGGGTTCCACGATTCAAGAATCATAGCCTTCCGCTTTAGCATTTTGACAATCTGAGTTTTCCTGCAATTTCCCTCGACAGCCATCAGTTTGTGAAGGCGCTGGTTGTTTCTTCGCCGAGCATTTCTTGATAACTGGTTTGCTGTCCTTAACAGGGATGGTTGTTTGGTCCGCGCATTCGGGATCGGCAGTTCAGAGCAAGAAACGCAATAAACCACCGAAACACCAGCTTTCCAGCCTTGACTATCCTCGTCAGCAGGGACTGAAATTCTTTCGGCTTCTTACACAGAGGTTTTGCACACTTCACACAGTTCTTCACCTCTAAGACCTCCAAAAAGGCTATGTTAAAAGTTTGGAACAGTTTTGATGAACCTGTTAAACATCTACCCCTAAAAGAAGTCAAAAAGACTTATGAGTGTTCATCTGGTACTTACTAATGATGTAAAATTTTATCTTTTTTCTGTGCGCAATGAGTTTTTTGATTGTTCGTTTTCTTTCTTTCTTTCTTTTTTTTCTTTTTCACTGTCAGTTTATCTTTTCTCATTGTAGTATCTATTCCTTTGTCTTCAAGCTTTATTGCTCACCAACGGATTCAAGTAATATAATTTATTTTCACTCATCTCGATTAGCTGTTGATCTATTCTGAGTGAACTATTACCGAATTTTAGTATTAATTATTTATTTTGATTGTAATATGTTTTAAATAATAATGATAATAATAATAATAATAATAGTGATAATAATTTGATATTTATATTGAGCAAAATACATAAAAATGATCAAATGCGCATTACATTTGCAAAATCTAAAATAATAAGCTGATACTAATGAGGAAATGTATGCATAGAAGTTACAATATATTAAAATAATTATTATTATTATCCATAGACTACTTTAAAAAGATATGTTTTAAGCCTAGCTGCAGCGTTGAGAACACACTGGACTTTGTTCAGCTGAGATGCAGGTATGCCATACAAAAGGCCATTACAATAATCAACGCGCGATGTAACAAAGGCGTGAAGTAAGGTTTTAATGACCTCCAGACTAAGAAATTTCCTGATGCGACTGACGTTGTGCAAGTGATAAAACGCTGCACTGCAGAATTTGCTAATATGAGTTGACATCGTTAGTGTGGAATCTAACCAAGCACCGAGATTTTTAACAACAGGTTGCGAGCTTTACTTCAGAGCTTCCGACTCTAATATTTCTGATATCAATCAGTCTAACTGCTGTCCAGTACCTAGAAGTAGAAACTCTGTCTTATCATAGTTCAATAACAACCGATCGTTTATCATCCAGTTTCTCAAGTCCGCGATACAGTCACGCATAGCATGTACCTCTTCTTCAGTGTCATCTGGGGTGTTAGGACTAAACGCTAGGTACAGTTGCGTGTCATCGGCAAAACAATGGATACTAGGAAGGTGGCGTCCATTTATCTTAAATAGCTTGCTAGTGTAAACCGTAAAGAAAAGCGGGCGTAGACAGGAGCCCTGTGAGATGCCTTGTTTGAGTGGAAAGATGCCCGATAAGCCACCATTAACTCTCACACGGTGCGTTCTATCAGACAAGTTAGATGCAAACGAGTCAAGTGCATTTCCACTCTCACCAAACCTCAATCTCAGCCTTTCATGCCACATGGTGTCAAACGCTGCGCTAAGATCCAGTAGGATCAGAAGGGTGCCCTTCTGTCCGTCTATATTCATTAAGATGTCGTTTTTAACTTTAAGCAGCGCAGACACAGTACTGTGATGTTTCTTATACGCCGACTGGAGCACAAAATGAACATGAACCATCGTGTGGTCCATCAGCTGGTCAGCGGCGGCTCTTTCAGATAATTTGGAAACATAAAGCAGGTTATTAACGGGCCGGAAGTTCTTATAAGCAATGTCCAAACCACATCTCTCTGCAAATTGCCCTGATTCAAAGGATAACTTGATCATCGATGCGAGCACCGGTGACACAACATTGAGGACCTGAAGAACCACAGAAGTAGGCATTGGATCTAATCAGCAAGATTTTACAGCTGCCCTACGTACCACCTCAGCAAGCTGGTCCCGGGACAATAACTTGAATTTAGAGAGCATTGAGCAGGCAGGGGATTCAGATTGAACTGCGCAACTGCATTCATAAACAGCGCATGCGCAGTCACCCTCTTCAATTGCACTGTCCAAAGTCTTTAACAACTGAAGAGCATCTAATGACTTATTTATCCCAACATTTTTTCCGTACAAAGAAATTGCCGAAATTATTGGCCAGGTCGTTTGGCAGTATGTTATCCGTGAAGCTGACTCCAGACGATAGACACAGAAGTGACCGTACTTAAATGGTAATGTTAAAATATCTGCGGTACGCAGTTTAGCAGATATTTGTTTTCTGCAAGTCCCTAAAAGAGTTCGTATAAGTCTCTGTTACGAGCCTGAAGCGACTAGGAGTAATTATGCTCCCCCCTGGATGGGATGCTAGTCCATCGCAGGGTTACCCGCAGCATTACGCCGGTACTCATTTATACACCTGGGTGGAGAGAGGCACCGTGAGAGTAAAGTGTCTTGCCCAAGAACGCAACACAATGTCCCCGGCCAGGCCCCGAACCCGGACCACTCGATCCAGAGTCGAGCGCACTAACCATGAGGCCACCGCGCCGAGTTCGTATAATTGTCCTTAAGAGCTATTGGTAATCAACTCTTTTGTGGTATTGTTTTGCATATTGGTACAAATTGTGTCTTTAAGGTGCCAGTTCTTCCTTCGGGTCGAAAACTGTACGAACGATACATCACGTTTTCCTTTTTGCTTTACCAATTACTTTTTTCGTCCGCTTTATTGTTCTCATGTATGTTTTAGTTTCTTTTATGGAGGTTTGCATTTGCGCAGTCATGTCCACTTAGGTTTGTCCTCTTTGGGTTGCCGTCATTTAGATAGCGCGAGTTACTCATTTAGAGTCTTCTTGCCGTTAAGTGCTCATTTGATCGAACGTTAAGAGAACGATTTTTGGAAAGGTTTTGATTTACCAGTTAGATTTACCCTCTTCAGGTGGCTGCAATTTAGGCGGCGCGAGTTACTCATTTAGAGTGGTGTTGCCGTTTAGTGTGCATTTGCTTGGATGTTCACTAGCTAGGTGTTTTTCCCTTTCAGAGGGATGATTGCATTGATGCATGTCCCGCATGAGGCGGGTTTAATCCCATTTTGAGTTATGCGAGTCTTTCCCTGACGTATTTTTTGACTTCACGTATTTTTTGGTGTTTTCAGAAGTTTTCAGTGTTAGCGTTTGGTCCGATCCAGTCTGCTTCGTGATGTGCACCTCGGCAGGTTGACGTCTGACTTGATGGAGCTTCAACTCTGCTCCACGTCCACTTCCACAGCTTCAAAATATGTTTCCAGCTGGAATAAATGGCTTTCGTGGGCTATGTCTAAAACCGGCGTCCCAGTTGTTCCGGCGCATCCGCTCCACGTGGCTCTTTTTGTAACTGAACCTTGCATATCCGCCATGGAGAGGGGAACGGGCATTTCCGTGCTCGAGGCTGCCGTGTATTCGATCTGATGGGGTCATCAGATTGCTTCAGATTGCATTGCTTCAGACCATCCTATCGTTAAGTCATGTCTCGAGGGCGCCAGACGTAAGCTTGTCCATTCAGTCCAACCTAAAGAACCCCTTAGTTTGGAGCTCGTAGCAAGGCTATGCGATGAGTATAATGACAGTGCTTCAGGACATAGTTCTGTTTTGCGATCACGAGCCTACGTACATTTCCAAGCACAAACATGATCAATATCGAGAGGGTCCCACGATCTTATTAGCTAAATCAGGCAAATGTCCAGTATCGATTACTGCGAGGTTGCTCAAGTGCCTCGAAGAGTCCAGCTCGAACAGCCCTCTCATGAGACGCAAAGTTAAGTCATGCGTCACTAGGCATTTCGTCGTCTAGGGTTCGAAAGGAGTTTAACAGTCATATCAAGCCCTTTGTTGAGGATCTCGATAAATTCAGCATGCATAGCTTGAAGTCCGAAGCAGCCTCAAACCTGGTTGTCAGTAGTCTTGTTCCGGGACTCCCTCTTACCCCGCAATGAAAGTGGGCCTGGAACGCGGGAAAAGAGAATTACTGTGTGATTTGCAGTGTCATGAAAGAGAAATCTAAATTATGCCTCGTCACGACCAAACAAGGAGAAAAAACCCCGATCGCAGTGATGTTGGAAATTTATTGCCGAATAAATGTAACGACTGAGAGAAGATTGCGATAAATCGATGCAAAGGCTGAACTAGTAAATATAGCATAGAACTTCACTAAGCGACAAAACAGCTCGGAGTCAGAATTTCATATTATCTGCAGTACTTTACCTCTAGCAATGAGTTTCAGAAGGAAAGTGCTGTTAAGTAGCAACAATAAAAGCAAGGTTGACACACGCTTTTAAGTAGCATTTTTCATCCTTATTAATTAATATTCACGAACAAATTTTGACCAGAAAAAAATCGTGACAATTAACGTCCGAATAATCGATGTTTGACTGTGCATATATATGTATAAATTTAATAGGAACATTCATCATTGTGTTATCAACACAAACTGATATGTAAAGAAACAAATAGTCCAGGTTGTGATTCAATTTCGTTTAACTTTTTATCTAACTTTATCAGGAATATATTAATAATGCTCAGTTTTTCTGTCATGCAATCGTCTTTTAGTTTTTCCGATACAAAAATCATTGCAGTCTCAACAGGCACCTCTACATAAGACCTTAACCATTTGGCCACGGCCCTAAGTCTGTCCCTGTAAGGAAAGAAAGACTTAATGCGACGAGTGCTGTGAAAAATTATTCTAAGGAAAAATTAAAAGTCTGAGTAAATTACTCTACTCTAATTACTCAAAAAAAAATTACTGTGTTTGTCACCGGTGTTTGTGTATTATTTCTGATAAAACTGAGAGTATTTACGACCTTTTTTTACCTGACTGTTTTATATTGGGTATCCAAACAATTTGTCCCCGATTCCTGAAACAATCACAGTTTCAATAATTACTGTGCAACTCAAATATATTTTCACTGGATCAGTGCAATTATCACATAACTAGATCGACAGAAATAATGAACAATAAATAATGAACAATAAACAAGAGTGTCTAGGAGGAGATTTATTAGTCTTCGTCGAGCGCTTCATATCCACGACCTACAGCATATTTGTAAGTTTCAAGGAGTCTCGGGAGAGCAATTAAAAACACCTTCCAAACAATTTTGTGTTTTTCTAAAGTGCATTTTTCCGTGAAAAAGACCTGTTCACCTTAGCTGTGTGCATCATTCAGCAAGAAAACAGGATTTTAGAGCTTTTTCTTGAAGTATGCAAAAGGAATAGCAATTTAAGATCTGAAAATGGTGTATTTTCCCAAAATATTGAACAGAATGTTTTGGCTAAAAAGTGAGGTTACACTTAAAAGGACCTTCTTAACAATGTCCGAAACACTAGTAACCCACTGCAGAGCACAGTTACGCCCTTTCTGAGATAAAATGGTAATGCTAGATGGCATGCTTTTTATTGCATCTCTTCAATAATTCACTTTAAATACTAAATTCTTGCAGAATTGTTGCAAAACATCATTCACTTTTTTTCTAAATCAAATAAAATTAACTGCCACATATTGAAATATGGCAGCTGCAAAGAAATTACCCACGACTCTACTAAAATTACCCGAAAAGGACACATGTCGCTGAAATTCTGCAGCTCCTGTCAAGCACACATGCCTCAAAAATTATGCGGCCCTGTCAAGCACACATGCTGGAGAAATTCTGTGGCCCCTGGCAAGCACACATGCTGCAGAAATTCTGGGTCCCATGCCAAGCTCACGTGCCGCCGAAATTCTGTGGCCCCTGTCGAGCACGCATGCCGCAGACATTTTGCGGTCCCTGACGCACACATGCCTTAAAAATTCTGCGGCCCCTGGCAAGTGCACAAGCCGTAGAAATTCTACAGCCCCTGGCAAGCACACATGCCGCAGAAATTCTGGGTCCCATGTCAAGCACGCATGCTGCAGAAATTCTGGGTCCCATGTCAAGCACACATGTCGCAGAAATTCTGGGTCCCATGTCAAGCACACACGTCGCAGAAATTCTGCGGCCCCTGGAAAGTACACATGCCGCAGAAATTCTACAGCCCCTGGCAAGCACACATGCTGCGGAAATTCTGCGGCCCATGACAAGATCACATATCACAGTATTTTGATCCCAGGCCACTTACTATAACATCTTGAAAGACAAACTGTCAACTGTCATTTGAAACAAATTTAATGCAATTAAAAAATTATACATTCAAGAAGTCAACTTGGAAATGTTACAAGAAAAGAACTTATTTCCATATTTATAATTATCGAAAAACATCAAAATGTTTCTTAAAAGGGTATGCGTATTTCTTAAAAGGTAAAATAACTGCAAGAATAATTACGGCTATTCAGATTCAGAGTCTGGATTTTGTGCAAAAATGGCCTCAAGTCTTAGTCTTTTTTGGACATAACATGATTGGGATGTTATCCAAGCAGCATTTCGTCCTTCTTTGAGGGCTGCAATAAACGTACTTGCTTTGTCGCTATTTATATCGATCACCGTGTCACCCTCACAGGACATATGTTCTACTAACCAGGAAAAAGCATCCTCGGGTAAAATATGGCTTTGTTTGCTATCTAAACTAATTAAATTATCCATGTTTGAAGCACGCAAATGCCTTGTCGTTACTTGTCGGGAAACTGACCAGTGCCCAATGATAAATGTTCTCACTGATTCCGTTAAATAAGGCCCTGAAACCAAGAAAATCATAAAAACTTTATCTCTTTATCTGCTTCAATTCAGACCATCTTATTGTTCTTTTAAGCTTACGAATTCTTTCCCAGAATTTTCCCTAGCAAACCGTACACTTAAAAAATTCATTTCATGGCCTTAGAGAAATGTTAAGTGTGACGGTTAGCCAAAAACAAGGCATTGGGTTAAAATGACTGATTTATAAAAGGAGTATGTAAAGTAACTTAAATCGATCCGATTACGCTGACTAATCAAAATTCTTTTTCCTAACTTAAACGGTTTGAAATGGAAACATGTCACCTCAGAAGGCAAGATATGAAAGCTTATTCTACAAAAAAAGAGATTCTGCAGACGTTTTGGACCGTGAAAAAAACGGTTTTGGTCGAAGAAATGCTATATAGTACACTCCAAAATGCTCTAAATCTTTTGAAACTTTGAAAGCTCACCTTTATTAATCGTGAATATCACCATATTTCATCAAATTACACCGCATTTATATTCCTATAATATGCCTTAAAAACCATTCAGATGACCAAAATCAGGTTTCCTTGAGGAAATTTTTTGTAATTCTCCAAGTTAAAGACCATTTTTCTAGCATTAAATCGAGAGGGACTCGACTGTCGAGGGAATCTCAATAAAGCACAATCAGTCATTGGCTAATTCATTTGCAGTAATGCTTTGCAACCGTTGACCCCAAACCACACTATTCGCTCTTGGCCAGCCTGCCATTTTAATTTTAATGTATTTGTAACTTTAAAAAATAAATTATAAGAAACAGTTCAGCATAGGTAAATGAAACGTGTTAGTGATGTGCAATGCTGTACAAATACTTTATAAATACCTGTTCTCTCTCGTCCTCGATGACCATTCGTGACATAGAAATGTGCTGTTTGAGTGTCCACTGCCCCTCCTTCCTTCATCCTTTCTTTTACCGTCTTAACATCATCAATATTCACAAATAGTACAAGGTTGAATGATGTCGTCTTGGTGAAATTTAGTCGCGATATAAGACTAATCATATTTAAAGCACTCTGCATACAAAGAAAAAGGATCACATTTCCATATAAAACTCCTATGAGATGTTTCACGAGTTAACTTTTAGGAGCATGAACCACAGAATAGAGTGCCACGCAGGACCAGCACATGCAAATTAGTTAGAAGCTTTAATTTGTAGAATGAGACGCACAACAATAGGAGCTTTTGTTATTCAATGATATGGAAATAAGTGGCCCTGTATTTTGTAGTGAAGGCAACTTTTAAAACCACAAACCCCTCAACCCCATAATCATGCAAGGTTAGTATTGGATTTTTACATGCTTTATAAAATCTGAAACACTACGATTTGCCTGCAGTGTTTTGAAGTTGGAAGTAACATTTTAAAAAATGTAAGTAAGTAAAAACAAATCTTATAACAAATTATAGTTGTTGTTATAGCCTGGTGTTTGGACGAGGGTAAGCATTTTAAACAGATGAATCAATTTGGGTAATTCTCTTCTAGTCTGTTCTCTTCTAGTTTGACCTTTTCTCTTTATACTAATATTATTCAACTCTCATTAATTTTGTAAATTTGTTTATTTTGTAGAGAATAAATTACATTACATTGCATTAAAAGCATCTAAAAAGTGTAATCTTGCAGTTTCATATTGATGAATGTTTAAAGTTATTTACCTCACAGTCATCATATGTATCACCAACTGCCAAAAATGCTCCGCGGAAATTGGGCAACTTTGCTATAGCAACCTGTTGCACTCTGTTCAAATCCGAGGAAAAGATAATTATCCCCTTTGCACCATGTCTTCCGTCAAGCACACCATCCACTTCCTGAATCTTATCTGTATCTTG
>NC_090891.1:16830567-16853067 GCF_036669925.1 Montipora capricornis | reverse complement strand
GCCTCTTTTTATATAGAAATTCGACGTGATTAACGCCACATTTTATATAGAAATTCGATGTGATTAACGCGTTGACCACACGCTTGGAATCACCCTTAGAAAGGTACACCAAGTTTCGAGCAACACTACGGAATGAGATAAAGTTTCTTGATCGTCATCCTCATTGGTATCCACGCGGAGGGTCAAAGAAGCAATCAACTTAACACTTGCCTCTAAAAACATCAACAGAAACAATGGAATAGAAATGTGATGCGAAAAGAATTAACGAAATAAGAAGTGTAATGAAAATAGCCTAACAAGGTTTCTTAAAGTCCTTGTTGCTTTGAAAATCTTTGGGAGCAGTTTTATTGTCCCCAATACGGTTTAGGAAAGGTTTTTCATTATTAAACTGATCTGTAAATACTTTCGAACAGGCCAAGCACCGGTGGCTCAGTTGGTTGAGCAACTGTATGCAATGCGGGGCGTCGTGAGTTCGACTACGGCCGGTCCAACTGAGGCCGGGGAAAGTGCTGTCCTTGCAATTATACCCGCAAATGGTTAGACTTTTTATGGTCTTCTCGGATAAGTGTGATGAACCGAAGGCACTCCGTCTCACATCACTTATGTGGGACGGTAAAGAACCCCCACATTGTTCGAAAGGAGTTGGGGACGTAGTCCCCGGTGTGGTGGTCTCTCATTCATTCTGTTTTGGGAGCACCTCTATAAAGTACTTGTCTTTTAGTTAAGATTGTAAATTGCACTTCCCCCTCAAACGAGTGGTAAACTACATATTTATTCATTCCAGGTTGATTGCATGGCGATAGCGTGCGAGAGCTTAACTTGGGCAAACTTGATTTTCTGTTTTTTTAATGTTGCTATGGTTTTGGCATGTTCCTTTTTGCACTCAAGAGGTCTGGACAATGTTAACTCTTGGGCACTCCGACCTCAAATAGCTGATTTCGTAGAGGAACCCGTTATACACTGGTTTCGGGCCGTGGTCTTATGAGATCTCTAATCAGCCAGTTTTTGTTATGTAATTAATTCGAATAGGGTGAAACTCTCCAAAACGGTAGTTCCGATAATTTTCATAAAATATCTTACTTTGATCAACCCCATTCAATTCTTAAATCTGTCAGTCCTTAATGAAACCGGATGTGAATCACATCTGGTTTCATTGACGTTCGAATAAAAAGAACATTGCAAGAGAATGGTTTAATCTCCTTCTTTGCCTATATGACCTTTAAATCACACGATGAAGCTTAGTATAAATGCTCGGTTTTGCACATTGTCACGAAGCGCAAACACATTGATTTATCCACTGTGATAAAAGTTGTGTACAAACGTGAATAACAGCACTTGAAATTTGGTCAACACATTTCATGTTGCAGGTTTCAAGTCGCACGTGCAGAGCCACTTTTTTGCTTATTTAGTGGCGTTCTCTTTCTCTTTTCTTAAAAGGGTCATAGGCCTACTACTAAACACCACAAGTGCGAGAATTTGTCTTGCAATTCCCTCAAACATCACCAAGGCACCGTTATTGAGAACGCACCATTCCTAAATCATTTATATACCATTTGAAAACAACTACCGAACCATTCGTTGTACTTTTGAGAAGCCACTGGCTGCGAAATTTACAATCGGTCAAAATAGGGGTAACAACTTCTTGGCTTGACCCATTTAAGTGCCCAAAGTTGTTTATATATTAAATTGTCTCTGACATCCTTTATTTGACATGTTCAAGTCGAAAAATCAATGTTCATCATAGATATGATCAGATTCAGAGTGTATTTGGTATCACGGAATTCCATTAACAATATTCCGATTTCCTTTATTCAGCGTGATATTCGTCCCTTTTTTGGAATAAACTTTTCGAGCAATGAATCTTGGAGTAACTATTGACAAAATCAAAGCTAAAAGCCCCATTGGTAGAGTGACATCGAGGAGGGGGTGGGCTTTAGCCACACCCCACTCCCCCAAAAAAGTATTTTGGGCATAAAATTAGAAGTGATTAATTTCTAAACAAAGTCAATTTTCCATTTTTAACTGACAGAAGCTTACATCTCTACCTTAAGAACTATTTTGCTAAGAACATACTGCTAAGGAGAGTAAGCCAATCATTGAAGCTTATTTCCAATGACACGATTTGTGTTGTCTTTAATTTTGTGTAATTATTGATTCCAAACAAAAATATGGATAAAAGATTGTTAAGAAACAAGAAGCTTGTCATCAGCACACGTAAAAACATCCAATTTTAGATTTATTAGACCTGTAAAATATTGCTTCTAAGTGGGCCAAATAAAAAAGAAATCCGATTTTAATAACGTCACAGCTAACGTAAAAGAGAGAAAACAAAAGATTGTTAACATGCTTTAACTTGAAACTTTAAAATAGTAACCGTAATAGGCTTTAAAGCAAAGAAGACTTCTAAATCCTATTATTTCGTGTTTGAATTGAATTGGTAGCCACACTCTTGTTACCTACCGTAAGTTCATAATCTGATACAATAATAAAACAAGCGCGCAGGCCTTGTCCTTTTATAGAACTACGACGAAAGCAACCTGTTGAATCGAGGAAGAGAGCGAGATAGAAATGTGTTTACAACGGGGGCACACTTTTCAATTCCCACTCTTTAAAATAAGTTGGGAAAAATACTATTATCGTTTTTTTCGGTGAATAAGACTATTTGAACGGGGTTGCTTATTAGCGTTTTTATTCAGGGGAGAATTTACCAAGCATCTCTCACAAACGTAGTTGTCATAGCTAAATCTGACCACTGTTATTTTACTACTTTTGTAGATACTCAGTAGTTGCCGCAATTGTGGAAAGCACACATCTTAGTAAGAAGAGAAACAATCCACATCAAGACAATAGGGGACTATCAAAACATGACTAAAAAAATTAAACCATGACCCCTGCATTAAGAGATTAAGTTTGGAAAACTCCTAATTCCAGTTAGAATCATTGCCAAAGAGATAAATTAGGCCTGTGCTAATCAGCTTATCAAGAGATGTGGTCATGTATAAAGCAATCAGTGTGTGAAGACATCCCTTCAGTCTGATCAAAATGTCCGCTAGAGGCTATTACAGGGTTCAATTGTGTTTTGTCTTCTTCTCAGTTGTGTTGTTGAATCAAGGCTGCAAAGGTACTTTGAACTAATTTTCTATCGCGCTATTATTTCGCCATTATTTTATGCTCCAATTAAACCTGTCTTCCTGAATTGATGCAGAAACAAAGATTTGGGGGAGGGGCACAAGCTCTGGAATAAGGAAGTACCGAATGAAAATTGTTGAATCGCGATTTAAGGCGATTTTAAGATGCTTTTCGACCGCCTTCAGTATTTCTGCATGCCAAATTGACGTGTATATGAAAAATTGTGCTAAATTTTTCTGCCATCAGTTTACGTTACTATTAAACCAGTCTTTTTAAATTGATCCAGCAATGACGCATTGCAGGGGGTGGGGCGCATGCTCAGCCATCATTAACGATGGAATGAAAATAGTTTAAAAGTTGATTTAAAGCCAGTTTTAAGCACCAGTAGTAAGAAAGTTCTTAGTGCATCTGCCAAAATTGCCCTGCCTAGAAATTCTTGCCGTTGTTTTTCTACTCCATGTAACTATTTATTTCTGAATTAATGCAGCAAGGAAGAACTGGAGGTGGGGTACATGCACACACAACAATTTGCTGAAAACGCGATTTTCGCCAGTTTAAGCAGTTTTTCAAACGCCTTCAGTGCCTCTGCGAAACTGCCCTGTCTATAGATACTAGCGATAATCTTTTTAGTGAGAAAAGCGTTGCGATAGGTCTTCGATCAAAAAGACACAATCTACAAACATACTTTTCAAGACTGGCCATGTAGTCAAAGATTTAATTATATAAACATAGGATGCCATCTTTCTTATTAATTATAGCTTCTAGATTCAAGACTGGAAAAGTAAACATAACGGCATCAAGTCCAGGACTATTCGCTTGCAAGGCAATTTCTTTCACTCAGCCTTTCTACGGAAGACAGGCAGTTAAAGTGTTTGCATCCTTTGGTCATTCGGTGAAAAACTCAAGCCTTGGTAATGGCGCTGCCATTTGGGTGGAATCAGAAGACAGGCATCAATTTAAGACTTGTATTTCTGAATATGGCGAAGGTTCCAATGGAAAGGCAGAAGTTAACTGGATTGCTGTCCAGTCTGCTCCATCTGGAGCTCAAATAGGAAGTCATGCGCTGAACTCCTGGACGACTGAAACAAAGTGCGAAAAGATCGTCTTCCCTCAGGCAAGTCTTACCCGAGGGGAGATACGCTTATTTTTCTGATAGATATTGATGAGCAGAAGGGATTCAAAGCTTGCTTTAGAGCTATAATGGAAAATTATATCCTCTAGGACACACTTAATTTTAGACATCTTTTGTCGAGCAAGCGACAGATAGGGCAGAACTAACTCGAACTTTTAATGCTTTATAGACTATCACATTATCAGTGAAAATGGTTCCCTACATTGCAAGAGAATACATCATATACCGTATGAGTTGACTTGAGATTAATTAGTGATTAGATTATGTTACAGCGTATCTTGGATGTCTTTCTCTCTGTGCTCATTACCTCATTGGCTGATAATGTTCTGTTTCTAAATAATTTATGTACTTTTAGCGTTTCCTGTTTCCACCAAATGTTGTTGTCACACCTAGTCACCAGACTCCACAGAGACCCCAGGATGCCCTGGCTTTTTGGATTGAAGATTATACTGCCGGCAGTTTTACACTTTGTGTTCGGGAAACCAAGATTTTTGCTGGCGTTCATCGAAACATTAGAATCGTAAGTGTTTAGTTGATTGATGCAATACAATATCGCCCCATTGTAAGAAACAAGGGCGTAGCCAGGGGGGTCCTGAAGTGCCCGTGACCCCCCCCTTTGTAAGCCGTTTTTTACTCAAACAACCTACAATATTCAGGTTGCGAAAACGCGAGTACCCTCTGTTTGACAGAGTGTGATCCCCCCTTTGAAAAATCCTGGCTACGCCCATGGTAAGAAACAATAAGTTACAGTTCATTTTCACAATTTGGTTCTTAATACAAGCAATGACCAATACTAGACAGACCCTTGAAGTTGAATTAAATTCAACCAAGCAGACAAGTGAGCTCTCTCGACCTCTATATCCTTGCTGACTGAGACCAATTTGGGATTTGCGGCAGTGGTCGAATCGACACGGGAGGGAGCTTGCCTTTCCATGGGAACCGGCCTTTCCGCCGTTTGGGGTAACCCAGTCATCTGGAGCCTTCCTGAGGATAAAGCCGAGCTGGCTAGGCGCGATTCTAAGTCAACCAAGCTGACCTCAGCACTTAAAAATCCGATTTCGAATCGGTTATAGGTAAAATTGACGCGGAGAATGTTGAGTTCTATGTTTTGGGCGATCTGAACTGCAACTTAGCTGCTCCTCAATTGGACCATAACGCAAATCTACTCTCTAGCATCGCTGACGTTTACAGCCTGCAGCAGCTCATTACTGATCCCACTCGTTGCACTGAATCCTCTTCAACTTTAATTGATCTTTAATTGATTTAATTTTTACTAACCGTCCTGATAGGATTGTATGTTCTGGAGTGTCTCGTATAGGCATAAGCGATCACAGCCTTATTTATGCTTATCGCAAGCTTTCTATAGATTTACCCTCGAGGGGCCATACTACAGTTACCTATAGAAAATTTAAGAACTTTAATTTATCCAATTTTCGTAGAGATATTGCACATCAAAATTGGCAGATCATAGGTAACTATGATAACCCAAATGATATGTGGGAAGCCTGGAAAAAACTGTTCCTTCGTTGTGTTGACAAGCATGCCCCCTTGCGTAATAAACGTGTTCGCCCTTGCAAATCACCTTGGATTACTTCGCAACTCAAAAAGCGCTTGCATGCAAGAGATATTCTTAAGTTAAAAGCTACTCGTTCTGGTAATGCGGAGGACTGGCGTAAATTCAAAACACTTCGCAATATAGTAAACAATGAAATCAAACGTGCGAAAGAATGTCACTATAAGCATGCCCTCAATGAGTACCAAGGTGATCCACGTAACACTTGGCGGATTGTCAATGAGCTTATGTCTAGGAAATCACACAAATGTGTCATAAGCGAACTTAAGCTCCCCTGTGGCAATTCTATTTATGATTCTCATGAGTTGTCTAACGCCTTTAATGATCATTTTTCTTCTATTGGGCCTAAGTTAGCAAATGATATTCACGCCAATGAAGACAATTCTTCTCATTTGGATTATTTAGCTGAGACTGGTCACTGCACATTCGAACTAAAACCGACCAGCGTCTCTAAGATTCTTCTTCTTTTATCCAGATTATGTAAGTCAAAATCTACTGGTTTGGACAGAATATCTGCAAAACTCTTGCGCGAATGTGCTGACTTAATAGCCGAATCACTCTTTACTATCTTTAATCATTCTATTGTTTCTGGAATTTTCCCTGATGAATGGAAACTTTCGAAAGTCATCCCCTTGTTCAAACAGGGTAATCGTTCAGATCTAAATAATAACCGCCCAATTTCAGTAATTCCAGTTGTAGCTAAAGTCTATAATTACCTTACTATACACAAACTCATTTCAAGACACCAATCGGGATTTCGACCTCTTCATTCCACTGTCACTGCCTTACTTGAAGCTACAGATAGCTGGGCTTACAACATTGATCAGGGTAATGTAAACGCAGTCGTTTTCTTGGATTTAAAGAAAGCCTTTGACACCGTCGATCACGATATTCTTTTGTCTAAACTTGCGAAATATGGTGTCAGTGGCACTTCATACAATTGGTTTAGATCATACTTGGACTGCCGCAAGCAACGATGTTTTATAAATGGTTCTCTCTCTGGGGACCATTTCCTTACTTGTGGTATACCTCAAGGTACAATTCTGGGTCCACTCCTTTTTCTAATATATATTAACGACTTACCTTACTGTCTATTAAATTCTGAACCTCGAATGTATGCTGACGACACACACATAACTTTTGCTAGTAATAACACCCAAAGTATTAACACTGTTTTAAATGAGGATCTTGCTAGAGTTGAAAGATGGCTAACTGCTAACAAGATTACTCTTAACGCATCTAAAACTGAGTTTATGTTGATCGGATCGAGGCAAAGGCTAAGCACGTTTCACAACCCTCCGTCACTTATTATTGACGGTGCACCTATAACTCAAGTTACCTCTACGAAATCTCTAGGTGTTCATATTGATCAGACTTTATCTTGGAATGTTCATGTTGAGACTTAATGTAAGAAAATCGCGTCTGGTATTGGAGCGTTGAAGACGTTCCACATGAGACTCTCCGATCAATCTTCATGTCTTTAGTACAGCCTCACTTTGATTACTGCGATTCTGTCTGGGGATGTTGCGGCAAAACCCTAGCCAGTAAACTTACAAAACTTCAAAATCGCGCTGCGCGTATACTCACTTACTCGAACTATGATGCCAACGCTGATAACCTTATCCAAAACTTGGATGGATAAAACTTGATTCTCAACGAACAATCCATAAGGCTGTGATGGTTTATAAGTCGCTTAATGGTCTTACTCCCGATTACCTTAGTTCTAAATTTGTTGACCGTAGTAGCGTCTCCAGTTACTCCTTAAGGGACACAGAGGGCAAACTAGCTATCCCACAGCCACACACAAACTATAAGAAAAATAGCTTCAGCTACACTGGAGCAGTTCTTTGGAATAGTTTACCAATCGAGTTGCGGCAGGCTGACTCTCTTAGAGCGTTCCGGGCTGGCTGCAAGCGTTTCTTTACATGAAGTTAAATCTACAATTATTATACATGTACACGGCACTCATGTAAAGCAGGTTTTATTTTGTCATTTAATGTTATAGTTATATTTATTGATTATTTAGAGTAATTTAAGAATAATGTAGTTCTAGTCTTTGTATAATTTGTAATAATTCTGGTAATTAATTAGGTTTTTATAGTTGCGACTGATGAGTTTACCGTGTCTAAATAAAGTTATCCTATCCTATCCTATCCTATCCTATCCTATCATATTGGAAGAGACAAATCCCAAATTCGGGGGGGGGGGGGGTAGCGGGCCAAAAAGTTATTTTCTTAGCGCTTGTATAGGGCCTTCACTATGAGAGTTATGGCCAAAGGAGTGTCATGGCTGAATTGCACGAGTCAATGTACATCGTCAGGCATGCGTCTCGCGGAAGGGGGGGTGGGGAGTAGTGGAGCAAAAAGTGATTTTCTTATCCCTACACGTGAGTACCTCCTAGTTTCTTAAGAAAATTATTCTTTCAAGCGCTTTCATTGTAAGCAAACAATTTGACCCCCACGTCTCAATGTTGTTTTGTGGGGGGCCACGAACAGTTTCCTGGAAATCAACACTTTGCAAACCAACACTGGATAGGGGAAGGGGGGAGTAGAAGTGACTGCCGTGGAATTCACAAGGGAGAAATAATGAAAAAGTGCTTTCTGTCGGTTTTGTACAGTTTTCTTAAAGGAGCTATGGCACGTGATATTAGGGTGTTTAAGGGAAATCTTTAGTTAATCACGAGTTTAAAACTTGAAGATGGTAATGCGGAATTCATTTACTGATAAAATTATCGTTACATCCCAAAAAGATGATTCTGAGCAAAAACGACCTTCATCCAATTGATTTGTCCTAAACTTGAAAAACGTAGGGCTGATTTTTCAAGATTCTCCAAATGGAATACATACACATACATACTTAATTGACCGCTCCCCATACGGGCTTTTCAGGGCCAATGAAACACAATGAAACGAAGGAACAGAACAACAACTGTTTAGAATCCCAACTGGCCGGAGGCAAACCAGTTGGTTATTTACAAAGTGCAGCTGGGAAGTTGAACCAGGGACTACCAGGATCAAATTCACCGAATGGTCAGAGCGGATCTTGAACCCGGGATCTCCGGATCTCAAGGCAAGCGCCCTAACCACTGGGCCACACTGCCTCCTATAGAATCCTTTTCAATCTTTCCAAATTGTGTCCATCGATGCTTCTTTTTCCTTTTCTGTATTTCTTTTATCTTGCTCAAGAGTTCTAAGTGGTTATGGCAACGTTTCATTCTACTTTTTGGGCATTTTGGGTGTCATGATAGTACATCATTTTGCTTGACAAAGCCCCTTTGCTCAAATTTGGTCATAGCGGGGACAGTTAAAAGGGAGAAAAGGCTACTCCAAAACCTCTCGCCATACATTATTTTTCCTAAAATGGAACAAATTCAGAAAA
Organism: Montipora capricornis; assembly: GCF_036669925.1. Lineage (NCBI taxonomy): Eukaryota > Metazoa > Cnidaria > Anthozoa > Scleractinia > Acroporidae > Montipora > Montipora capricornis. Next base: position 16,843,855 of record NC_090891.1, on the reverse strand, counting down.
AACCCCGAATAAATCCACGATTCGTAAGATCTTAAAAAAATGTCTCATTTATTGCGACCATCAATCTCTCATCTACAAAAGCCAAATGATAATCTTGACGATAAGATGATAAAACAAGCAAAATCTAAAAACGTATGCGTCGTGGGCCTTTGTCTGGTCATTTTCTTTATTGTTTAGCTGCTGGGCAACCAGATCGACTTTAAATTTTCGCTGACTGTGCAATTAAGTCCCGTATGTGTAGCGGCATTTTGCGCGAGTTAAAAGTCCTCAAGAAATGTACCAGAACGTTTTTTTAAATGCTTAAACTGCGAATTTCTGTTTATCAAAGGCATCATTAAATTAAATGAAGGCACTGTAAAGCGGTGGCTTCTTTTAGCAGCCTGTTCGCATGTTATCAACCTCCACCATTGATATAAGAATGGGACTGTTTTATTCTGGCCATTTAAAAGTGGTTTTCACCTCTCCGATAAGACGTTCTTGAGTCAATACGGTTTATACGGATGAAAACGGAGGGTGAATATTATCAAGAAATGAAAAAAAAAAAAAAAATCTTATTCCGTTCACGATTTCAGCGAACACCTATATAGCGGAAATGTTTTAGCAGAACTCAAGTTCAAACCTGTTGGTGAAAGGTTTGAAAACACGTTGTTGCAAAATATTTGCTTTAACCATTTGTGTTCTTAAAGGGCCACCTACAGACTTCAGTTCGTCTAATGCCAGACGATTTTGCTCGTCAATGGAGGTGGGGTCATGGGTGAAGGGTTAACAACATCGACGACCACTCACAAACTATGTTCTCTTTAAACTCTTTGCCTCGTAAGAGCACCACCTACATACATTAATATTCTGTCTAATGCCAGACGAATTTATCCGTGAATTGAGCCCACTTTAAGTGTGAAAGGATTGATATGACTAACAATTTCTATGAATCTTTTGCATCTAGAACTGGTTGGCGTTTACCAACATAAGTTTCGTGAACTTTACCTTGACCGGCAGTTTGGCGTTTTCAAATAGGAGTTCCCCATCTCAGCAAGATAACTTTCCTTTCTGCAAGGTAAGAAATAAGAGTGCAAGGAGTCTGCCTTGTCTATCGCTAAGTTAGTTTCTCCTATAGAGTGGTTGTTGGAACTTTTATGTCAGGAGCCCATGTCCTGGACTGTACAACTTCGTTGAAATACTTCATTTTCACTCACGGTTCTCCCATCCGCTCCTTTGTTCTACTGTTACATTAAGTCAGCGTCTCGTACCTATCAGTAAGAAAGCTCGTAATCTAGGAGTCATTCTTTATAAACACCTCACTATGTCTAGTCAAGTGAAAAATATTTGCAGCTCCGCATCTCTTGCACTGCGAAACATAGGCAGGATTAGGAAATACTTAGATCAAACAAGCACTGAGCGCCTTCTGCATGCGTTCATTTCATCCAGACTAGACTACTGTAATAGCTTATTATACGGCTTACCAGTAATGGAGAGTCAGACGAACAAATTACAAAGACTGCAGAATTCAGCAGCTTTATTGAAGTTTTCTTCATTTTCTGCAGCATTCTAAAATTGCAGCCTAATATTGTCCTCAAACTTACTAACGTAATAAACAATTTGATTATTTTCACAGAAAGTCAACTTTATGGCTCCATTTTTCGCCCCACCTGTGATAATATTAACAGCAAAACGCAAACCCAATGATGAGAATTCGAGTTTCAGTTCTTCTGCAGATTCCGCAAAATGTGGGGCAGTAACCACTTGGATAACGGTGAGCAAGCCTGCAATGCATATTGCGTCAGGGTATGAGGGAAGAAATTTTCTGAAGAAGCCACCTCCATTCACTAAAAGCTAATAAAAAGAATTATCTATGATAATCGTTTATATCCTACTTATGTAACAAGCGCTCTCTTTCCAACAGATGTACCCTCGACTACGGTCTACCCAAGCAAACAGTCTTAGGTCCCTTTGTATCATATATTTGAACTATCAAATTGCTTTTTTCAACAAAGAGCTGGCAATTACTTTGCATACGCTTGTAATTATGGTCCAGCTCCTATCCATGATTGGTCATGACTTTGAATTTAAAAACACTGATTACTGGCTCACAGCGAGGAAACCTTGGCCGGTCATGAAAAATTAATGCTGCACACTATTCTGTTCCAAGGCCATCCTTGCAAATAAATTCAAATTTGACTAAAAAGCTGTCCTAGTGGAAATCATTGAGGTTAATAAACTTATTGGGATGAAAGATTTATGGTCTCACTGCAATTTGCTTCCATAAGAAATAAAAGTAAAATAGACTGTTTGGTTTTTATTCTTCACTCGTAATCCATCTTTCTTTAGTACACCACAAAATCAGAGACTGAGATGTGTGTTAAAAGTCATAACAGCGACGGCGGAAAGAAGGATCTCATTGAAATTGATTACGTAATTGTTGGAGGTAAGAGAAATGACTAGGCCAAAACAGAAAACGGAAACAGAATTATTAGAAAAACAAGTTCTCAGTTTTCGCACATCCTTTCTTTCTTTTTTGCCTTTCCCTTTTTTAAGCAGTAAGCCCTCGCGTATTGTGTTGTGTTAGGCTTCATTTGTAAAACGCAAACGTTAAACTGCTCTTGACAACTGGGCGCGGAGTCCGTTTTCCTCAAGATACAGAACACCGCTTTCAAGCTATAATTTTTCAACTTTTGAGTTAAGCAATATCTTGTGAGGAACAGTGGTAGCGTAGTAGTAGGAGCACTCTTTTTACCAATGTGGCTATAAATCGTTACAAACATACATACATTTATTGAAGCTCCCCCATAGGGGCTTTACAGTTACAATGTATCCTTGATATCTTATTAACGGAGAGGCTGTGTAAGTTATCAAATTTACATTCATTTGGCTTGTTATTGTCTTTAAAAACGTGTTTAAAAAAAACAGCTTTTCAGAAAAAGCGGATTGCAAAGTTTTTCTTTCTAGCTCATGAAGAGTCTTGGGGTCCCTCATAGTGTAGGAGATAACCGTAATTGAAGGCTACTGAAGGGACATACCCAGAAAGGAAAAATTGCAAGCGATCACTGTTTACGGGTGTTGGAAGCTCCTGTACAAGTAGGCTGGGGGAATGATCTGGGCTGGATTGGAGACATTGGAAGCACATTAGGGGCACGAGTGCTCAAAAATAGCATCCTGAGCACTGATCCCCATTGGGAAACTTGAAGAAATAGCCTCAGGGAACATCAAGGGCCTTCCCGACACCGGTTGCCGCAATGGGTTTTTTGACATTTCTCTGGGACATTGGCCACAATTCCCAATGTATGGTTTTCGTCATAAAAAACGCCATTATGTCCCCTAGCAGCCAGATCCTTCATAGTAGCCCCATATTTCATGAAGCCTGGGGCCTCGCGGGGGATACTGTGCAGTAAAAATACCAACATACACATCAAAAACTTGTAGCCAAAACATCTGTTGAGCTAATGCGTTTCGCCTTGTTAACTGGCTTGAGAGCTAACGATGGGAAAGAAACTTCCGGTGAGGGTTGGAGGTGGAATGTGAAACTTTTTCTCGAAATTTGGATTAACAAGAAGGGAGTCAAAATCAACAAATTCATTTTGTATGATTTTGGTCCGAAGTTTAGCTGGAACCAGCGCGTCATTTGGTAAATTGACAGGCAAGAAAGCATCATTGTGACCCTGGGTCCCAGGGAGCAAATTCTACTCACCTGAAAAAGAGGCTAAGACTGGCCGGTATCTGGAATAAGAGTGGAACCCGGGAGCTGTACAGTGTTTTGGGACGGGTAGTGGCAAGATAGTCTTGTAAAAGAGCACAAAGTTGGTTGCTTTTTTATCGGCTCTCAATTTTTTAGTTTAATCATGTTTAATGTCGTAAGAAAGGTTTATTCGCCTTGGACTATCATCGAAACATAAGTTAACATTATCATCTTCTCACTATGCTGAGATATTCAAGGTCTTCACTCCTGAAATTACGGTATTGGTGGAAGATTCCTGAGTCATGCTCTGGCTTTAAAACTGCTCGCCATGTTCAATAACAGCAGCACAACAACAACAACAACAAACAATACAACAACAGGTGAAACCTCTTTGCTCTCAAGCACGGAACACTCTGAAAGCTATAAGCCTACTTCAGCGATTTAGAGCAATCCGGAAACCTCGAAATACTTCACGTATATTTCCAATTGAATCGAGGATTGCAACGAATTTTGAGTTTGAAAATTTCGAAACTAGAACTACTCAACCAAGACGAGCTAACTTTAACAATGTTATCAATATTCAATTTGACACCTCGAAAGACAATTCAGGCGTAACAGAATCTGAACTAGGGTTGCGTCAAAAGAATGGCTCTTTGAACTCTAAGGACTGTGATTTTACCTTATTTAATCCACGTCCAATCTGTAATAAGGCTTTACTAATGAAAGGACTGCACTTCTTGATAATGGCTTTGATTTTTTTGGCACTAACTGGCTCAAGCTCGGAGATGTCGATAGCATAATAGTAAACAACCTCTGCCCTACAGGACAGCGGCGGCGGTGCTGGTTTATTATTCAGGAGCGTCCATCATATCAAATCTAACGATATTAAATCTTTTTTTCGACGTTTGGATATTTAAATGTTTTTGCTTAGTCTACCGACGAATGTTTGAACATCATTATACTTTATAGTCCACCAGATACTCCTTTTCGACTTTTATTGATGAATTCAGTACTCTTTTGGAACACGTTGTCTTATTAAGTGACTATCCTGTTATCGTTGGTGACTTCAACATTTACGTAGATAAGCCGAACGACTCTGAAGCTTCTGATTTCAATAGTTTTGCTGTCCTCTTTTTGGCCTAGTATAAAGGATAGACTTTCCAAGTCATCGAAATGTCCACAACCGCGATCTTGTTATTACAAAAGCAATGTGAAACATCACCCACATGTACTGGGTTTGAATCAATGGATCCGGTGCTGCTACGCTATTGTTGAGTTAAAAATTTCATTAAAGAAAACGTCCATATATGTTGAAATGGATTGTATTAGTAGTAGTAGTAGTTGCAGATAAGTTTCTCAAGATCTGCAGATTCTTTCGAAGCAGTTACTATCAATAACAAAAACCAATAGAGGTTGTAACTAGCGTAAAACTTCTTGGTCTCACAATTTCAAACAATCTTAAGTGGAACGAAAATTTGGTTTTATCAACGGACGTTGATAATGTAAATTGGCCACCGTACAGAGATTCTAAAAGCTGACGTTTTCGAGCGTTAGCCCTTCGTCAGAGCGGAAGTGGAACGCTCACATAGAGAATGTTATCAAAAAGGAGCCTCCAGGCTTTATCAGTTAAGGCAACTTAAGCGTGCAAAAGGAGATCCTGCGCAGCTAGTTTTGTTTTTTTATACTACGTGTTATCCGGCCCGTGTCTGAATATGCTTGCTAAGTTTTCCACGATGGTCTACCTAAGTATCTCTCTGAAGAGCTAGAGAAAATTCAGCGCCGTGCTCTTCTCTCTTTATACTTCACCAAAAACTGACATTATTCGAAGTCGTGGTCTAAAGTACCACCTTTATTCTGACGACACACAGCTGTACTTGGCATTCAATCCCGCTTGTAGTGAGGACCTCGTTACAGCTACGTCATCATTGTGTTGAAGCTTGTGTGGCTGAAATTCGTGTTTGGATGTCTCGTAACCATTTGAAATTGAACGATAATAAGTCTGAACATTTAGTTTTCCACACAAGACATTCACCACGTCCTGACATTTCTAATGTTATGGTGGGCGAAGAGGGTGTAACTCCAACTGCCTCATGTCGTAATATTGGTGTTGTGTTTGATGACACCCTCACCTTTGAGACTCATATCAATTCTGTTTGCAAGACTTCATTCTGGCACTTGAGGAACATCTGGATGATTTGCACTTACCTGGATAAATCATCATTGGAAATTCTGATCCATGCCTTCTTTACAAACAAACTGGACTACTATAACTCTCTTTTAACTGGTCTCCCTAAATACCTAATTCAGCTGCTCCAGCCAATGCAAATGCAGCTGCACGTTTCGTTAGTGGGTCAAAGAATATGATCATATCACGCCAATTCTACATGAGCTCCACTGGCTCCCTGTTGAGAAGCGTATAACTTACAAAACTTTGCTAGTTACTTTCAAGTGCTTAAACAATCTGGCACCGTCTTATCTATCTGACCTCATCATTTTAGTGCAAGCCTAAACGAGCTCTGCTTTCTAGTTCTAAGAATTTATTAGTAATTCCTCGTACCAACACTATACGATATGGCGAAAGAGCATTTTGTGCTGTAGTACCTAGACTCTGGAATGGTTTACCACTAGACATAAAGATCAATTAGCAGTTTAGAGCTTTTAAGAAAAAAACTCAAAGCATTTCTTTTTACTTTACAACGACAATTATGACTAGGGAACTTGAAACTTATGATTAAGATTGAGAATACATGTTTCGGATGAAACATCATCCATCGTCAGTTGACAAATGAGAAATAAACTAAAGTTGAGCAATAAATAGTGTAACAAAGTGATATAACATGAATAATTAAGGATGAAGGCGAGAACAGAATAAAAACACCCAACCACGAAACAAAACAGAAAAAACCAAACTGTTTAGGCTAAGAAAAGAAACTAATTAGTATGAAAGGGATAAATTAAGATGTTTGACTTGGGAATTTAAAGATGGCTGCTCCAAAGGATATGCATGGCTCTTTGATTTTCAATTGGAAACGTGTGGAAGCAGAGTCGAGGATTTTTAAAACAGTCTTCTGAACACCGGGAGCGACAATTTTCAGAACCTCTCAAGTGCTTAAATATGTGGGAATGTTTGTCGGAGGCGAGATGTTCACGGATGCGAGTGGCGAAATGTCTATTGGTTTCACCAATATAACAGGCATTACAGCCTGCACATGAAAACTTGTAAATGACTCGCGATCGTAAACCCGCAGGGATAGGATCCTTCGCCCCAAACCAACTCCTAATTTTAAACGGGGTGAACACCAACTTAATTTCCAGGTCGCTGCAAAATTTGTTGACTAATTTCTTAATTCTGCGTTTTGTTATGATGGAAAAGGGACCGATGTACGGTAATTTAAAATACAAACAATTGTCCTTCCGAGCAACACTCTGAGAGGAATCGGAGGTAAAGTAATTGTTGAGAAATTTTCTAACAACAACAATTCTCGATAACGCTAGAAGGAAACAAATTCTTCCTTAATGTTTTTTGTAAGGTTGCTTATGTCCAAGTGAAAACCAGTCCAAGTATTATTAATTTTAAATACTCGGTCAACCAGAGTGCGTACTAGTCCTAATTTGTAACTGAAAGGTACAAAGCTGTAATAATTAGTGAGAAGACCGGTGTAGGTCTTCTTGTGGAAAACCGAGGTAATAATGCCCTGATTACTATGGTTATCTAAAAGCACATCTAAGAAGGGAAGCTTGTGGTTTTTTCTTCCTTCTCCATAGTAAACTTGATGTTAGGATGCTGGCTGTTGATATAACTAAAGAAAAATATAAAGCATCCTGCTCGGTATTAAACAAAGCAAGGTGTCGTCGACATATCTACGGTAAAACTCGATACCTGAATTGTAATTACACCGGTCTTCTCACTAATTATAATACAGCTTTGTACTTTCAGTTACAAATCAAGTTTTAGGACTAGTACTTTTAGATAACCACTCTGGTTGACCGAGTACCTTTTTAAATTAGGACTAGTACGCACTCTGGTTGACTTAGTATTTAAAATTAATAATACTTGACTGGTTTTCACTTGGACATAAGCAACCTACCAAAACATTAAGGAAGAATTTGTTTTTTCCTTCTAGCGTTATCGAGAATGTTGTTAGAAAATTTCTCAACAATTACTTTACCTCCGATTCCTCTCAGAGTGTTGCTCGGAGGACAATTGTTTGTATTTTAAATTACCGTACATCGGTCCCTTTTCATCATAACAAAACGCAGAATTAAGAAATTAGTCAACAAATTTTGCAGCGACCTGGAAATTAAGTTGGTGTTCACCCCGTTAAAATTAGGAGTTGGTTTGGGGCGAAGGATCCTATCCCTGCGGGTTTACGATCGCGAGTCATTTACAAGTTTTCATGTGCAGGCTGTAATGCCTGTTATATTGGTGAAACCAATAGACATTTCGCCACTCGCATCCGTGAACATCTCGCCTCCGACAAACATTCCCACATATTTAAGCACTTGAGAGGTTCTGAAAATTGTCGCTCCCGGTGTTCAGAAGACTGTTTTAAAATCCTCGACTCTGCTTCCACACGTTTCCAATTGAAAATCAAAGAAGCCATGCATATCCTTTGGGAGCAGCCATCTTTAAATTCCCAAGTCAAACATCTTAATTTATCCCTTCATACTAATTAGTTTCTTTTCTTAGCCTAAACAGTTTTTTTTTTTTTTTTCTGTTTTGTTTCGTGGTTGGGTGTTTTTATTCTGTTCTCGCCTTCATCCTTAATTATTCATGTTATATCTCACTTTGTTACACTATTTATTGCTGCTCAACTTTAGTTTATTTCTCATTTGTCAACTGACGATGGATGATGTTTCATCCGAAACATGTATTGATTAAATATGAATTTCAAAAACATCGTATGGATCATCAAAAATAAATTAGCGATAAAATAAAAAAAAGCTTACAGACAATCTAAGGCTCTCTAATACTAAAACTATATTGAGCTCCTATACTATTCCCACGGGGAAAGTCAATTGGCAGTAGCTTTGAAAGTTCTCACTATGTTGAGAGAACTCGAGATGGTAGCCTTCTGCATCCTTCTCAAAACGTCATAGCCCCTACTGCCAAAGAGCTTCCTCATTGTCAGGTCTACATCCCTTGACCACCCCCCAGCACGCCAATGATGATGTTGCATTGTTTCAATGTCATAGCCAGGGTACTGTTTCTTTAGCTCAAATCGCAGTGGCCCGTACTTGACCGTCTTCTCCTCGGACTTCTTTTCCTGATGCTCCATCCACGGACAGGACATCTCCACAGCCCACACCTTCTTATTCTTGTGGTCCACAAATCGAGCGTCCACTCTGTTAGCGTTGACAATGGTGTGTTCCGCATAAACTGGAACATCCCAAAACGCTAATGCCTCAGATGACTCATAGACTGGTTTGGGTACTGCACACGAGTACCAGGGAGGGACTGAATCAATTAGCCTCAGATCCCTAGTCATCTCGAAGAAGAGGACTTTCAGTACTGCGAAATTAATAAATATATAATAATAATAATAATAATAATAATAATAATAATAATAATAATAATAAGGTAGATAAAAAATTAGCACACGGTCTACTATACCGAAGCAACAAGGGCTTTAACAAAAACTGGTAAATTGAGGCCAGAAAGCAACTAATAAATCGAACCCGCGCCGGAGGTGGAGGTTGGGAGAGGTGTACTTTTTCCAACAAACGTGAAACAAAGACTTCACGACATACCACCTTTCATAGACCTTCATAACACACAAAAGTGAAAGTTATAATTCAAAGCCCAAGAAATGTCCAAAAAAAGAAACCCGTTTGAGCAGAAACGAAATGTTACATGTCTATAGGTGGAAAATAAAGAAAAAAACGACTGGGCAAAAGACTACGAAAGCTCGCCTTAGGTGACAAAATCAGAGCAAGAGAAGGGCCTTCAAGGTGGCTCCCCGATAGCTGCGATAAAGTGAATACTGGCCTCGGGGGTTTAAGTAAACACCATCGGGCAAATATAGAGTGACGGGTGGTATTATTAAAAACCAAATGACGCCAAGAAAAACATTGGCACAAAGCTATAGAACACCGTTGAGCTAAGGCGCCTTCTTTTATGCTTCCTGCGGTTCGACTTTGTTAGATCTTGTTAAGCTGTAATTTACGTATTGTACGAGTTTGTTGTCCAGTTATTTCAACTCGGTAAATGGGAAGGAACACTTTTGTTGAAACGTATTGTAAACTAAATGCTATTTCATACATGTTTCCAGACTTGGACCCATGTCTCAATGTGACATGTCAGCATCATTGCTTGTGCAAGGCTTTTGGTCCATTCAGTGCTCGCTGTGTAAGCATCGACAGATGCCCATCTTCGCAAGAACCAATTTGTTCATCAAATGGCACAACGTATGACAATAAGTGTCTGTTTGAACATGAGATGTGCCTGCTGCGGCTCAACTTTACAATCCAGCATCCTGGCAGCTGCGAAGGTCAGCACCTCAATACATAATTTTGTTCAAAATTAAGTACCAACCAAACCTTGTTCCCAGGGTTGGGAACCCTGGTTAGGGCTGGTCACTTTTTTAAATGTGTGTTTGGGGAGGGGTCGCAGTGTAGGCCTTGTCATCATTGCGAGGAACAGAATCACAACACATTTGATTTTGTGGCCAGACGACCATCGAAAAAACGTTTCACGGCAAGGTATTGAATATACTAAACGTCGAATTCGACGTGAAAGGAAAAAAGTTGATATAAAATCAATCCGACGGAACAGAAAATATACTCCCGTCTTTCGAATTTTTGTATGCCGGTGAGAAGGTAAAAATTAAAACTACTCAACAAGCTCAAGTGAGCAGTCAAATTGAGTGATAACGAAGGATACTAATAGTTTGCGACACGTTTAAAGAAAAGAAAGTTTTGCCGTGAAAGAAAACAGGGGAAAACGTTTATCCATGGGAAACAAACGTGTTCGGCGATCAATCAGTCGGTATCATATGTTTAAGTCACGTATCGACCTCAAACTGTGCAGGTATTTTATTTTGTTCTCTGATTTTCGTTTTTCTTTCGAATGTTAAACAAAGTGATTCCTAAGTCGCACGCTTGTCAAGCGAGTAGACAGTTTTGAATTACTTGTATTTCAACAACTTCGTCTAAATTGTCGCTGTTATCTTTTTGGAACTGCACACCGGGCTTAAGGTAATTCCTTAGTATTGCATTGCGCATCCCTACTGGGCACGATTTTCGCGTCATTAGCGCGCGCACATGAGCACGTGCGCATACAAAACGTAAGAGATTTCGCTCAAACTAAACCCGATAGCGAAATAAGTGCTCCTTTTCTCTCAAACGAGCACGGCGACCCCCGATTTTTTTTTTAGGTATTTGGTAAGAACAGTCTAATAAAGAACATATTTGAAGAAGAAAAAAAGTTTGAAAGTAGAACATGAATTTTCTTTGGAAAACAGTTCCATACTGGGTGTATTTTACCCAAGGCGAGGACTTCAAGCTAACCACGGAACTGTCCCAAAAAGTGCACTATTGTCACAACCAGGAAATCAAAGTCGGCGTAAATGAAGCATTACTGCTTATGTAAATAAAAGAAGCTTTATTTGCAAAATAAAATTTTGTGTCTTTGAAGTAACCAAGACTTAATTCTGTATGAAGGTGATTCGAAATTTTAACGCGAAAACAGTAAAAAGACCCCATTTTAAGAGCCTGCTGACGCGTAAACAAGCACGGTGACCCCACTTTTTAATTGCACTTTTTTAATGTTCATATCATGAATGTGAATTATGCCAAGTTTCCAAAAAAGTTTGAGAGTAGAACAATTTCAAGGGAATTACCTTAAGCGTTTGATTATTAACACAAATTGTGAAGTATATTTTTAGCGCCGGTAAAATAACAGAGACATTTTATCACGCAAACGTAGTGCGTGGTGATAGTGTATGTTCTGTGGAAGCAACTTTAGCTACTAAAGAAATCTTTTTTGCGAACTTCAATCGGTCACAAAAGCTCTTGTTTTTAGCTTGACTGCTTTTGTGGGAATCTCCTGTGGGAATATAACATCAGCTGTTTTGACTTTTTTGAAACTTACATTGTGAAATAAAGATTATTTTCTGAAAAAAAAAATTTTGTCAAACAATTATGCTTTCGCCCAGTTGCGGGTCATATATAACGAAGACTCTACCGTAGTGGAGCAATGTTTGTCGAGGAGAGACATGTGACCAGCCCCAACCAGGGTCTCTCTCCTCACTGTCAAAGAGACCCGGGGTCTCTGACAAAGAGACCCGGGGGTCTCACTGACAAAGAGACCCGGGGGAACGAGGTTGGTATCAACCAACTGATAAACCCTCGAAAAGAGAAAATGGAAAAACTTAAACTTTTTTTTAGAATAAATAACGGTAACATTTTCTGAAAGAACGTTTATAGCTCATCGATGAAAGATTTCATTAATTAGAAGAAAGAAACTTAAAAGTTGCCCGCATTTCTGTATGTAGCGGTATCCATCCCCGCCAAAACTTAAATCCAAACCTTGGGTAGACTTTCATATACCGGACCAAAATGGCGGAACACAAAAGAACCATTAGTATTCTGATTAGGCCTTGTTGATTAGGTATTAGGTAATTTGGAATTGAATGTTTGATTGACGAATTGAATGTGTGAATTTATAATTACGAGTTTAAATTGTATGATAAAATGCTTGAACTGAAGGTTTGGATTTAAGAACAAGTTTGAATTTTGGCGGGGATAGATACCCATAAAAAAATAGCCAAAAATAGAGCTTAGTAATAGTTAAGAATCTCGAGCGGACCCTTGACTGGGTGTTAAAACTAGGACTAATCTTACTTACTATATTTTCTTTTTCTCTTCTTTTTATCATTACTTTCGTGCCGAAAGGATTTCCTTTCCAGAGAGGTCGTCGTCACATGCCTCACATTCCATGGTTAGGGTATTCCCATTGTGAAGTCATTCCTTTCCAGCCCTACGTTTTCTACCCTGACAAAGCTATTGAAATGCAGATCACTGTCAATCATGTGGATACTGGTGACATGTCCTATGTCCACGATGCTGCGGTATCTTGGGTTGAAAATGTAAATTATCAACAATTTACTGCCTGCGTGATGGCGTCAGGATTTAATGAGCGAAAATACACTGCTAACATAACAGTTGACTGGATGGGTTATCAGGGAGCTCCAGCGGGTGGAGTAAGCGGAGAGACAAGAATATCTCAGTGGTGGACTGGGACGACTTGTGAGACAGTGAATTTTCCTTCGGTAAGGAACGATTTTGGAGCGATTTTCCTTGCTTTAAACTCAAAGCAAAATTAGGAAGGAGGGAATAATGGCTCTTAGACATAATTTTGGATTCTCCACTCTGTAAAGTCACAAAACCGAAGGAATTGCAAGACAATCCCCATTTTATGTAAATTTAATATCTTTGTTTTCCCCACCAAAAACCGGGGTGTAGCACTTGTAGCTACATTCTGATAATTAGTTTTTGTGGTTTTGTTGTACTTCACGGCCCGAGTTTGAAAAAAAAAGTTCAGCTGTCTTGTCATTGGGATGCTTGACTATTGCGAGGTCGTATTCAGTATAACCCGATGTTTATCTTGATATTAAT
>NC_090891.1:16820567-16825567 GCF_036669925.1 Montipora capricornis | reverse complement strand
ACATCATCAACAAAAGGTCCAATTGGACGCAGAAAAAATATCGAATGTTTATGCTAATTACGAACGCCAGGAAAAACAAGCGAACGGCGTATTTCACAAGGAAATTGAACATTGCCATTTCTCACAACGGGGAAATGATCGAGTTCTTAAATTTCAAGGTAAGCTTTTATTTTCGTATTTTTGTAGTCGAATGATTTCATTTTGTCAACCATTATGTCCAGCTTGAGGAGTTAACTTTTGAATTTACACGTGTTGCGTGACATGATCTGAGCTGTTTTTTATGGGCGAGACATTCGCCCGGGGGGGTACTGCCAAATATGGGCTATATAAGTATGTGCCGCTTGAAGGGTATGGTTTTTAAACAGTTTACTCTAGCATAGGATATACAAATCAGAGCGTCTGGGTCTAGAATAGGGTATTATATTTCACGAAACTGACCAGTTGGTTGAAGATTTTGTCAAGACCAAGGAAACCAGGAATTGCTACTCAAAAATAAAACAAAAATGAGTCGGCAAGTTTAAAATTTCACGACTAAGCCTCAACAGCGTTGATAGATGACTATCATAAAAGGCTACTGGATATTATTAACTGTTAAAAATCGGAATTCAGACGGAAATCGGTGGTATTAATACTGGTTAAAATTAAACAATTTATTGTCTTGATAATGCGTACGTACGTGCTTGGCATTGCTGGACAAGTATAAATAAACCCTTTTTAAGAAAGAAGTGATTGTGGTGTAAGGTTTGGTTTTGGCTTTGCTTTAGACTGTGCTAGTGACCTCAGTTTCTGGAAAACAGCTACTCTAGGATATGAGTGATTTGGGGAGTTTACTCTAGAATAGGGTAGCAAAATCCAGCTAAAACGAGCTCTGGTATAGGCTAAGGGTTCCAGGGTCCAAGCGGCACATCCCCACCCAGAAATTCCTTAAGTACCCCCCTCCCCGGGGACATTCGGCGACACTTTCCATCTGCCGCCAGTGATAATAAAACATTTCAGTCGAAATTCAGTTTGTTGCATGCTTTCCAAGCGAATTTCAAGCATTATTTCGCTTATCGTGAGCGAAATGACAGAGAATCCAACGGCGAAGTATGTTAAATTTTTGTTTAGTGCGACCCTGTTGATATTAATTCCGGCGGGTCTGATCTGCAGGTCGCAGGTCGCAGGTCGCGGGTTGCAGGTAATTGTTTTACCAATACAGAAAGTATCCTAAACATTCATAAAAGCTAACCTTAGGCCTGAAAACTTTTGTTTAGGCCTAATTAGGCCTAAGGTTAGATTTTAAGAATGTTTAGGATTCTTTCTGTAGTGGCGAAACAATGACCTGCAACCAGCGACCTGCGACCTGCGACCTGCAAATTAGACCCGCCGTATTCCGTGCGCGCATGTGCCATCGTCTCGATTCTTGTTTTGCACGTAACTTGTCTGTTTTGCAAATTATGCAACTTTTTCGGAGTTAGTGTTAAAATTAACTTGTTGAACATGAAACTTGAATGCATTCAATCGCCTGATTATTAACAGTGGCCATGCCGAAGTCACGGCCGCACGGGCCGACGATGAAGTGTCGATCGATCGCATATATTTGTTTACTCTTTTTTTACACCTCAAAGTGTTGTTAAAATAAATGATGCTCTTTTACAGAAAATTGAGATTCAGTTCTTTTTTTTTTTTTTGCTGTGGAGATCTAGATCATTATATCAACTGGAACCAACAGTTCCTACAGCATACGGATTCCTCGAGACGTTTTTAGATGTGATCGATGGAGCTTTGAAAGCCCATACATTTTGATTGATGAATCAACAGGCATAACAGTCAAACAATTGATCATTTTAAGTGAATATTCGTGGGGAGGGATAAGACTTTATTTTTGTGCAATTTAGAAATCTGAAAGGGTACTGCAGCAGCAATTAAGAGGCAATAGATCGAATATTAATTCTTGAATAGTAATTAGCTGTACCCCAAAATTTGCAATGGACCCCCAAATTTGAAAACCTGGATACATCTCTGCATCAACCAATTTATCATCTTCGTCCGCACTAAAGACGGCAATGAATACGATCCGTCTTTCCTTCGAACTTTAGTGGCTAGCTTGGAACAACAACTGAAGAAAAAGGGCTATTCCCAAAGCATAACAAAAGATCTGATATTTGAGAAAACCAGAGAGGTTCTTTAGTCCAAAAAACAACAACTAAAGAAGCAAGGAAAGGGAAATAAACCCAAAGCGTCGGTAGCTTTGACAAGCGACAAACTAAAAACACTTCTCACTTTGCACTACTACAGTAAGTGTTGTAAATTTTATTAAATAAATTGTCGGTTTTAAACCATTGTTTGTTGCCACTCCATTTGTGAGAAATAAATTTGTCTATCAAACACTATCACGAAAAAAAAAACCTCAATACCTATGAAATAAACACATTAGAGCATGGAAAATGCTTTGTACGATTTTTAATCACTCGTTGTTTCGTATTAAAAAACTCACTCGTTCGATGCGCTGACTCTTTCGTTTTCTGATACTACTCAACTCGCGAATAAAAATCGTACGCGCGCATTTTCCATGAAGTAATCTCTATTTATTCTTTCTGGACTATCCATGAAACTCTTGGCTTTGTTGTATTCTTTTTTGTAACTCCACATTTTTAAGATGGAAATGGAAAATGATAACTATAAAAAGAAAAAATAGTCATGAATTGGGCCAATCCCGAGCGGGGGGGAATCTCATGTAAAAAGGACGGGGGTGCTCGTCGGAAATTTTCAAAAGAACCCCTTTAAGAGGTATCAAGATCCTGTCTTGTGGGCGTGGCATGAAATTCTTTTCACCTCTCAGAGGTAGCAGTTCTAGAACAACCCATTTTGACACTTTCATACTTTTTAATAGTGATAAAAATGGTTACTTCGAATACCTCCCACTCTAACGTAAAGTTTTTTAACAGAAGGTTTTCATTACAAATGAAACAGTAAATAAAATCGAATACTCTAATGGCACGGTGTCTATGTTAAGTTCTGGTGTCCATCCAGAAATCCCGGCCTTAATTAGACAAAATTAAAAATAGTTAATTGTCAAATGTCTCCTGTCATAACGTTTTCCGCTCAATAAACCAAAAGGTACCGCGAAACCTCCCGCTATGGACCTACGAGCACCCCCGTCCCTTTTATATGGGAGTTGTTCCCCCCTCCCCGGGGAATTGGGTTCCATATGCAATGCAGGGCCAGCACGAGTAATACCGTTAAGCAGAATGGAGAGCTACTATAGACCTCTTTCATAATGGCGACCAAGCAAAATATTCTTTTGTTTTAATGCTGATAAGCCTTTCAAGCCTCGCTACGACGAGCAAATTTCAAAAGAATTTTTGTCTCAAAATGATGGCAGCAGGTCCAATTAACACCGCCATTTGTGAAAATGGTCTATATTTGAATGCTTGACTTGCGGTTAAAATTTACTTATCACACAATCACAATTCAGTAACAACAAGCTTACCACCGGAGCGCCTTATGACTTTGCAGAAATGTAAATTATGACCATGAATGTAAGACTTGTTGTTGTTGTCTTATTCATTGCTATGCGTTTTTACCTCTGACTTTTTATATCTTTCCTTTTTTGTAGAACTGGTTGGCATTTTCGTCTCTTCACAGACCTCTCTTTTCTGAACACGGTTCTGTCTACTTTGCAGCCTCTCAGCCTCCTCCGGCTGATTTTAACAACGCCTTCTGCAGGGTAAGACAACTTTTTTTTAAATTTGCAACAGCGTTTTTCCTTGCATGATAAATGTCCAAATCTATGGTATAACAACAGATTACTTAGGTGAATTATACACAGTTTCATTCCGTTATTGGTCTGTTGTGACTGACAGATTTTTTCGGCTTTTCCTAGGACATCCACTTCAACAAAGTCTACAACAGTGCTCCGAATGTTTTTGTATCTGCTAATCACTCCTCTAGTGGTGGGAATAGGGATCCGGTGCATAATTCCATTACAGCTTGGACGGAGGTAGGACAGCAGTGGAAAGAAATGTAAGACTGCCTTGAAAGTCATTCTTGTTTCAATCGAGATATTGTAAAAACAAATAACCTTTTCTTTTCAGTCTCTACTACGTTCATATTTAGAGAAGGAAGCGGAACTTTGCATGGGAAGGAGGGGCAACGAATAAAAATAACAAAGAGATGCATTAAAACCTGGCAAGAAAAGGCAAAGAAATGTTGTGAGAAACAACACCACAATAAAATTTCATAAACAATACAATCCACTACAATGTACTGGAATCCATTCATAGTATCCGCACAGCTCGCATCTCTTCTGACGTGTTCTTGTTGATTATGATGCTGATAATAGTGATGCTGTTAATAGGACAATTACATCACTTTTGGAGAGCAAGTAGTTTAATATTTGCGCCCGAGCGGAGCGATGGTACGAGGGACACAAATAAACTATATGCCAGACAAAAGTCATGCCATTATCATGATTATTAATACACAAGACCAAATCGTAAAAAAATTCATTTAATGAGAAAAAAATGACAATCGTTGTATGTTGTCCTTCAGTAGCATTTTGTAGAAACTTTAACTTCAAGTGAAGCTTATAACTACTGTGAAAAGTGGGCACGCATTGTGTACGTGTGGTAGTGCAGTAACACAGCGCTTTATTCCATATTGTCAACTGAGCTGCGTTTTGTTTTTCAAGAGATTCAAGTTGTCTTTGCGTAATATGTAGCTCTAATAGTTCACGATATTGTTTTGAAACCGTATATCATTATAGTGCCATGGTAGATGTCTTAGTTAAATAGCCCTTTGAAAAGACATGTTGTTACCAGCAAAATACTAAACCAACAAAGATTAAGGAAATTAAAAGGGAATAGAGAAACATTGGTTTCGAAACTGTTATGTTAATCATTTTCAATTTCCTTCACAACTTCTTTTTCACCACAAGTTTAAGCGTGCACTCTGAGCATCTGACAGCTTTCTAATACAAAAGTTCACTAAAGGTAAGCCCTGTCCGGAGGGGTTAGTAC
>NC_090891.1:16788067-16813067 GCF_036669925.1 Montipora capricornis | reverse complement strand
CAAATGTAATCCCCAACTTTTTTCCCCAAAACGTCTTAACCTGTTCTTCAAATTTCCCGGGCAGACTCAGCTGATGATAGTGCCATGTGGGGTTATTAATTTGTACTTCAATGTTTTTAAAACGGACGTAATCATCATCATCATTATCATCATCTTCATGTTTATTGTCCTTGTTGTTGTTGATTTATTACTTTGCGTGAATTCGAATTCTTGTTTTTTCTTTTTCACTCAGATGTCTGCCCATCAGGATGGGGTTATTTCAATGGTTACTGCTACTTCTCAAGCCGAGCATGCTCCTCATGGCAGAGCGCTGAATCAAACTGTTCATCAATGAGTTCGAATCTGGTAACTATACACAACCACGAAGAAAATGTTTACGTCCAGCATCGCAATAACGGCGAGCGAAACTGGATTGGTCTGAATGATCGAAGTGTGGAGGGATCATTTGTTTGGACCAACCACGAATTGAGCAATTTCAGGTCCTGGGCGCCAAGGCAACCAAACAATTGGAGAAACGAAGACTGTGTGCACACTCTTGGCGCTAAACATGGTTACACTTGGAATGATGTGTCATGTGACAACTGTTACAATTTCACTTGTTTCAGAGGTACAATTATTCTTTCGCTTAGTTCAAATTTTACGCATCCCTCTGCTTTATTGTGCTCTTTTTAACGAGAAGCATAAACAATCCCAGAATTAAAATGAAGTAAAAAGAACGCGCTAGGAGCTTGGGACGTTATGCTATGACGCCGTTCACGTTTTTGTCTTCATGATTCCCCGAAAGGTGAGTTTAAGATTTTGTGAGATTGAAAAACAACTTAATAGGGCGGAGCTATGTTAGCAGGGGCGTACAGCTCAAATCCGGGAATCCTTATCCTTCGCAGGCATTAATTTTCAAAGTCATTATAAAATCGAGCCAAGTTTTTAAAATTTCTGATAAAACTGGTGTCTCAGTGTGTGAGTGTTTCCAGTATCATTTCATTAACCCATACAGGCCTGGCCAAACGGATCCAACATCATTCAACATTGTTGGACACTGTTGGCTTGACGTGGCAACGCGCGAATCAGATGCAACGAATAAACAATCAACACAATATCGATAGCAGCAGCGCACGCGCGCGTGCAACACTGTTGGATGTGATGGCCAAACTAATACAACACTTTTGTTCGCACCTTAGAACAAAAGAAACATTGGATGATGTTGAAGACGATGTTCTTCGGTCAACAACTTCCAACATCATGCGACATGGTGGCCAAACGAGTGCAACATGTCCAATTAAACAATGTTGGATGATGTTGCCTTCACGGCAAGAAATGTAATAGTGGACGAAAGAAAGCGAGACCCCCACACAGTGTCAGTCTTATCACCAGTCCCCCTGTTTCCGGTTATTTTATAAGGAAATGGTATGATGATGATGACCTTATAGAGTGTTTTCACGTGACGCCACGACGGCCATTTTGGTGTCCCTAAACAAAAAAACGGCGGCCATGTTGGTGTCTTCAACTAATCCTTCGGGAATTGAGCTCTCTTATCACGAAAACGTTTTCTTTTGTTTCGGTGCAAAAACAAGGTTACTGATCACATGCGTGAAAACACTCAAGAACAGATTTTGCGACGTCTTGCCCTTTGCTTGTACTGTAAACCCCTGTTTGTGTTGCAGCTTGCTGCAGAGAAAACTCGACAAATGGGTAAAATAAACAACTAACTACTGCATTTTTCTTTGCATTTACTTACCAAATTTCAAACTTTCCTCCCCTAGTTTGGAGCGCCTTTGGCGCTCGAAACATTCTTCGTGTGCGTACACCTTCAAAATCTCACGCTACGCCCCTGGTTAGGCCATTGTAAATTCCGTGGCCTCCGCTCGTGGCTCTGCTTTTACGCCTTCTTCCATCAACGACATTTCTCTCTTTTCAATTACGAACATGCACGTTTAATAGCCCTTCCTTTGCGGACAATGGAAAGTGAAATTTAGGAAACGTCAGATTTTTCGTCCGTATATTGAAGAGCTTCGATACAGACCAAATAATGCCGGATTTGAGTATGTCAGCAATTCGTTCGACCATTGACTTGCAAAGAACACATCGCTTAATATTTGTAAAATTACATTACTGCGAGGGTTAAAAAACGGGATGATTTTCGTTTTCAAGTATGACTAATACAAATCTATAACCGATAAACGAACAGGAAAAGGCGTTAGGTTGAAATTTTATCTAGTGAAGCTAAGAACTGTTCGAGATACTCTGGACGTCAAAATGAAAGATCTTAAGGCCGTTCGCGCTAATTGTTTGTGCGCAACGTTACTGCGCAGGTAACGCGACTGTAATATGTCACGCGTTACGTCAAGCATTAGTGAAACCTTGCAAAAACTGTGGAAGTCTTGCTCAGTGTTGGGCACATTTATTTCCAAGTCATCATGAAACGTTAAAGAGGAGTGAGCGGGAGGGTGGAAAGCTCTGGAAAAGGTACATGATCAAGTAGTGGCTGAAAGTTTGGAAAACTTGAGGACGAACCGCTGCATAAATTTAATGGGACTGTTTATTATTTTTTTAATGTTCCTATTACCTTAAGAACTTTAGTTCCAAATGAATGCATGTTTTTGAAGTTCTTTTCTTCTACTTTCATGAAAATTGAGCAGAATATTGTATTTTCTTTTTCGTTCACTTGAATAGTGCGGACCTACGGGGAAAAAGCAAGCGATTAAATTTCACAAAAACCACACTCCAGAAGATGAGCATGACAGCAATGGAGAGATATGATACAAAACACTAACCAAATGAAGATGACGCCTGCTTGAAATCTCGTTGCTATGCTCGATCCTGTCTTGGGTTCCAGTCTTTCCCCGACAAGTCACGCAAAAACGTGACAAACGAAATTTCTCAAGAGCTTTGCAACATCAAATCGATTTTACTCGTTTAGATCATCGGTGACCCATTATTTTTAAAGCATGAATCAGTTTTACTTTACTTACTATCTACAAAATATGATGAAATGAAAAAAATCACACAGTGGGAAGTTATCCATTTTTGTGATTTTCGATGGGTGAGCAGATGAGGCTACATCTCCTTATGATAAACCGATTCATAGAAATTAAAGCATTTTTTCACTGCCAGTTTCTTCGAAACAAAGTCGGTGACCCCCTATTTTTTTCCAATTTTGGAGTAAGTACTTTATGACCTAACTCTAGGCGAAAAACGAAGAAAATTTAACTGTACGAAGAATTTGGCGCGAACGTCCTTAAGATATCCGCTTCTTTATGGTAATAAAGATGAAAAAGTACCGCTGACTTCAACAGAAAAGAATTTTCCGGTAATGCTGAGCTTGAGTGGCTAGTTTTGCTTACTTGTGTTTTTTCTCTCTTAATTATATGAGTGTTCTATCAACTCTTACAATTCGTATGATGGTGTGAGGCTCGCCAGTACTCTTAAGATGTTCGTGGCATGGAAAGTAAGAGGGTAAAGAGAGGTAAGATAATTGAGGAAGATTGTAAGTGGGAACAGAGGAAAGGTAGATGAGGGACATATGGTATAAATGAAGAAGAAGCTAGAGAAGAGAAGAGAAGGGAAGAGAAGAGAAGAGAAGAGAAGAGAAGAGAAAAGAAGAGAAAAGAAGAGAAGAGAAGAGAAGAGAGAGATGTTTTAAAACATTTTAACGTAAGTGAATTTTACCAAATTTTCGTAGCTGTAAGATTGAAATCAAACATTTTAAAAAAGCGACACAACTTTTAAATTTGCAAGACATGTTTCGGATACTCAGTATCCATCTTCAGTTGAGGGATGTTTACAAATAAGTGACTTTATATAAAGTGGGTAACAGGTAGGTGTAAATTACAAACTGTAGAATAATAGTTACAAATCAGTGAAAAAAGGTTACATAATACTAAAGGCATACAACGGAGTGGGAGAATAAAAGGTGTGAGTACAAAGCTGTGAAAAATGTTGAATACAATTGTATTTATCATGGGTTACGTAACCTCCTTTGAGTGTTATGTGACACTTTGTCACAATGCTTCATTAGCGGGGCGTCGGTATATATATTGCGTTGTCTTCATTTGTATTCATTCGAGTCATACGACCGCCTCTTCGCCCTCTAAATAATGTCGGATAGAAGATTCCTTAAGCAATAGTGATTCTATCGTTAAGAAGCTAAAAGAAGAACCCAAATAAAAGCAGTTCTATTTCAATTCGGGCCGTGCGGAGAAGGTTCACTCGGCTTCCACAGCTCTCGGTAAAAGGAAGCTTGAAGTCGTTCAAGGTTACCTGGAAGAAATAGGTTCTGATATTAAGAAACGCAACAAACTTATCAGATTGGCAGATAAGTCCGCCGATGGCTGGGATTTGGTCTGCAAATTTAAAAGTTGCGTCGTTTTTTTTACGTGAATTTGTTTTCAAACTAGTTTAAAATAAAATGACCAATAATTTACCTTTAACATATACACTCTTGCTAAGCCATTGTCCTCATAAAATTGCAATCAGGGGACTAGAAATATGTATGGCATTTATGAGTCTACTGCCTTTTCCTCCTCCACCACAACCATATTAGATAACTTATGCTATCTTCAATGTTGATTTATTTGGCTAACACCTTCATTCTCTCTGCCCTTTTCGTTAGATATCGACGAGTGTTCTACCAACTCTCACAGCTGTGATGTCAATGCTGTTTGTAGTAATACCAAAGGATCATACATGTGCACATGCAAAAGCGGCTTTTCGGGCGATGGAAAAACATGTTCGGGTATGTCAAAACTCACATAGAGCAAAAATAAAGAAGACTTGGGACGTGCAAAAGTTTCGCACCAGAAGCATTGAAATGACGCTCGACATTTTTCAAACTAAAAAGGGAAACACAACGGCGGAAAAAGAAGAGGTGTCCTATAAAACTAAAGCACGGTGCCCCTGCAACCAAAAAAATCAATTGTTATTTTTATTTGGATTTCAAAATTATGTTAACTAAACACTAAGCGATCAAAGTTTTAAGTCTTGATTTCAAAAAGACACCTGTTTATTTTAACTGGAATTTTCCTATTTAATGGTCCGCCATTACTAACTTTAAGTTCTTTAGAGAGCTGGATAGAGGAGCAGATGACGTCAAAGGCTCACTAGTTTAAGAATGCCATACGTGTGTACGCCGCCGAATTGATATGAAGCTGCAGCACGGGATTGTTGGATTTCGTTCTGCATATATAATAAGCTGCATTCACACGCTGAAATTTTAAGCAAGTGAGCCTTTGACGTCACTTTTCTCTGGATCCAACCCTCTGAGGTCCATCGGTCAGTTTTGTACGCGAGTAATGGTGGACCGTGAAATCCAAAACTTACAATCAAAAGTAAACGGCCTTTGAATAAAAATCAAAGCTCAAAATTTTGCCAGTCAGGTGTTAGGCAAACTCACTTTCAAAATCTGAAGAAAATAAAGGAAGTTATTTTTTTTTTTATCACAGGGCACTTTAAATGCTCAATTGCTTGTTTACCAGTGTTCATGGAATGTCTAGTGCTGGTTGTTAATTGCCTTCCTGGTTTATTTGTACGATGATAATTACTCACGTCATTGCAAAAGTATTAATAGTAAATGCATAAAAGAAACGATAATTGGCAATGACAATTTAGTTGGTTCTTTATAAATTAATGTAGACCATCTTTTCTTTTTCTAAGTACAGTACTCACGAAAGTTTTATATCACGATATCAATTTGCAATCGAGGGACTGGAAATATGGATGACGCCTGTAAAACTACAGCCTTCCCTAACCCAGCGAAACCATCTTAAACAATGCATATACCATCTTTGTTCAACAATCTTGGTTTGCTTGGTGCATTCTATGTGCCTTTTTATATAGATATCGACGAATGTTCTACCAACTCTCACAGCTGCGACGTCAATGCTGTTTGTAATGATACCGAAGGATCGTACATGTGCACATGCAATAGCGGCTATTCAGGAGATGGAAAAGCATGTTCCGGTAAGTGAAACTGATGATGATGATGACCATGAACTGTATTCATGTGTCGATGTATTTAGCTGACGCTAGTTGGGGACACAACATAAAGATAAAATAAATAATGAATGCTATGATAACTAATAGATAACAAATAAGCTATAAATTATATATGCGTTTACAATATGCTAAAATAATCAAAACAATTCTATAAATACGGGCACGCCGTAAGAGGCACAAATTACGCACGCGGGGCAATTGTTGCCATTTATCAGTTCAGTAAGATCCTTACATCTAATATGAAACTTAAACCTAGATAGGCTGCTCGTTTCAGTCATGTTTTTATCTAGATTGTTCCATAAAAAGGGTCCAAGATATCTAAGAGAGTGTTTACTATACAATACAGAATCTAGGAATATCAAAATTTTGGTTTCTAAAATTATATTTACAAGACTTAGTACTGAAAATATCACAAATGAAATCAGAAACTAGCCTATACTTAACCTTGTACATGAGTATAGCTATGTCTTGCAATCTCCTATTAAGAAGGCTTGGTAGTTTAGCACGATCTAATAAGTTCATATACGTTTCTGAATATGAATTATAAACTATCCTTAGTGCCCGCTCTTGAAAACTCACATAAAAATTCACATAAAAAACTCACATAAAAATTGCAACTTACAAATGTTTTGCCCCAGAAGCACTGAAAGGACATCAGATAATGTTGAAATGAAAAAAAAGTAGGGTAAAGGTTTTGTTTACTTGAAATCTGATTTCATTAAAAAGCTGCCATCCCATAGAGGGTCCACAAATCCCTCCTTCCCGCCCATTTTTTCTTGTTAATGGCGCTGTCCCGTTCTTCTTCACTTTCAAATAGACATGGCATAATATTAAACTCTTCGTAATGGGCAACTTTGATGTTCATGATTCTCAGCATCTCCACTCAGTAGCTATAGTGAACTTAACTTTTTTTTTTCTGTTTTGCCTGTTCTTGCGTCCACGTATCAGTACAAAGTAAAAATTGTTCGCTTTGATAATCCTCAGTGTTTTTTTTTGAAAAAAAAAAAAAAAAACAGCTGGGTTAGGTAGTTGAATGTTGTTCGTGTCTCGCGATGCACTCACTGTGTGAATTGAGTCCGAAGTTTCTACTTCTTTAATTTTCTGAGCTGATAGTCTCCATCAGGCGATGAGGTCAATAGTCTGCGTATTATGGAAAATGTATACCATGGAACGAATCGGAGTATGTTGTTTGAGACCCGTCCTTGTGATGAAAACGACCAAAATAGAAATGCCGAAATAAGATGAACATTATACAAAGGTGATAAGTAATGGTAATAGGACTGAGTGGAGTCCAATTCAGTCTGTATTCATACGAGTGATAGTTAACAAAATCGCTAGAGTCCGATTTGTTTATCACCAGTGTGAATACAGATTGAATTGGACTACACGAAGTCCTCTTACCAATCAATAATAAAAATTAAAGAAAGGGAAAATTTGCCTTAAAATACTGACAAAGGAGGCATAAATTGTTTAATGTCGCTCTGAAAGAAAGAAAGCCCCAATTTAGGGGTAGGGTCGTAACTCTTGTTGAGCACTATATTTCATTGGCTGTATAGTGTCGTACTTCCTATTGTTTTCTGTGCTAAATCCATTGTTATCTTTGTTCGTTCTATTGTTCTTTTGGCCAATCCTGAAGCCCGTTCAATGAGGTACGACACGACCCCAATTTAGGAGTCTGTACACTGTTTGTATGGTTGTGATTGGTTGATTTAAACTACAACTTTAAAGTGCCCCTGTGACCAAAAAATCAATTCATATTTTTCTTTGGATTTCAAAACTATGTCAACAAAACACTAAGTGACCCACGTTTTAAGCCTTGATTTCAAAAAGACACCTCTTTATTTTAACTGTAATTTTCCTATTTAATGGTCCACCGTTACTAACATTATGTTCTTGAGAGAGCTGGATGGAGGAGAAAATGACGTCAAAGGCTCACTAGTTTAAGAATGCAATACGTGTGTACGCCGCCGAATTAATATGCAGCAGTTTTGGGCTTTCAGACTTTTAAACTCACGCTTTGCATATATAATAAGCTGCGTTCACACGCTGAAATTTTAAGCTAGTGAGCTTCTGACGTCACTTTTCCCTGGATCCAACCGTCTGAGGTCCAATCGGTCAGTTTTGAACGTGAGTAATGGCGGACCGTGAAATCCAAAACTTACACTCAAAGTAAACGGCCTTTGGATAAAAATCAAAGCTCAAAATTTTGCCAGTCAGGTGTTAAGCAAACACACTTTCAAAATCTGAAGGAAAAAAGGAAGTGGTTTTTTTGATCACAGGGGCACTTTAAATGTTATAGTCTTATTGAACTGTCCGAAAACAACTTGGCAAGTGAATTAGTGGCAAATAGGAGTTTTTTAAACCAATCACAGTGGAGGAAATCGTAATCTTATATGATTAAGGATCTCATCAAGGCTTTGGAAGCCATCTTCACGGGTTGGAAAACATGTGAGAGATAGCAGTGTTTGTATGGGAATCCGATGTAAAAAAACGTGAAAAAACCTTGAATGCAGAAAAAATTGTGAATGGTTAACTTAAGTTGCTAACCAGAGGATTTTACTGAGAAAATTTGAGGATACTACCTGCACTAGAATTGGCCCAGCGGAATTAAAAATTTTGCCATACAATTGCTTTAAATTTACGCTCAGTCAGACATGCGTCTGTGGGAAAAAATTGCAGACAAATGTAAAGGAAATTTTAAATTTTGCTGGGCAAATCCTGGTGCATGTTGGACTCTCAAATTCTTGTCAGTAAAATCGGACGGTTAGCATTTAAGTTTACCATTCAGAAATGTTTCTACATTCAAGGTTTTCTCAAGTTATTTTAACGAAGATTCCTTTAGAAACACTGTTATTTCGGACACGTTTGCCTATCCGTCAAGATGGGTTCCAAAACCGTGCCGGATAAGGTCTATGTCGTCTATGGATAAATTTGACAGACTTCTCTTCTTGTGCCATTGATAACTTGGCCAAAAAGGCGGTTTGCACACGAAAGAGCCATTTGTGTCAGTGAACGCTGGTTAATTAGAGATATTACGACAAAACAGAATTCCCGTATCCCGCTAATTTTCCCTCAAGATTCTCGGCTCCCTCTTGTTATTGAAATTCCCGTTTCCCGCCCTTGTTTTAAGCTCGCATCCCGAGTATCACCACAAAAGATAGCCAAATCCCGCATCCCGCCAAACCTATTGTGGACCCTCTCAAACTTCAATTAAAAAAAAAAAATCCTCGCTGTAACGCATATTAACTGCTACGGTTTTGGGTGACATTATCTCCACAGATATCGACGAATGTACCAGTGGATTACATAGCTGCCATCGTTCAGGGGCTACATGTACAAATACTGCTGGATCCTACAGTTGTTCGTGTGTAAATCCTTTCACTGGAGATGGAAGGACTTGCATCCATCCTGCGTCAGGTATCATTTGGGACTAGCTTGCATTGCTTAGACAAAGCAGTAGCTTTGGCGTAAAAGGCCATGTGTACCTGAAGAACCAAAAGACAAGTCAAAACTAAATTAAAGGCGTTTCGATTCCATAAATGTCAGTTTTGGGTCCGTAACAAAATATCTACTGTTTAATACCGCATACAACCTGCCAACAGCAAATTAAAGCGTAAGCGGTTTTATGAGCTAGAAACAGGCACCTGCCAAGCAACGCAAAAAACCGTTCATTTTGGAGAATTCCAATTCACATGCGCCCAAAGAAATCCTCCGGCATTAATCTCGATAAAATCAGATATTTTTCGCGCCAGCACTTATTCGCCCAAAACTCTCGAAACAATAAAATGCACTTTTTGTGCAAAGGTTTTTTATCTCGCTCAGATATCCGGATACTTCTTGTGACAATATGTACGTTCTCGTTGTTGAAATATGTGCTCACTTCCGCCTATCCGTTTTTATAACTTGGATAAATGGAGGAAAGTCGCAAAAGTCTGTCATCGAGGACTCTCCATGAGTGAGGTAGGGACCCAACCTAATTTACCGAAAGCTGATAACTTGATTTTCAATCCAATTAAGAAAACTCACTGTGATAAAATTGTTTTGAAAAACATATAATTTGAATTAGCGGAGACGGCAACGTAAGTGCACTTCGGTCTTTGGGAATTAGGTGAAGGTAAAGGTAAAGGTACACCCTCTTTAACGTCGGTAGGTCCTTTACCCACTACACCGAGGGTATTCTCCCAGGAACCCGACGGTGCGCTCGTTTTACCCTCCCCCCCCCCCCCCCTCCCCACCACCTTTCAATCAGTGCTCCGTTTTAAGGGTATTCAAAGCTACTTTAAGTACACTGAAAGGAAAGAAGTCGAAACAAGGATGTGAAATCCAGTGATCGAACTCGGGACCTCTTGCACCAAGGCCGCGCACTAACCGAATGTGCAAAACAGCGTCTTTTTCAAACAGTCCTCCCAAAAGCAATGGTTTTCGCTTTAAAGCACGCCCGTTATGCTTTCCTTTCCACCCTTCAGAAATTTGCAAGCAATTTTGGGATATCAAGAGGTCGCTCTGCATGGCTCTCCGTTAGTTATAAACCAATACATTTCACTGTTTGGGATCTGTTGTCAATCCAAATCAAATATTTTCCAGTATGTCATAAACGAAAAGTCACGGTAATAGACAGAAACCGACCAGCGAGCTTTGTCCTATTTATTCTAACTTTCAGTATATCCGTGACCACCGTGCGTGAGTGATAAGTCCCTGTTTCTTTCTCAGAATGCCAGAATTACAACACGTTGAGCAGTTTTGACAGAAAGGTAACATATTATAACAGCTACCACTGTGACAGTGGAATTGGTCCCGCGTGGTATCGATTTCAAGGTGCAGCAGGTACAAGAATGCCAACGTCATGTCCACCAACATATCGCTGTAATACTCATGCACCAGGGTGGCTAAATGGAGGGCATCCAAGTGTCGCTGACGGTCGAGTAAGCAAGACGGTATGCTTCCACTGGAGCGGTAGCTGCTGCCACTGGTCGACTACCATTAAAGTCAGAAACTGCGGTTCTTTCTATGTTTATTATCTTAATGGTACACCAGTCTGTAGTCTCCGCTATTGCGGAACTGACTAGGGCAAGTACCGTGTAACATTCACGAAGTTAATTTTTTTTCTTTTGGTATCAGTAGTAGACAGCCATCCTATATGTAAACAACGAATACTCAGATTTTAAGTAAAGTATAAGTAAGTATCATTATCATACTTGTGAAATCGCGAAAATTCAACTATGACTGGCGCCAATACTATTTTAGACCACATCGCTTTCGAAATTTGGACTGAACGGTTTTAAATTTCGTACGAAAGAAAGGTCCTCGGGAAAACAAAACTGCCATGAAGATAAACGACAATTATCTCCAACAGTCTTTTCTGAACTTCTTTTGCAGACCAGATCCAGAACTAGCTGTTACAATATAACAAAAAACATTTTGATCGATGTTAAGCTAAGTGTAGATTGCCAACGCCTAGGAATAAAGAACAGGTTATGTAACAAGTGACAGAATCATTGTATAGGGTCATGAAACCTGCAATTTCTGACCTCATTCCATACGAAGGCAGATATAGTTTGGGATGTGGGGTAAGGGAGTTGGGTGGGAGGCAGAAATCATGAGCACTGGAAGAGATAATAGAACCAAATAAATTTTCTGTGACAACATATTATATGCAACCCAAAGACTATTTTTACTGTGATCACACATCAAATCCACATCTGGCTCTTTCACTTTTGTTATCGAGGCTTGCCATTATTATCGTAACAAGTTACTCCTTAATTCTGGCGCGTTAATTGGTAACTTTAAATGTGATATTACAAAGTTTAATAACACGGGTGACAAATTACTCCTTAATTTTGGCGCGAAATCTCAGCGTTAATTTATAATTTCACATGTGAAAACGCTTTCCAAACTATTTTCAGTTTTTCCAAAATGTAAAATTCCGCGAAAAAAAAAGCGATAATTGAACCCAATTCAAATCCTTTGAGAAAAAGACGTTTTGTCCCAGGTATTGCCATATAATTTAAATGGGAATGGTAGATTATCATGAAAAGTGCAATACACAAAGAATCTTAATCCCGAGAGATTTGAATTGGGTACAACATTGGTTGCGGTCGCATTAGGGAGTTACCACTAGCGTTAAATCAAGTTTTATTGTTCAGTGTTCCCCTAGGGATTCAAAACACCTGTGAGTTGACACCTGAGTAGTGTCAACACTAGTGTTTTGTGCAGCAAAATGCCATGAGTTAGCCGAATTGGTCTCTTATGGGCAATAATGTCAATAAGATTTGATGTCTCCCACCAATGTGGCGCGGGTTCGATTCGGCGTCATATGTGGGTTGACTTAATTTGTTCTCTACTCTGCTTTGGGAGGTTTTTCTCCGGGTGGTCCCCGAGAACAGACCTCTGATGTGAGGTGTAGCTATATCTGTCGATTTGATTTGATTTCTGTACGGTGTCCCCAGTTACTAGTGCCTCAACATAAATACACTTGACTAAACTTAAATAAAGTTCATAAGTATATACTCACTCACTGATCTTGGTGTTTCAAGCAATCTGATTGGTTTACTATTGCAGAGAAATTGAGCTTTATTCACTCCCCACGGAGTGAATAATGCGTGATCCAAACAAAACAAAATCGGAAATGTTGAGAATACAAGATGATGCTGTGCTACAAAATACAAAGAGGGCCACATAATTTGGCCTGAAAGTTTTCAAAGGTAAGATAAGAGCTCATACGTTTTGCCAACCAGTGTTTCACTTCGTTTTTCCAGATAATTAAAAGTTAAACAATCTTCACGCCAACAATTTGTTTCACTAGGAGTAATTCTATTTTGTACTGCTGGTCGCCCAGCAAAACGAATTTGCTACTGAAATCGAGGAATTAAAAAAATGTTTAAGAAAGTTTGACATGGCTTCAAGGAAACAAGGCGGGTCATTTTACAACAAACCAACGCTCACCTCAATTAGAGCCGCCATGTGGATCCTTTACCAACTGCACTTTCAATTTCTATTTCAAACTGAACCTCTAGAACTTTGATCGAACGGTGAAAATGTTTTTAGATGCAGATTTAAACGGTGTTAAATGACCATTTTCCTTTTTGTGACGAGGATTTTAATGGAAGGTTATTTGGATTTGCCATGTTTGAAGCTTTTGTAAATACTCTCGCGCGTGCTTTGTGCCGCTTGCACGTTTTCCACGCATGAATTGAGATGTCAAATTTAAAAATCGACTTTGGATGGTTTTCTTCTGCAAATGTTCTTGAGATCACTTCGTGATCACCTCGATTTCAAAGAATAGTTGTTAATTATCATTCAAGTCTGAGACCTTTTACAGTATTATGGTATCCGTGGTCCCCTGCTTTACTGGTTTGAATCCTCCTTACTAACCGCACTCAGTCATTCGCTTGTGATGGCCAAAGTTCCAACATTTCGCCAGTGTCATCGGGAGTTCCGCAAGGTACAGACTTGGGTCCGCTACTATTTCTACTATACGTAAACGATCTGACCCGATACCCTTAAGTCCTCACTCAGGCTTTTTGCAGACGATGCATTATTATACAGTTTCATCTCAAATGAGGAGAATGGTGCTCACTGCAGGATGACCTACGACAACTAGAAATGTGGCAAAGCAAGTGGAAAATGGTATTCAGCCCCTCCAAATGTAAGACAATTTGCATCCACCGAGAAAGTACCCCCACAAAGAAAATACGTTTTGTGTGGAATCGAACTGGAATTGGTTGAATGTATTTCCTATCTGGGTGTATTATTTGAATGAAGATCTGAAGTGGTCCAAACACGTCACATCCGTTTCCGGGAAAGGGAGTTACGGTGGCTGAACACAGTTTTTGATACCTATGTTTCATTTACCTTTTTCTCTAAAACCCGTGTTGGTCGCCAAAAATGAGAGCAAGCAAGTTAACATGATAGTTAAGTTGACACATATGCCGTTGCTATGGTAACATGAATAAATGTAAATAGGCCATTAACATCGGTTTTGTTTATTGCAGAAAACCTAGTCGTCAGATTTTCTTCATAATTTGCATGCAACAAGCTTGTAACGATGCTCACAAGTTAATACTATTTTAGTAATAATTTGACAGAGAGATCTTTAATTATCCCTTGCTGAAGGTTCACTGGAATATATAGTACAATTTCCTCTGCTAAAGTTCAAATTTTTTTCAATAATCCAGTTACTTATTTCCTTAAGTATTTGCGTGCCAAATTCGTTAAATTCTAACGAGTGGTTCTCGAGAAATAGCCGTATTTCCGAGAAAGCTATTCTGCATTCAATTGCAATTTTCTATTTTACTACGCATACGCTACATTTACTGGGTTCTTTCGGTAAAAATGAAAAATCTGCGAATTGCGGAGTTCTTTGCATCGTTACCTTTTTTACCATACATTTCTCATAAAAGGCTAAAACCATCAGAAGACTTTGTACAGTTATCAGGAAAAAAAGTTCAGAGAGCGGAAGCATTGAGCAAATAAATGATTGCTGTATTGAAGCCATGTATATTTTTTTGCAATCCTTGCGCGCGCGCTGCATTGCGTTAGCAAGAGCGCGCGCGAAAACTGAGTTCGGCCACGTTAGGTATTGGGCATGATTAATTGGAACTTTTGGAATTGTCCAAAAAACGTCAAGACAACTGCCTATATAGCCATAGTTCGCCGAGGCTTGAATATGCCGTTACCGCTTGGGATCCATACCTCATACCTCCAAGAGGACACTGCTTTACTTAAGAGGATTCAGAGAAATCGGCACAGTTTTGCTGCAACAACTATCATCCCACAGCCAGCGTTACTGAAGTGATCTTGGTTAGACGAGCTTGGAATTAAGAAAAACTATGACTCGAGTAAATCTTTTATATAAAATGAGGCGTGATCAAATTGATATTAGAGACCTTAAGCACCACGACGGGAGGCACGACGACGGCATACCGGAAGTTTATTTTCCGTTCCGGTCATGCGCAGAACCTGAAAAGCTGATTCCAATCGGCCGTCGTCCTGTCGTTGCCGACGCCACATTCACTGTTTTGACGTACTCAATACAACGTCGTAATTCCTTGCAAAGTTCTTGGTCCTTTTCTTTGATTTACCGTATTTTTCTTTCGACACATAAAGAAGTACTTTTCTGGTGTTAACTGCAAAAGCTATTTGAGGAGAAATTCCACGATGAACATCGCCCATCGGCAAATTCACAGACAACCTCAAGTTCGAAGAAATCCATTCGGTAAGATCTATTACATGTATATCTTCTGTGCTCTAGTTATCACTGATCCAGTTTAATATGCTCGCCATCTCTTTTTATACTGATATCTCAGTAACCGAAACAGTGTGCTTGGCATTGCACTCTGAAGTTTCCATATTGAAAATCTTTCGCTGGGAGTCTGCCATTGCTCAACCTACAATGGGAAAAGCTACGCGCGACCCTCTGGAATTCAGCCAAAAGGGCTCATCAGCATGGCGTAACTAACAAACCAGGTCAGTGTTTTAGACACCCCTTCAATTAAGTGGCAGGTTCACACAACTGCCCAGCCGTTCTCCCACGGCAAGCTGATGAGGCTCAGCAAGGCCGGACCAGCTGTCCATGGCTGCTAATTGACCGAGTGAAATGGTTGTGCGCATGCGTGATGTGTTGGCCAAACCTGGTTGGTGTTGTCGTGTGTCACCTTACTTTTTTGTTTTGTTTTTTAAAAAATTTCCCTATTTTTCCCATCCCTTAGCAGAGGTTTTTTCCGTGAAAAATTATTTCCAACAGTCGATAAAAAGCTATTATGTTTGCACATACCAACCAGATAAACCACAGGCGCCTCAAGCTCAGTGTGAGGGAAAACCAACAAAAATATAAGGATTTGGATGGGAATCCCGATAAATGACCTGAGAAGATAATTTTACGAAATGATTCTCAATTAAAAAGCCTAACCTTATTCGACGAGAGTTGAGCCATCGTCAGTTCCTCGGTTGTCAACGGTTATACTAAAATAACAAAGCTGAACACTGAATTCTCAGTAGCCCACCAAATTGAGTCAAATATTCCTGGTTAAAATGTTCCCACGGCCACAAATCCACCGTAGAGTTCAAGGACAAAGTTTTTTTTTTTCATTTCAATCCGCAAGCTGCGCAATCGAAGGCCAGCGACGTCAGGCGGCTGTTAGTGTCCCAAACGAATCGATAAATCGATGCAAAAGAATTCTACGGTGGATATCTTGGTTGCATTGCCGTCTTTTGCCGATTCTTGTACCAAGCCAACCTGGCGTGTTTCAATTAAATACATCAAAATGTGAATGATCTTGTTTTTGGAATAAAGTACATCAGTAAAACTGTTCTTTGACCTTGAACTGACAAAGTTGTTTTTATGGCTACTAATTTTAGCGTGATTCCTGCGATGGGTTGAGCGTGTTCGTCCTTGTAGTGAGTGATGAAGATACAGGACTAATATATAGATTTAGCCAAGCCTAAAAGTTATTTATTGTTACTGCCTGTAGGGTTTGTGAAAATAAGAGATTTGGAGTTGTCCGCGTTTTGATGTTTCCGGTTGCTGCTTTAATAATTAAATCATTTTCTTTGCTTTCTTCTAGAGATATTGGTGTATAGCAACTTAAGCTTTACCGAGTAATAACACTGAACAACTGAAACTGAAGAACGTAAGAAAAATTCATTGCTTAACTATTGAATTCCACGGTAGATTTTACGCTAAAAACGGATATCGCATGAATCACGAAGCGATGAGTGTGACATCGGTTTTTCCAGTGAAATTTACTTTACAATTCACCAGTTTGGCAATAAGTTTTGTTGAACCACATGAGTTTTAAAAGAAAACAAGCACACCCTCAGCGAGCGAATGGAAAAGGAAAAAAAGCCATTTTGAGAGTCAACTGTCAATAGCCAGCGAATAGGAATCACGTTAAATTAGTAGCCATAAAAACAACTTTGTCAGTTCAAGGTCAAAGAAGAGTTTTACTGATGCACTTTATTCCACTTTATCTCAGAAAACAAGATCATTCACATTTTGATGTATTTCATTGAAACACGCCAGTGTACGGCAATGCAACCAAGAAAGGACGAACTTTAAACAAAGATCTGCTCCAACACTTAAATAACGTTAAGGTGCTTTAAACAAACTTCTGAAAACACAAGCTAGTGAGATTCCCTCTAATTTAACTCCAGTTGACAATGAGAATTCGATTTTCATTCCTGAACAAAGGAAGAACCGATTAAACCACCTTTTAAAAATACGCATCCACTTTACTGACTTTAAATAACGCATCCGTAAAAATAACAAAGGGTTTAGTGCCCAAGGAAAGCATTTGTGGAGTAACTTCGTCCGCCTCTTCCGCTTCTTACTGGTATTCTGTTTGTCGTTGTTGTTGTCTTTCGTTCTCCTTTCGTTTCTGTTCATGACATAGGTCCTCCAGGCATCATGTAACCTTATCAGAGCTTCTAAAGATATGCAAAAAATTGCAATACAGAGAAAAAAGCAGCTCTAAGCAAATTAAAAGTAAACACTCAGCTTTAAGTTTACATCCCGCCGAAGCTTGACTTGAATAACTGCGTAGCCACCAGTGTGGACCACAAATATCATGATATGTCAGACTGGATTGACGAAAAACGCAGAAAGAAAACGTCTTCCAAACCTTTTTCCACCGGAACACGAAAAGCGTTGACTGTGTAAGAACTTTCTTTGATGTAGTATGGCCTTGTAGCCACGTGGAGCCACAGAAAGCGCGCGAAAAATGAACCGTCGCTAATGTTTAGGTGAGTTAACCTGGGCTGAGTCTGCAATCCAATCGAAAACCAGTATCTGGTCAGCGGTCAACTTAAAAAAAAACCAGCTGACCTCGATGAGCTCTAAATTTGAGTTCGCGATATGGTCACGTGATACTGGTCAGCGGATACCTTGTTTTGACAGGTGTCAATTGATCAAATTTGGATGTCCAATATCAAAGATGTATGCTGTAAACTAGCATGATACTGGTCACATTGGCATACATGGAGGGGTGGACGTATGGACAGACGTACGTACGTATGTATGGACGGTTGATGACGTCATAGCTATAAAACCAAGATTTCTCGCATCGATGGGTTACCATATTTTCTTAACAATGGTGCTCCGCGCGCGCGCCCCTTTGGCGAATCAGGAGGGTCCGAGCCCGATTGCGAGTCCGAGTATCGGTAAGTGCACAGTACAGTTCTTTGTTCCCTTACTATGTTGTAATGTTGAGACTGAACGGATAAGTGAATGAATGCAGAAACCGATAAGAAGATGGGAAACATTAGGAAGATTTGTTGAGATGCGTAAGACAGAGCTTCAAGGAAGGTATAGGTGTTTCAATCCTTTTTGGGGAGTTGACCAGGTAGAGTGCATATTCAACCTAGGTAAAATGAGGATCACCATTTTAACCAAGGAAAAACGGATTCAGCCTGAGCCCGGATTTGATCGACAACCTATACCTCCAGACTAGATTTTTTTCTGGGCGCACGACCATTTAAAAGCTTTATTTGCTTTATTTTCTCGAT
The DNA here is from genome assembly GCF_036669925.1 of Montipora capricornis. Taxonomy (NCBI): domain Eukaryota; kingdom Metazoa; phylum Cnidaria; class Anthozoa; order Scleractinia; family Acroporidae; genus Montipora; species Montipora capricornis. The sequence continues at coordinate 16,794,575 of NC_090891.1, read as the reverse complement.
GGTCATTTTGTACAAACTGATCACTGAAATGTTCATGGTCTTGGTCGTAGGGGACCACCGGAGCCAGAGCACCGGCCTTCTTTTACTCAGAGAGAAAAAAACCATACTTTTCTCTCACCTTCACCTATCACCCAAAACTCACAGTGAAAAATACCATTCTCAAAAGTCTCAAATTTCTCTGCAAATTATCCCAACAACTGTGAAATAGTTACTCCACCACAGTTCACAATTCTATTTCTCACAGTGAACAAAAATATACTAGATATCTTTTGGTTAAAGGCACTCTAAAATCTGATGCCCGAATTGTCCTTCCGTTCAAATGGTGTTCAGAATCTCAGGACCAGAAAGATTTTTCAAATTCACCCAAAGTTTTGCGTGCATCTCCACAAATGTTATTTAATGTAAAACGATCAACCTAAGTGAAACAGGGTGAAAACTAGGAGACCGCCGTTTTCGAAAACGCGTCGAAACTAAATGAACGCTATCTTATTCACTCCACCTACTACATAACACTTTGTGGGCCATCACTTACTAGTAATGTAGAACAGAAAGTTGCAAAAATCTGGAGCAACTTTTTTTTTTTCTATTTGGGCACTCTCAAATCCACTCTACAGTTTCTTTCAATTAATTTATGGTGTATTGATGTCACCATAGTTCCACAGATGGCAAAGCTCCTCCATCTCCTACTAACCCACTAAGAATCTACAATTCCTCAATTCCCTATGCAAATCTCTCTTTTTGGTGGTTAATTTACCTCTAACAACTCGTTTGATAAAGCCAACCTTCCCTTTTAACTCTCTTTGTAACTGAAACTGACACTGACACAAGATCATATGCGAACTGTTTAAGGTTTGATAGTTTTGGTTTTTCACCCAAAGAAACTAGGTCGTCCAGGGATTAGAAATATACATGTGTTGTTTGCAGGCTGGTAGGTTCGTATACCGCAAAACTGTGACCGAGGCCTTGAAAATGCTGCTCGAGACCGCAGGCCGAGGGCAGTTTTTTCAAGACCAAGGTCCCAGTTTTTTGCTATACGGCCGACCTTTAGCTGGTAAATACGAAATAACTTATTAATATTTTTCCCTTTCTCTCCCTCTCCCTTTCCCTCTCTGAGATCACTTTTGTAATTGTTGACTCGCATTGCGCTAGATAGCAAAATTAATACAGTAAGCGACTTACAAATTGAACATTTCAAAGAAAATAGTTTTAGTTCAATTCTGTTTTCAAGCCTAACGTCTAATAAAAATATGTTTCCAAACTAAATTTTGTGTGTAAATCCTAACCGTCCTCTTTCTTTCACAGCCGTGCTTATTTTTTCCGTCTCAGTCAGAATTCGATGTGAGTTGTTGAAAATGGTTTTAGCGAGACGGTTGCGTTTTTGTCTGCTTCTGGAAAAAGTGGACATTTATGATGTTAAATGTTCCTTATGATTTGGGGTTCCTTTAACAAGGGAAAATGAACACAGATTAAAAGGTCAACTTAAACACATATCTTACGAGTATATTTATAGTTATGATTTCATTTTCAAAACAGAAACGGATTCTAACCAAGGGCGAATAGAAATCCTTTAATTATTTATGTAAGCATCATAATAACCAAACCTGACAAGGGCAACGGAATCGTGATCACCAGCAGATTTGATAACAGTTGGTGAGTTGTCTCCAGATCTTTTTACTCTGTCACTGTGTAACATGATATTTTTACTACTGTAGCCTTGAAGGGATTTCGTTATTTTAAATTCTCTGACTAGCGACTTTTTTGTTTTCGGTAACTTGCATCTGTTTCAGAAGAATGAAGACTTGACGTAAGCCCTTTCCTTCAAGTTGAACGGTGGTAGGCGAAGACCCTGGCATCAGTCGAGACAGCGCGGCTCGTTTCCGCCACAAAGGAAGCCTGCAGCTCAATTCTTTATCTAAGTCGAACTCAAGATTTCAAAGTTCGCGTTTAACGCATATTTATTAAATTACTAAGACAACCGAAGCTTTAATTAATGACGCACTGATAAGTCTCGACAGCTGCGAAGCAAAGCAAATTGTATTCTAATTAGAGACGAATATGATGTGTAAGAGTTCTAGCGTTCGATGTCGAGCGGCACATTCTCTTGATGAATCCCATAAGCCGGTTTGCTTTTCTGGACACGGTACGAATTGATTATTTTTATTCAAAGAATAGCTACAGCTCAGTTGGTAGAGCATTGCGGGTTCGAAACCCGCCTCAGGTGTCTATTTGAGACAATTGCTTAAAGTGGTACTATGATCAAATTTTTACCCCTTGATTTTTTGACTGTATCACATAGAATTCCATGAAAGAACAAAAACGCCATTTACCGTTTGCAAATAACTTCATTAGTTCCGGAGATATTTAAGTTTGAAAAATGGGTCAAATATGCAAATGAGATGACTAATGACGTCATACACTCAACCCAATATTATATTGAGTATATAAATAGAGCTACCTTGGCCAATTTACAGCGCAGACCATTGAAACTTGGTAGTCTAATAGTTCTACAGGAAAAACACCTATGGCTATAAAAAATTATGTTGCCATGGCAACCCACTCTTTTCCAGTCCCCACCTACTTGATTTCAATATGTTAGTGATTTTCAGCTTGAAAAATTTAAACAAGGCCACAAAGTCGTGCTAACATATTTATATGCTTGCTGGATCATGCATATTAAGTGCTGTTAGCAAATATCAAAATGGAACGCCAAAGGTGGCCAGAAAAGCTCATAATATGGGGGAGGTCTGGAACCCAGTGTGATGCCATGGTAACAGAACTGTTAAGTTGGAGAACATTTAGTAGAATCTTACTGCAAAAAATGAAAAATTTCTGATACAAATTAGCTGAGATATCTCTTTACATCTTATCTGAACAAAATTTGGTTGAGTGTATGACGTCATCACTTGGCTAATTTGCATATTTTAAAAACTCGAATATCTCTGGAACGAAAAGAGATATTTGAAAAAAAGTAAACAGCATTTTTCTTCTCACGCAGACTACTTGTTTATGTTTCAAAATGGCTTGGATAGGAAAGATGCGATTTTCGTCATAGTACCACTTTAAATTGTCCAGTTTAATAAGTGCAAGGATCACTTCCATTCGGTATAGCGAATATGTTGTGGTTTGATTTTTCTCTTGGATGAGATTTTTCTTAAGCCACCTCATTTTTTTCTAACCAGTTTGTTGTTTTTTTTTTTCAAACCAGGAATATAATTTTAAACACTGCAAGCCTATGGGCTATGTGGATGACACAAAAATCTTCCTCGGGTTCCCGTCAAACAAACTTCAAGACGTTATCTCTGCTGTAAACGAAGATCTCAAAGAAATAGTGAGTTGGTGTTGTAGAAACTCACTGCTCATCAACCCTGATAAAACAAAACTCCTTTATGTGGGCGTTCCCCAACTAATGAGGACTTTACCTGCCACTCTTCCAAGTGCCACAATATTGGGAACTGAAATCAAGCCTGTGACAGTAACTAAGGACCTGGGAGTGCACATTGATTGCCATCTTAACTTCAATGAGCATATCACTAAAACTGCATCTGACTGTATGTTTAAACTAACGAGAGTCAATAGGATAAAGCGTTTATTGGATCGAAGCACTCTAATATATCTCATAAAAGCTTTCGTCTTTTGCAAACTTTTTTATTGTTCGACAGTCTGGAGTAACACAAGCAATGAGAATATTAAAAAATTTCCGTTAGTCCAGAATTACGCTTGCAGGATCGTAACTGGCTTGAAAAAGTACGATCACATTACAGAAGCCCTGAAGTCCCTTAAATGGCTTAACGTAAAGAAAAAACTACTCTTTAATGACTTAGTCATGGTTTATAAATGCATCAACAACTTGACTCCTAACTATCTCTGTGAACGATTGAAACAACGCTCAGAAATTCACCAAAGAGATACCAGGCAAAAGAGCGAACTTACGTTACCCAAGTGTAGGATCGCGGCTGGGCAAAGGGCTTTTGCCTTCCGTGGGGCTAAAAGTTTTAACTTTTTACCTAAATTTATCAGAGACACGGAAAGCCTAGGTGGTTTTAAAAGGAGAACTTTTAAGAATATTTTCAATTCGTAACATGTGAATTTAATATTGAAATATAAGCTGTTTTTATATATATATATATATATAATCTATATTTTTATTTGTAAATAGTTATTATCTTATTTTATCTTATCTTATTATTATGTTGTTTTTTTTTTTTTTTTTTTTTTTTTTTTTTTTTTTGTAATTTAATATTTCATATTCATGTATGGCGGAAGAGCCCCCAGGGGGGAGCTATGCAATAAAGTATGTATGTATGTATGTATGTATGTATGTATGTATGTATTTATCAACTATCTGAAAAGGAATTTTTATCTTTTGGGGTGTGGTTTTATTTCTATCTTTTACCTTTCCCTTCTTTTCCTTTTCTTTTCTCCTCACTCCAAGCACTATTACTGCCACCCCCTGTCTACAAATCCTGCTTACAATTTTCTCGGTAACTGCGTTTCGTTTCTCCGTATTTTTTTTTCCGTGTCGGTAAAAGTCTTGCCTGTCACTCCCTTTGTGCATAGAGTCTTTTGTGCGTATTTTGTTACGTTTGAGGGGGCTGGGGTAATGCGTAGATTTCTCTGGTGCATACAGCAGGACATTTAATTAACCTGCAATGGCGTCAAAAAGTCATTGTAACGCGCATGGCGTTGTAGTACATCTTGAAACAAAATATACCCTAATGGAGCTCAAGAATATAACGTCAACTGGATAAACAAGACAGGCGGTGAAAAATAAATATCTGGAATCTTAAAAGCGACGAGTAATGGAAATCAAAGTGAGCTGTATTTCTAATATTTCGCCAAGGTGGTGTTATGTACAACACTGAAACCAAATGGAAATTTCTCTGGTAACTTATAGGTTCAACAAAGACAGAGAAGGAAGCGAACACCTTAAGTGGATCTGTGATCTCTGTTGTCTGGCTATTTGACTGAATGTATTTATTTGTACCGAACTCTGCACAGTCTTCCAGTAGCCATTGGAAATTTCACTAATTCTTGTTAACCCTCAATGGCGTCGAAAGTCATTGTAACGCGAATGGCGTTTTAGTGGATCTTTAAACAAAATATACCCTTATGGAGCTCAAGAATGGAACTTCAATTGGATGAGCAAGACAGGCGGTGAAACATAAATACCTGGAACCTTTCAGGCGACGAGTAATGGTCTTCGACAACAATTTCATTTTTCGCCGTTGGATATCAAGTGAGCTTTGTTTCTAATATTTTACTAACTTGGTATTATATACAACACTGAAATCAAATGGCAATTCTTTTATGGATTCAACAAACATTGAAGGAATCGAACGCCTTGAATGCATCACAGTGTTTACTGAGGTCGCATCTAAGTTGTCTGGCAAGTCACATTTATTTTGTACTCAACTCTGCAAAGGTAAAAAAAAATTGGAAATGTGACAGTGAAAAATTATTTGAATGAAAGCTTGTTGTCTTTTTTGTGCCTTATTATTTACGATCAAGGTTCTTTCGAAAAGGGTTTGACGTGAACTGTCAGAAATTTATTTAATTGCATATGCTCTGTGACGCCGATTGTGTGTCTCGTTTGCACGCACGCAATTGAAATAGGAAGGATTTTTTGCCTGTTGTTTGTTTCAATAAATTTTTCGCCGGAAAAGATTTTTCTGAAATTTTCACCTTTTGTGAATTTTATCACGTTGTGTAATTTTCGAGCTTAACAAATTTGCATACGTGTGTTGAAATGTGATACGGGAGGATTTTTGTGGTAGTGCACTGTAAGAAGCGCATAAGTCACGAAAATAAACAGGTCAGTTGGAAGCGTGCTTGAGTTTCAACAAAATGAGCCCCAAAATCGGCAAAAAATTGTGACGCTGATGAATAATAAAGTAGCTGCTATTCCCAAAACGATGGAATTACCTGGTGATAAATAACCTCGTCTTGGAGAGTAAATTTTTGACTTTGCAGAAACAATGGTCAACCTCAAGAGTTGGGCGATTGTGATCTTTGTGTTGAATTTGCACATTTCTTCTCAAACTTTTTAACACTTGAAATAAAAAGAAAACTAACAAAAACAAAAACCCGGTATCTTGCCATCATTTTACAGAGATGCTTCAATGTTCCGCGAGTAAACGCGCCGCGGTAACTTGATCACGGCGCCCGGCAGTTTTCATAGAATCAAGCGGCATTGATTCACGTTTTGAAAACTTGTTTTCAACCTAGCTAACAAGTAAAAAGGTTTACCTGTATTAGACCCAAAAATCTTAATCAAAATTACATAAGCGTGACGCACTCTTACTCTTTTATTTTTAAACCTGAAAAACATTAGTGGCATTGCCACTTTTGTCGTCTTTCTCAAGTATGGCGTGAAAAATTTGACGAGTTGCAGGTTTTTTTTGCACTGGCGAGTTCGACGATCACCAGAGCAGTAGCAGCAATGTTTTGTTGAAAGAGAGGGACGGATGAAGATCTTGCTGCGTTGTTGATCTCAGATAATTAATTAACA
>NC_090891.1:16760567-16763067 GCF_036669925.1 Montipora capricornis | reverse complement strand
TTGGATCCTACAACTGCTCGTGTGTGAATCCTTACACTGGAGATGGAAGGGCTTGTAATCATCCTGCATCAGGTAATAACTTGGCACTAGCGTAGATTACCAAGACAAAACTGAGTGACGAAACTATGGACACTGATAAGTCCAGTGCTCAAAGTACCAACTGTCCTTAGCTCTTACTATAAACTACGTGAAGACAAGAGACTATCAGGTGAAAGAACACATCCCCGTGCCCTGTGATAATCTTTTTAAACTATTTTAAGACTTGCACCACGCTGTGAAAGTTATTTTAGTTTCGTCCCCATGGCCGCGCGGTCCATGGTCAGAGGATCAGATGTCATTGTGAAGGAACTTGCTAAGACTTTGCCGTCGCATGATCCAGTGAAATCCTAAATCGAAATTTGAAGATTTTTCGAAGCTCGAAATTTCAACATCTTCCTCAAAAGAGCTCGCATCCCTACTTTCTGTTGATTCGACATAACCTTCATCGGATTCAGCTATGTACAGCATGGACCAGATTCGACTCTACCACGCTTTGTAAATAGCCAACTGGTTGCCTCCTGCCAGTTGGGGTTCTTAATAATGTTTCTGTTAAGTTTGAATTGTTTCTTTCACATTGGTAAAAGTGGAGTGCCTGTAAACTAGCTTGATAGCTAAGTGCACTTCCACTATAACAAAAAGCATTTACATTTTTACATTTTACATTTACAATGCTGGTGGCTTGTGTTCGCTGTAAGTGTTTTGCTTTGGTGGCTTAGTTCTGTTGTTTGAATTCACTCTCAAACGGCATTTCATCGTTCCAAATGGTCCTGCAGAAAGCAATGCTTCTCAGCTTGAAGTACGCTCACTTTGATTTCGCTCCCACCACTTTAGGCATTCGCATGCAATTTTGCGCTATTAAGAGGTCGCTCTGCATGGCTCTGCGTGAGTTACAAACTAATAAAAAATTCATTTTCTTTCTCACTGTTTGGGATCAGATCACATGCTCGGTTGTCAATCTAAATCGAATGTTTTCCTGGTATGTCATAGAAAAAAGTAAAAAGGAAAAGACAGAGACCGACCATCAAATTTGTCCAATTTGTTCTGACTTTCAATATATCCGTGACCACCGTGCATTAGACATTTTCTGTTTCTTTCTCAGAATGCCGAAATTACAACACTTTGAGCAGTTATGACAGAAAGATCAATTATTATGGCAGCGGCTACTGTGACAGCGGAATTGGTCCGGCGTGGTTTCGATTTCAAGGGGCAGCAGGTACACGAATGCCAACTTCATGTCCACCACGAAATCGCTGTAATACTCGCTCACCTGGATGGCTAAGAGGAGGGCATCCCAGTGTCGCGGACGGCCAAGTAAGCAGGACAGTATGTTTCTACAGGTACAGTTATTATTACAGTTGCTGCGGGAGTTCCACTACCATTCAAGTCAGAAACTGCGGTTCTTTCTACGTTTATTATCTTAATTCTTCACCATGCTGTAACTGCCGCTATTGCGGGACCTCCTAGGACAAGTACTAGATGTGTGACATTCACCAAGTCAAAAAAAAGGTTTTTTTTTTTCTTATCGGTAGTAGATAGCCATCTTATCTGTAAACGAATGACTGGCAATAGTATTTTAGACCACATTGCTTCAATTTGTAACAATTTTAAATTTCGAACGAAAGGAAGGTTCCCGGAAATCAAACTTGCCATCAAGATAAACAACCTTTTCTGAACCTTCTTTGCGCACCAAATCTACAACTAACTGTTACAATATAACACGAATCATTTTAATCGACGTTTAGCTAGGTGTAGATCGCTAACACCTATGAATAAAGAACATGTTATGTAACAAGTGAGAGAATTATTGGATCAGGTCATGAAACTAGCAATTTCTGACCTCAATCCATACTGAGGCAGACACTGGAAGTGACTATAGAACCAAAATTATTTTGTGTGACAACATATTTTATGCCACCCTGTCAAAGACCATTTTTTAACAACTGAATCCTCTGAACTTTGATGGTGCATCAAATCCACACCTGGCTCTTTGTATTTTCGTTATCGAGGCTTGCCAGTATTATCTTGAGACGTTATTCCTTAATTCTGGTGCGTTCATTGGTGATTTCACGTGCATGTGATATTACAAAGTTATATGGCGAAAATTAATGAATCAATTGATTGTGCCAAGACGGTGTCAATGTTTCAGAATGCTACAGATGAAAATGATGCGGCATTAAAAACGCTGCAGAAAACTTGAACACCCCAAAAATTTCATTGTACCAAGGACACTTTACTTTGAGCGATTTATAATATATATTTCAAAACGTCTCGAACAAAGTCAGAGGCATGCTTATGGTCTTAACGGATTATCTATAATCCTACTTTCAGTTCATTTACGAATTATGGCTAATCACGCATGAAAAGAAGATTTGATATTAGAGTTTGAGACATTTTACAGAAAGGAAGTAAGATCACGCAGGGTTTTTTCTGATAAATTTGTGCCTAAACTTGTTATTTTATT
>NC_090891.1:16748067-16755567 GCF_036669925.1 Montipora capricornis | reverse complement strand
AGTATGGCAAACCCAGTCGGAATCTGGGTTGGTTTTTTACTGGGTTGCCAGTATGGCAATCCCAGTAGGAAAGCGGGTGGAATTTGTTCGTTTTATTTTTTAATTTTTTTTTTATTTTCCGTGTCGGTAAAAGTCTTGCCTGTTATTCCCCTGGTAAGTGGTGTCTTTGTGCATAGAGCCTTCTGCGCGTATTTTCTTAGGATCGAGAAGATATTGGAAATGCGTATATTTCTATGGTGGACACAGTAGAATCATTAACTTAGCCTGCAATGGCGTCGAAAGACATGTAACGCGAATGGCGTTTTAGTGGATCCTTAAACAAAATATACCCTTATGGAGCTCAATAATGGAAAGTCAGTTGGATAAACTAGGCAGGCGGCGAAAAACAAACACCTGGAATCTTAAAAGTGACGAGGTAATGGACTTCGACAACAATCTATCGCCCGTCGAGCCGAAATCAAAGTGAGCTGTATTTCAAATATTTTACCAAGTGTGCTGTTATGTAGAACACTGAAACCAAATGGAAAATTCTCTGGTAACTTATGGATTCAACAAAGACAGAGAACGAATCGAACACCTTAAGTGGATCTGTGATCAACTCTGCACAGTCTTCAGTAAAAACATAATTGGAAATGTGACAGCCAAGAATTATTTGAAAGAAAGCTTGTCGTCTATTTTGTGCTTCATTATTCAATGAAAAGGTTCTTCATGGAAACGGTTTGATCCTGAAATTTAGTTTGTTGCAATATTACGCATATTTGACACGATTGAGTTTCTTCTCTAATAGCAAATATCATATGTTGTTTGCTTCAAAAAATTGTTCGCTGGAAAAGGTGGCCTTATGAATTCATCATGTTTTATGATATGCGAGCTTAACTGGATAGTTTTTATGGCAATAGTAAAGCATTTTCTTGTTATTCAAGGAAAAGGTTCTTCAGGAAACCTGAAGTACAAGGTAATTTGATTGAATCTGTACCTTGCTGAGTTCGCATTTGTTAGCGTTAATAGTATTTTCAGTCCGATGCTTCTGTTTTGTGAGGGGTATATTGTTTTGGTCTCCCATCCAGATGCTAACCCCGCCGGAGAGGGATTAACTTCAGTGAACTTCAGTATTACAAAGCTGTCAGATGCACAGAGGGCAGGGATCTTAAAAATTATCAACATGTCAGCCCAGAAGCCAATATTTCTCGCTTCTCTTTTATTTGTTATTCTTCAGAGACTGGAATGCTGTAGTTCAATACCACACAATTAAGTGCCTTCTGATTTTCTGTAACACGTACCACAGGCAACCCAGTGTATGCTTCACGGAAGCATCTCGTTTTATTTTTTTTTCCGTGTCGGTAAAAATCTTGCCTGTCACTCCCCTGCTAAGTGGTGTCTTTGTGCAAAAAGCCTTCTGCGCGTATTTTCTTAGGATTGAGAGGGTAGTGGGAAATGCGTAGATTTCTCTGGTGGACACAGTAGAATGATTAACTTAACCGGCAATGGCGTCGAAAGTCATGTAACGCGAATGGCGTTTTAGTGCATCTTTAAACAAAATATACCCTTATGGAGCTCAAGAATGGAACGTCAATAGGATAAACAAGACAGGCGGTGAATCCGGAATCTGGAATCTTAAAAGCGACGAGTAATGGACTTCGACAACAATCTTTTGCCCGTCGAGCCGAAATCAAAGTGAGCTGTATTTCTAATATTTTGCCAAGTGTGCTGTTATGTACAACACTGAAACCAAATGAACAATTCTCTGGTAACTCAGTATGGGTTCAACAAAGACAGAGAAGGAATCCATAAAGTGGATCTGTTATCTCAGTTGTCTCCCTATTTGTATTTACCTCTTCTCAACTCTGCACATTCTTCCGGTAACAATTGGAAATTTCACTAATTCAATGGCGTCGACAGTCATTGTAACGTGAATGGCGTTTTAGTGGATCTTTAAACAAAATATACCCTCATGGAGCTCAAGAATGGATCGTCAATTGGATGAACAAGACAGCGCTGAAAAATAAATATCTGGATTTTAAGCGACGAGTAATGGTCTTCGACAACAATTTCATTTTTTGCCTTTGGATATCAAGTGAGCTTTGTTTCCAATATTTTACTACCTTGGTGTTATATAAAACACTGAAATCAAATAGCAATTTTTTTATGGATTTAACAAACATTGAAGGAATCGAACGCCTTGAATGCATCACAGTGTTTACTCAAGTCGCATCTTAGTTGTCTGGCAATTTACATTTACATTTACCGGTATTTTGTACTCAACTCTACAAAGGCGTAAAAAATTTGGAAATGTGACAGTGAAGAATTATTCGAATGAAAGTTGTTGTCTCTTTTGTGCTTCATTATTTACGGTCAAGGTTCCGAGTCGAAAAGGGTTTGATGTGAACTGTCAAGAATTTATTTAATTGCATCTCTTGCTTGCACGCACGCAATTGAAATAGGAAGGTTTTTTTGCCTCTAATAGTAAATATGTTGTTTGTTTCGATTAATTTTCGCTGGAAAAGGATTTTGCCGAGATATTTCCAGCCGTTGTGAACTTTTAATAGCATGTTGTGTAATTTTCGAGCGTAACAAATTTACATACCTGCGTTGAAATGTGATACGCGAGGATTTTTGTGGTATTGTTCTGTAAGCAGGAAGGGTTCACGAAAAGAAACAGGTCTGTTGGAAGCGTCAGTGAAGCGTGCTTGAGTTTCAACAAAATGAGCCCCAAAATCAGCAAAAAATTGTGATGCTGATGAATAATAAAGTAGCTGCTATTTCCAAAACGATGGAATTACCTGGTGATAAATAACCTCATCTTCGAGAGTAAATTTTTGACTTTGCAGAAACAATGGTCAAACTCAAGAGTTGCGCGATTGTGATCTTTGTGTTGAATTTGCATATTTCTTGTCAAAATTTATAACACTTGAAAGAAAAAGAAAACTAACAAAAACAAAACTTTGTAACTTGCCATCGTTTGACACAGATGCTTCACTGTTTCGCGAGTAAACACGCTGCGGTAACTTCATCACGGCGCCCGCTGAATCCGATGTCACTTTCGATTTTGCGCTTTACTTTTGCAGCCAAAAGTACAGTAACAAAATTGAACGTAGCAAAAATCTCCCAAAATGTTTGTCAATGATCGTAACGTTTTATATTCGGGGTTCAAAATTAATGTTGTTTTCGTGTCGTAAATGTTGTTGCTGATGACAAAATATTTTATTCTCGATCGACCATCCTGAAAACTTCCTTCTGCTGTTCCTAAAAACTGTGTATCAATATTTATTCACTTTTGCTTCAATATGTGTTTTGCATAAAGCAAGATAACACAATCTGTACCTTGCTTAGTTCGCATTTTTGGGCGTTAAAATAGAATTTTCGGTCCTTTGCTTCTGTTACAAAGTGGTATATTTTTTAGGTCACCAATCCAGATACTAACCCCGCCGGACAGGGTAAAATTCAATGAACTTTTGTATTACAAAGCTGTCAGACGCTCAGAGTGCACGCTTAAACTTGTGATAAAAGAAGTTGTGAGGGAAGCTGGAAATGATCAACATGTCAGCGTAGAAGCCAATGTATCTCGAATTCCTTTTATTTTCTTCAATCTTTCTGGGTTTGGTACTTTGCGAGTAACCACATGTCTTCTCATGGGGGCTATTTACTTAAGACTTTCACCATGACACAACAATGATATACAATACCAAAACAATATCGTTTACTATTAAAAGTAAAGTAGACTGCTTACGAGTCAGAAGAACCCGCACACTTGTCGTAAAGCGTAGGGCATGTAGTTCCCGGTGTTGTGGTCTGGTCTTTCTGGTCTGGATAGGGTAGGGTGGAGCACCTCGCATAGGACCTCGAGTCCTGTTCGCGCTCCTTCCCTCTGGGCAGGTTTACCCAGTGGAAGAGACAAACCAGATGTCTCGTAAAACAAAACAAAACAAAACCAATCAAGCCGGGATGTATCTCCGGTTTCATTAGCATGAAGCTACCAGGAGTATTCGCTACTCCCCCCTGGATGGGATGCTAGTCCATCACAGGGTTATCCCAGCAATTCGCCGGTACCCATTTATACACCTGGGTAGAGAGAGGCACCGTGGGAGTAAAGTGTCTTGCCCAAGAACACAACACAATGTCCCCAGCCAGGACCTGAACCCGGACCACTCAATCCAGAGTCGAGCACTCCAACCATGAGGCCACCTCGCCTCCTATCGTGCCCTATTAGAGCTACATATTGAAATTGAATATCCTGGAAGACAAAACACAGCTCAGTTGACACCAGGCCACTTTGGAAAATACCATAATACTCTTTGTTTGTCCCCCCAAATTTTGCGTGAGCATTGTTTTTGTTTTCTCTTGGGACCATTGTAAGTCCCAAGAGAAACTGGAAACGATGCTTATGCAAAATTTGGGGGGATAGACAAAGATTATTATGGTATTTTCCAAAGTGGCCTATATTGAATAAAGTGCTGTGTTACTGCACTACCACACGTACCCGATGCATGCCTATTTTTTCTTAAGATGACAGGTTTTTTTTTCTTTCTGACAAAATATTAATGATTAATAGGCTGGTAGCCAGGTTATGATCTGTCTCGTCGTATCTACGTGTGAAGCAAAGGGCCTCTGCTAGCACGAGTTCTGGGTGACCCCTTAAATGGTCTTAAATGACCCCCGACTTGAAAAATTTGACTGGAACGCTGCAGTTCAATACCACCCAACTCAGTCCCTTCTGTTTTTGAGTAACACCTACCACAGGCAACCCAGTGTACGCTCATCGAGCGTCTAGTTGTATTTTGTCCGCTGAATTGACTTTTCCCGAATCCTGTGGATAACAGAGATAGAACTTCCTTCCTTCCAGTAGAGAAGCCATTGCATCGCGTTGCCAGACCTTTAATTATGTAAAGTTATGGTAAATTGCAACATTCTACAATTTTCTCAGACGCATTTTCTGACCACCTCATCTCTGCGAAGCGAAGAGGCTTTCTTGTTGTCGGAGCTTGTCAATGGTGACGTCACGAGGTAATTTAATTTCAGCCGATCAGTATTGAGTGGTAAAGTGATGACGTCACAAAAACCAAATTTATGAAATTATGGGATTTACTGAGATATTCTGAAAGTACATGATGAAGAATGGCCGCTTGCCAAAAATCAGCATATTGTTGCAATATGGGGGTAAGATATTAGCCCTTCCATGCTTTAGTAACTCCATACAAATCCTTGTAATTTTGTCTTTGTTCCAAATACCACAGAAATAAAAATAGAACAAAGTCACATGAAGCTAGTTCTTATTAAACAAGGTTTGTTTTTCTGCTCTGAGATTAAAAAAAGCAGAATTGGTTATGATGCACAGTGTATGTACGTATTAGCCTGCGAGCAGGCTCTCCATCTGCGGCCGGAGAGAAAGAGAGCCTGCATGCATCCCTCTGAATTTTGAATGCTGCATCCTGATGTCACGCTGAGCGAGCTGTCAAAAATTAGGCAATCAGCGCACACCCGAAGTAAACATTAATATATTAGTATAGGTAATCACATGATTTCAAGTGCAATTTGGAATAAATAAGCACGAGTAAATTTTTTCAAAGACGACCAAAGTTGCACGAGCCCGTAGGGCGAGTACAATTTGTAGTCTTTGAAAAACTTGCGCCATCCAGGGCTCGCATTTGATTGGCTATCTGTGAACTTCTTTGTTCATTGGCCAATCAGAATCCTTGCTTTATTACCTTTTTTTGCATTCAATTACCTCTTTTCTGCAATGTGTTACCGAAAAACTGTATTTCTCTCAGCCAATCAGATTGCATACTTTTTCATGTGTATTATTAAAACTGGTAAAGTCACGCGTTGTGTATTTCAAATTGCTGATCGAAGCAAAAACTGCCAAAGACTGTAAAGGAAGGAAGGCTTCGCCAGAAAATCCTAACAACTTTTGCAGATGCTGTAAAGCGTAGCTGAATATTCTGTACGGTAATTCGTCGAAGTCTATTTCCACGGAAAATGTTTTTCGTTCGTCAGGGAAAATTTTAGGTAAGAAACTTAAAACGACGGGAATCTTAATATGCCTTTTCCCTGTCCCCATCTCCAATGTGTGAGACTCGTCGACCACAACTGCCGCCACATTTTTGGTAAAGCGAAGTGGAGTTATCTTTTTATTTATTTTAATGAAGTAAATGTATACAGACATTACAACTCTACATTACATTTTCATACTAGGCAGATACAAAAGAAATTCTTATACCTACACCATTTTACTTTAAAGGTGTATCCAGTATTTTGTGATGACAGATATGTATTCTACTAATTCAACAAGACGCCTATAAGGGCGTATCCGTGGGATGCACAAACAGTTAACACAAATTGTCCAGTTACAGTGAACTATTACCACGGGTAAACTTCGGAAAATGGGGAGAGATTACCAGAAAGATAAAGCTATAATTTGACTAGAAGTTATTTGTTGTAAAAACAGAAAGAGGTTATTTCTTATTATTAATGCTACTAAATTATCCAGTGAAAACAACGAGGCCCTATTAGGGGTTATGAGGAATACAGGAGATTTAGGTAAAAAACTTATAGGGATATGGGATATTTGTTGGGGGGGGGGGGGTGTAAATTAACGGGATGCAGGATATTTAAAAAACCGAAATGGTATTATAGTGATACAAACATTAACGGGATAAAGGTCAGGATTTACTATCACAATTCGGGCGTTATCCTTGACGAGGATATGTCTCTTGAACACCATGTTGCTGCTATTTGTAAATCCTGCTTTCGTTTCTTTATGGCCTGTCTAAATTTTCAGTGCAAAAGCTACAACTGGTACAGAATGCTACAGCCAGAGTCCTCACCTTTTCTCACAAATCCGAATACATTACTCGAATTCTGCGTAGCCTACAGAATTTGGCTACCCATGAGCAAAGAATTCAATATAAGATTTTACTTCTTACCTCGATAAGTAACCGTCTTATTTGTCTGACATAATCAAATCTTATAGACCTTCAAGGACTCTAAGGTCGTCTGGCCTCCATCTTCTGTCTAAGCCCTCTCATAAACTTAACTCTTATGGAAAGAGAGCTTTCTTTTGCGCAGCCCCTGAGCTGTGGAATTCACTCCCTCATAACATCCAATAACGTCATTAATTCTATATCTATATTCAAAGGCTTGGTTAAAACCTAGACTAGTTATTGCCATTGAGTTGGTGCAAGATTTTATGATATGTGAAATGAGATTACAAAACCTGTGTTTTCTCATCCATGGGTTTATTCTATCGTTTATGTGTTTATTGTTTTATTTTTTGTCTTTCTCTATTAATCATGATATTTTTATTAATTATTTGACTATACCCCTTTTTATAAATACATTCTTTGTAAATATTTACTTTTATTCTTATGTACATAATTTTATAATCTATTTTTTAATTTATTGTCATTGTAAAGCGGTTTTGAACCTTGGAATTATCGTTATATAAAATAAAGGTATTATTATTATTATTATTATTATTATTTTTTTTTTTTTTACTAAAGCTTT
>NC_090891.1:16735567-16740567 GCF_036669925.1 Montipora capricornis | reverse complement strand
AATGCGAATATGAAATCAAGTGAAGCTATGATCCTCGCAGTTATGGACGCAATTTTAGCAAATGCGTAGAGAAACGTAAAAAATTCAGGACTTCAAAGGGGTTTGAACCCGTGACCTGAATTTTTCAGGCTCCTCTACGCAATTGCTAAAATTGAGTCCATCACTGCGAGGATCATAGCTTCACTTGAAAGAAACATCAATATTAATTTAACATTACCGCGTCATCTAATTTAGATTCCAACTTCTTTATTACGTCTTTCCAAGCCTTCTCTTTCGATTTGTTGTTTTTGTCCATTTGTTTAAGTTCTTCTCGCAAATGTTGCCTAGACAAAGAAATGAAAACAATACAAGTGTTTATTTTTAGTGTGCCTGTGACATTCGAAGGGTGCTATGCACTATATGTCAAAGTTATTTGCCAAATGGCTGCCGAGAACACCAAGGGCCGCAAAAAGTTACCGGGGCTTTTAAAAAAGGAGCACGAGATCATTTTCCTCGGTACTTTTGAATGATGTCAAGCAGAAACATCGCTTTGATCAGTAATGCCGATGTTGAACAGGTTTCTAATAAAGCTCTCTCTGCATTATGTTGAAATCGAGACAGGCATGAAATTGAAACTCTCCTTTCACAAATATCCATACCAAGTCTGCAGTGGATTCTACCGATTTCTCTGTTAGTTCCTTGATTATTTTCTGATTTCCTTGAGAAAAAGTCCCAAATTAGTAACAACATAAGTTTAGTTCTCATAAAAAACAAAGAAAATGACGTAACCTATAGACCTTATTCATAAATGGCGGTCACATTTATAATTCTTTTGTCCACGTGCATATTAGCCTACCAAGCCTCATTTTAGAGCAAGAATTCTTTTCAATTCACTGTATGGTATCGAGGCTTGGTAGGCTAATTTGCACTTTGACAAAAGAATTATAAATTGACCGCCATTTATGAATAAGGTCTATTATGAAGCACCTTTTTGCTCATCTTAGTATTTTAGCAAATCTCTGAAAAAACGAAAACAAGACTTGAACCTTAACAAACATGATGCAGCAATTGCAAAAAGTATTTTCAAGATAAAAGAAGCCAAGGCTTTGTAGAGATAAGTCTTGCCTTCTTAACGCAGCGTTCTCCTTGCTTAAATCAACTTCTCTTTCCTTCAAAGCCTTGTAGTCCTGAAGATATAAATCATTCTTCTTCAATCCACTTTGAGCTTATACCTAGAAACGTCGATTGACTAAAACTGAATAAGTACTCTTTCAAAGTGGGCCATAAGCTATTTTATGTAAAAAGGATAGAAAAAGAAAAAAAAGAAAAAAATCTCTGACCGGTGGAGAACCTGCCAAGGCCGTTGAGATGTGAGGACGAATTGGCTGTGGGCCATGCTTGGTAAATGATTGTACTTCATCGATTCTTTCCAAAGCTACGGTAATACGAGCAACAAAAACGTCCAACTTGTCTCGCAACATTGCTGCGAAACTAGTCGAAAATTAGTTGAAAAGCGATATTGCAAGATTTAAATGTCACGCACGACCTGTCTTGCAACAAAACAATTGTGTTGATTTTTGGTGCAGAAAGTAGAACGGACCTCTCCAATTATCTGGAGTCAACTTGAGGTCTCATCATGGGTTCAAGGTGTCAATTTTGAAAAAAGTTCTTATTTCGTCAGTATTTAGGCTAAAAGAATAAAATAAACATTTTAACGCTCCTTGAATGTAGTTTTGAATCCATAAAAGTATTCTTTTGTTTGGATGTTACTTTTTCTGTGTTAAGTACTCAAAGCAAAGAAAGGTAGTCCTATTTTAGAGGTTTAAAGTGCAACTAACGCCAATTTTATTTTATTTTATTTTTTATGTCCTAGCTTTCTTTGTTCATTTTTACTAACTTACCAAAGTTTTCAAATTTGGCGCTTTTTTCGGCCACGGCCGAGCACTTGAAAGAATGGGCCCTAGTTGTACTGTGACTTCATCGAAGGACATCAACATTTGCGTGATGCAGAGAAAGCAAAGAATCGTAGGCCACGACAATCATCGATTTGAGAAGAAACTTTGCCTGACCGCTGTGTAGTGTACGGCTGTAACAATACAGCAGACCGAAAATGGAATTGGCCTGCTTAAAATTTCGTTTTTTGGAGACGATCGTAATGAATGCCGCAGAAGACGGAAGAAATGAATCGACTTTGTACTTCGCAGACGAGCCCATTGGAAACCAACGAAGCATTCTAAGATCTGCTCTCTACATTTTAGAAGAGAGGATTTCTCTCGGATGTTTACTGCTCTTCCCGGGCAAGAAAAGCCATCTTCACCAAGGTTTATGGCAGACGATCTTGGGCCGTGTGTCTTTCCAACAATTGAGACAAACGACCCTGAATTCGGGCAGATTGACCGTTCCCCCCGATATCAGAAAGAACAAGGAGAATGGTGAACACCTATAATACAACTACAGAGAATTAGGCAAACATACTGCTTCTAATGTACAACGAATAAGATTGTAATACTCTCATACAGACGGTCAAGCTTGCTGAGGATAGAAACACGGCGATTTGTTTACATAATTTACAGTAGACAGTACTCCCGCGAAATGATTTTCGAAACTCATCATGACTCCGCTTGAACTGCACCGTATAGTCGAGGGGTTCAATAACTTTTGCAGTAGATTACTGGGCTAATCAATGTAAGCGGCGGTCACTCTTATCTTTTACAAGGGTTTGAGAGAAAATCAAGGCAGAGCAGCCGGCGGTATACCGCCGGTGACCGGCTTCTAATGAAACCTCTCCTAGTCCGGCTGAAGTTCTTGCTCTACCCGTTTATTTTCCTCGTTTTCTGCTTCATATTTCTTTATAGCCATTCCTCATTTCCTTGAGGTTTTGAAGTCCTGAACTTTTTACGTTTCTCTACGCATTTGCTAAAATTGCGTCCATAACTGCGAGGATCATAGCTTCACTTGATTTCATATTCGCATTTCAACATATGATTTATTTCATATATCATTTCATCTTTGATGTTTCTTTATTGTCTAACTCATGCAGTGTTGGCGCTAAATGCATTTTCTTGGTAAAGACACTTTTCACCCAATGGAAATTCTATTCGTTATGCAGTGTAGTCTTGTGCAACATATACATATGCCTGCATGCAGTGTTTGGTAATCTGGTAATGGTATGGGGTCTCGTAGCAATACAGTTAAGTCTTGAACTTTATCTGTCCACGTCTTCACCAGTTTACCAGAGGTAATATAATTGACAGTGAAGAGCGGTCCCGGCCCCTGTGATGTCCGACTTGCCAGGTGTGCATCATCGAACCGTAAATAGTTCAGTTGGTCCTGATAGTACATTTATGGTATTGTCGGTGATGACAGTATTCTTTGGCTTCACCAGATTTGGTTTCTAAAAGACGCCAGTCCTGGGTCGGTGGGTGAGCGCAACACCAAAATTTGGTATTGGTATCAAACGAGTTTACTGAGGTACATTGACTACCATGTTGAGATTTGGAAGATGTGGCTTTGAGCGTTCGCCCGTCATCAGAGTTAATCAAGGGGTTCTGGGCTGTGAAAGGTCTTTATATTGGATGTCGAAGCAATTTTGTTGGTTGAAGCGTAGTGACATGAAAAATAAAGATAAATTAATGCAAAGGGAAGCGTTCGTTGATTTGCTGCACATGGCGCTTTTGACATGTGATGAAGGAGAGAGTGAGATGTGAGATTTGGTAGGTTTAAAGTGTAGGCTGGTGGATAAACCTTTGCCCATTGTTTAGACTTGCAGAGGTTGAGCTTTAGTCCATTGTATTAGGCGAATTTCTTTGTGGCAATTAATCACAGTTCCTAGACGATCTATCAAAATCACCGACCACATCATCTGCGCTTCCACCGACTTAATATATTGCATAACGTCTACACAATGCGACAAAATATACCTAAGGGAAGAAATTTGGCAATCGCTTACGCAAACACTTCCGAGACGTTAAAAAAGTGTCTTATCCAAACCAGTTGCGCTTTATAGTTTAATCCCCCGAAGCACTACAGCCAAAATATGACTGTCTGCGGTCTCCTCTTTTCACAGAAAACGGCAAGTTAGACTTTTAATAGAACAAAACTTGTTTTTCAGATCAGCACGATCTGTCCCCATGGAATCAACGAGCCCTTCTCATGTATTAATTCATCCACCACGCACCGACCAATAAATAATCAGTACCATGTTATTCGTGATTATTACAGTGGACGAGGGCGCTTTTTGTGCAAACGCTTTTAGTTGTTTTTGTTTTGAAGTGCCGGAAGCCGAAAGAATTTCAGTCCCTGCTGACGAGGGTAGTCAAGGCTGGAAAGCTGGTGTTTCGGTGGTTTATTGCGTTTCTTGCTCTGAACTGCCGATCCCGAATGCGCGGACCAAACAACCATCCCTGTTAAGGACAGCAAACCAGTTATCAAGAAATGCTCGGCGAAGAAACAACCAGCGCCTTCACAAACTGATGGCTGTCGAAGGAAATTGCAGGAAAACTCAGATTGTCAAAATGCTAAAGCGGAATGCTATGATTCTTGAATCGTGGAACCCTAATGAAGGATCTCAATCTCAAAAGAGACTGAATGTTGAAAAATATGCAGAAATCAATGGTTTGTTCTGGGAATGGTATACCAGAGCAAGAGCATCAAACGTCCCTGTCGACGGCCCCATGCTGGTCGAGCAAGCACGAATTTTTGCTGAGAGGATTGGGGTGCGACACTTTTCAAGGAACAAGTGGCTGGCTAGAAAAGTGGAAACGGAGACACAACATCGGTCAAATGAACATCGCTGGGGAAGAGGACAATGTAAGCCCACAGACCATAGACAGCTGGAGTGAAACAGTGAAAGAGCTGACTAAGGGCTATTCGCCTAGGGATGCATGGAATGAGGACGAAACTGGCTGCTTCTGGAAGGCGATGCTTGAGAAATCGCTCTCTCAAAAGGAAAAACGCTGCAGAGGTGGCAAGAATTCGAAGCAACGAATAACCGCTGCATTCTTTGTGAATACAGAGGACGA
>NC_090891.1:16718067-16725567 GCF_036669925.1 Montipora capricornis | reverse complement strand
TCCTCTTTTTTCAAACTGTTGTTCAACCTGATAAGGATGGTCACCATTATCTTAGTTCTCATCCACGCCTTCTCAACGCTGAAGTACTACGCGCTGTAGTGGTATGATGGATTTGGTAAACGTGTGGAGCAGCGCGGCAGTTTGCTACTTCCTATCACAATAAGGCCCTCTTTCTCGTCCTCTGTATTCACAAAGAATGCAGCGGTTATTCGTTGCTTCGAATTCTTGCCACCTCTGCAGCGTTTTTCCTTTTGAGAGAGCGATTTCTCAAGCATCGCCTTCCAGAAGCAGCCAGTTTCGTCCTCAGCTTTCCAGCCTTGACTATCCTCGTCAGCAGGGACTGAAATTCTTTCGGCTTCTTACACAGAGGTTTTGCACACTTCACACAGTTCTTCACCTCTAAGACCTCCAAAAAGGCTATGTTAAAAGTTTGGAACAGTTTTGATGAACCTGTTAAACATCTACCCCTAAAAGAAGTCAAAAAGACTTATGAGTGTTCATCTGGTACTTAGTAATGATGTAAAATTTTATCTTTTTTCTGTGCGCAATGAGTTTTTTGATTGTTCGTTTTCTTTCTTTCTTTCTTTTTTTTCTTTTTCACTGTCAGTCTATCTTTTCTCATCGTAGTATCTATTCCTTTGTCTTCAAGCTTTATTGCTCACCAACGGATTCAAGTAATATAATTTATTTTCACTCATCTCGATTAGCTGTTGAGCTATTCTGAGTGAACTATTACCGAATTTTAGTATTAATTATTTATTTTGATTGTAAGATGTTTTAAATAATAATAATAATAATAGTAATAATAATTTGATATTTATATTGGGCAAAATACATAAAAATGATCAAATGCGCATTACATTTGCAAAATCTAAAATAATAAGCTGATACTAATGAGGAAATATATGCATAGAAGTTACAATATATTAAAATAATAATTATTATTATCCATAGACTACTTTAAAAAGGTATGTTTTAAGCCTAGCTGCAGCTTTGAGAACACACTGGACCTTGTTCAGCTGAGATGCAGGTATGCCATACAAAAGGCCATTACAATAATCAACGCGCGATGTAACAAAGGCGTGAAGTAAGGTTTTAATGACCTCCAGACTAAGAAATTTCCTGATGCGACTGATGTTGTGCAAGTGACAAAACGTTGCACTGCAGAGTTTGCTAATATGAGTTGACATCGTTAGTGTGGAATCTAACCAAGCACCGAGATTTTTAACAACAGGTTGCGAGCTTTACTTCAGAGCTTCCGACTCTAATATTTCTGATATCAATCAGTCTAACTGCTGTCCAGTACCTAGAAGTAGAAACTCTGTCTTATCATAGTTCAATAACAACCGATCGTTTATCATCCAGTTTCTCAAGTCCGCGATACAGTCACGGATAGCATGTACCTCTTCTTCAGTGTCATCTGGGGTGTTAGGACTAAACGCTAGGTACAGTTGCGTGTCATCGGCAAAACAATGGATACTAGGAAGGTGGCGTCCATTTATCTTAAATAGCTTGCTAGTGTAAACCGTAAAGAAAAGCGGGCGTAGACAGGAGCCCTGTGAGATGCCTTGTTTGAGTGGAAAGATGCCCGATAAGCCACCATTAACTCTCACACGGTGCGTTCTATCAGACAAGTTAGATGCAAACCAGTCAAGTGCATTTCCACTCTCACCAAACCTCAATCTCAGCCTTTCATGCCACATGGTGTCAAACGCTGCGCTAAGATCCAGTAGGATCAGAAGGGTGCCCTTCTGTCCGTCTATATTCATTAAGATGTCGTTTTTAACTTTAAGCAGCGCAGACACCGTACTGTGATGTTTCTTATACGCCGACTGGAGCACAAAATGAACATGAGCCATCGTGTGGTCCATCAGCTGGTCAGCGGCGGCTCTTTCAGATAATTTGGAAACATAAAGCAGGTTATTAACGGGCCGGAAGTTCTTATAAGCAATGTCCAAACCACATCTCTCTGCAAATTGCCCTGATTCAAAGGATAACTTGATCATCGATGCGAGCACCGGTGACACAACATTGAGGACCCGAAGAACCACAGAAGTAGGCATTGGATCTAATCAGCAAGATTTTACAGCTGCCCTACGTACCACCTCAGCAAGCTGGTCCCGGGACAAGAACTTGAATTTAGAGAGTATTGAGCAGGCAGGGGATTCAGATTGAACTGCGCAACTGCATTCATAAACAGCGCATGCGCAGTCACCCTCTTCAATTGCACTGTCCAAAGTCTTTAACAACTGAAGAGCATCTAATGACTTATTTATCCCAACATTTTTTCCGTACAAAGAAATTACCGAAATTATTGGCCAGGTCGTTTGGCAGTATGTTATCCGTGAAGCTGACATCAGACGATAGACACAGAAGTGACCGTACTTAAATGGTAATGTTAAAATATCTGCGGTACGCAGATCAGCAGATATTTGTTTTCTGCAAGTCCCTAAAAGAGTTCGTATAAGTCTCTGTTACGAGCCTGAAGGCCCATTAAGGCCGGCGCTTATCTCCGGTTTCCGTAGCATGAAGCGAGGAGTATTTATGCTCCCCCCTGGATGGGATGCTAGTCCATCGCAGGGTTACCCGCAGCATTACGCCGGTACTCATTTATACACCTGGGTGGAGAGAGGCACCGTGAGAGTAAAGTTCTTGCCCAAGAACGCAACACAATGTCCCCGGCCAGGCCCCGAACCCGGACCACTCGATCCAGAGTCGAGCGCACTAACCATGAGGCCACCGCGCCGAGTTCGTATAATTGTCCTTAAGAGCTATTGGTAATCAAC
Source organism: Montipora capricornis (assembly GCF_036669925.1). Lineage (NCBI taxonomy): Eukaryota > Metazoa > Cnidaria > Anthozoa > Scleractinia > Acroporidae > Montipora > Montipora capricornis. Next base: position 16,722,781 of record NC_090891.1, on the reverse strand, counting down.
TCTTTTGTGGTATTGTTTTGCATATTGGTATAAATTGTGTCTTTAAGGTGCCAGTTCTTCCTTCGGGTCGAAAACTGTACGAACGATACATCACGTTTTCCTTTTTGCTTTACCAATTACTTTTTTCGTCCGCTTTATTGTTCTCATGTATGTTTTAGTTTCTTTTATGGAGGTTTGCATTTGCGCAGTCATGTCCACCTAGGTTTGTCCTCTTTGGGTTGCCGTCATTTAGATAGCGCGTTACTCATTTAGAGTCTTCTTGCCGTTAAGTGCTCATTTGATCGAACGTTAAGAGAACGATTTTTGGAAAGGTTTTGATTTACCAGTTAGATTTACCCTCTTCGGGTGGCTGCCATTTAGGCGGCGCGAGTTACTCATTTAGAGTGGTGTTGCCGTTTAGTATGCATTTGCTTGGATGTTTATTAGATAGGTGTTTTTCCCTTTCAGAGGGATGATTGCATTGATGCATGTCCCGCATGAGGCGGGTTTAATCCCATTTTGAGTTATGCGAGTCTTTCCCTGACGTATTTTTTGACTTCACGTATTTTTTGGTGTTTTCAGAAGTTTTCAGTGTTAGCGTTTGGTCCGATCCCAGTCTGCTTCGTGATGTGCACCTCAGCAGGTTGACGTCTGACTTGATGGAGCTTCAACTCTGCTCCACGTCCACTTCCACAGCTTCAAAATATGTTTCCAGCTGGAATAAATGGCTTTGGTGGGCTATGTCCAAAACCGGCGTCCCAGTTGTTCCGGCGCATCCGCTCCACGTGGCTCTTTTTGTAACTGAACCTTGCATATCCGCCATGGAGAGGGGAACGGGCATTTCCGTGCTCGAGGCTGCCGTGTATTCGATCTGATGGGGTCATCAGATTGCTTCAGATTGCATTGCTTCAGACCATCCTATCGTTAAGTCATCTCTCGAGGGCGCCAGACGTAAGCTTGTCCATTCAGTCCAACCTAAAGAACCCCTTAGTTTGGAGCTCGTAGCAAGGCTATGCGATGAGTATAATGACAGTGCTTCAGGACATAGTTCTGTTTTGCGATCACGAGCCTACGTACATTTCCAAGCACAAACATGATCAATATCGAGAGGGTCCCACGATCTTATTAGCTAAATCAGGCAAATGTCCAGTATCGATTACTGCGAGGTTGCTCAAGTGCCTCGAAGAGTCCAGCTCGAACAGCCCTCTCATGAGACGCAAAGTTAAGTCATGCGTCACTAGGCATCTCGTCGTCTAGGGTTCGAAAGGAGTTTAAAAGTCATATCAAGCCCTTTGTTGAGGATCTCGATAAATTCAGCATGCATAGCTTGAAGTCCGAAGCAGCCTCAAACCTGGTTGTCAGTAGTCCTGTTCCGGGACTCCCTCTTACCCCGCAATGAAAGTGGGCCTGGAACGCGGGAAAAGAGAATTACTGTGTGATTTGCAGTATCATGAAAGAGAAATCTAAATTATGCCTCGTCACGACCAAACAAGGAGAAAAAACTCCGATCGCAGTGATGTTGGAAATTTATTGCCGAATAAATGTAACGACTGAGAGAAGATTGCGATAAATCGATGCAAAGGCTGAACTAGTAAATATAGCATAGAACTTCACTAAGCGTTAAAACAGCTCGGAGTCAGAATTTCATATTATCTGCAGTACTTTACCTCTAGCAATGAGTTTCAGAAGGAAAGTGCTGTTAAGTAGCAACAATAAAAGCAAGGTTGACACATGCTTTTAAGTAGCATTTTTGATCCTTACGAACAAATTTTGACCAGAAAAAAATCGTGACAATTAACGTCCTAATAATCGATGTTTGACTGTGCATATATATGTATAAATTTAATAGGAACATTCATCATTGCGTTATCAACACAAACTGATATGTAAAGAAACAAATAGTCCAGGTTGTGATTCAATTTCGTTTAACTTTTTATCTAACTTTATCAGGAATATATTAATAATGCTCAGTTTTTCTGTCATGCAATCGTCTTTTAGTTTTTCCGATACAAAAATCATTGCAGTCTCAACAGGCACCTCTATATATTTTCACTGGATCAGTGCAATTATCACATAACTAGATCGACAGAAATAATGAACAATAAATAATGAACAATAAACAAGAGTTTCTAGCAGGAGATTTATTAGTCTTCGTTGAGCGCTTCATATCCACGACTTACAGCATATTTGTAAGTTTCAAGGAGTCTCGGGAGAGCAATTAAAAACACCTTCCAAACAATTTTGTGTTTCTAAAGTGCATTTTTCCGTGAAAATAAGACCTGTTCACCTTAGCTGTGTGCATCATTCAGCAAGAAAACAGGATTTTAGAGCTTTTTCTTGAAGTATGCAAAAGGAATAGCAATTTAAGATCTGAAAATGGTGTATTTTCCCAAAATATTGAACAGAATGTTTTGGCTAAAAATTGAGGTTACACTTAAAAGGACCTTCTTAACAATGTCCGAAACACCTTCCAAACAATTTTGTGTTTTTCTAAAGTGCATTTTTCCGTGAAAATAAGACCTTTTCACCTTAGCTGTGTGCATCATTCAGCAAGAAAACAGGATTTTAGAGCTTTTTCTTGAAGTATGCAAAAGGAATAGCAATTTAAGATCTGAAAATGGTGTATTTTCCCAAAATATTGAACAGAATGTTTTGGCTAAAAATTGAGGTTACACTTAAAAGGACCTTCTTAACAATGTCCGAAACACTAGTAACCCACTGCAGAGCACAGTTACGCCCTTTCTGAGATAAAATGGTAATGCTAGATGGCATGCTTTTTATTGCATCTCTTCAATAATTCACTTTAAATACTAAATTCTCGCAGAATTGTTGCAAAACATCATTCACTTTTTTTCTAAATCAAATAAAATTAACTGCCACATATTGAAATATGGCAGCTGCAAAGAAATTACCCACTACTCTACTAAAATTACCCGAAAAGGACACATGTCGCTGAAATTCTGCAGCTCCTGTCAAGCACACATGCCTCAAAAATTATGCGGCCCCTGTCAAGCACACATGCTGGAGAAATTCTGTGGCCCCTGGCAAGCACACATGCTGCAGAAATTCTGGGTCCCATGCCAAGCTCACGTGCCGCCGAAATTCTGTGGCCCCTGTCGAGCACGCATGCCGCAGACATTTTGCGGTCCCTGACGCACACATGCCTTAAAAATTCTGCGGCCCCTGGCAAGTGTACAAGCCGTAGAAATTCTACAGCCCCTGGCAAGCACACATGCCGCAGAAATTCTGGGTCCCATGTCAAGCACGCATGCTGCAGAAATTCTGGGTCCCATGTCAAGCACACATGTCGCAGAAATTCTGGGTCCCATGTCAAGCACACACGTCGCAGAAATTCTGCGGCCCCTGGAAAGTACACATGCCGCAGAAATTCTACAGCCCCTGGCAAGCACACATGCTGCGGAAATTCTGCGGCCCATGACAAGATCACATATCACAGTATTTTGACCCCAGGCCACTTACTATAACATCTTGAAAGACAAACTGTCAACTGTCATTTGAAACAAATTTAATGCAATTAAAAAATTATACATTCAAGAAGTCAACTTGGAAATGTTGCAAGAAAAGAACTTATTTTCATATTTATAATTATCGAAAAACATCAAAATGTTTCTCAAAAGGGTATGCGTATTTCTTAAAAGGTAAAATAACTGCAAGAATAATTACGGCTATTCAGATTCAGAGTCTGGATTTTGTGCAAAAATGGCCTCAAGTCTTAGTCTTTTTTGGACATAACATGATTGGGATGTTATCCAAGCAGCATTTAGTCCTTCTTTGAGGGCTGCAATAAACGTACTTGCTTTGTCGCTATTTATATCGATCACCGTGTCACCCTCACAGGACATATGCTCTACTAACCAGGAAAAAGCATCCTCGGGTAAAATCTGGCTTTGTTTGCCATCTAAACTAATTAAATTATCCATGTTTGAAGCACACAAATGCCTTGTCGTTACTTGTCGGGAAACTGACCAGTGCCCAATGATAAATGTTCTCACTGATTCCGTTAAATAAGGCCCTGAAACCAAGAAAATCATAAAAACTTTATCTCTTTATCTGCTTCAATTCAGACCATCTTATTGTTCTTTTAAGCTTACGAATTCTTTCCCAGAATTTTCCCTAGCAAACCGTACACTTAAAAAATTCATTTCATGGCCTTAGAGAAATGTTAAGTGTGACGGTTAGCCAAAAACAAGGCATTGGGTTAAAATGACTGATTTATAAAAGGAGTATGTAAAGTAACTTAAATCGATCCGATTACGCTGACTAATCAAAATTCTTTTTCCTAACTTAAACGGTTTGAAATGGAAACATGTCACCTCAGAAGGCAAGATAGGAAAGCTTATTCTACAAAAAAAGAGATTCTGCAGGCGTTTTGGACCGTGAAAAAAACGATTTTGGTCGACGAAATGCTATATAGTACACTCCAAAATGCTCTAAATCTTTCGAAACTTTTAAAGCTCACTTTTATTAATCGTGAATATCACCATATTTCATCAAATTACATCGCGTTTATATTCCTATAATATGCCTTAAAAACCATTCAGATGACCAAAATCAGGTTTCCTTGAGGAAATTTTTTGTAATTCTCCAAGTTAAAGACCATTTTTCTAGCATTAAATCGAGAGGGACTCGACTGTCGAGGGAATCTCAATAAAGCACAATCAGTCATTGGCTAATTCATTTGCAGTAATGCTTTGCAACCGTTGACCCCAAACCA
>NC_090891.1:16688067-16708067 GCF_036669925.1 Montipora capricornis | reverse complement strand
TACACTGGTTTCGGGCCGTGGTCTTACGAGATCTCTAATCAGCCAGTTTTTGTTATGTAATTAATTCGAATAGGGTGAAACTCTCCAAAACGGTAGTTCCGATAATTTTCATAAAATATCTTACTTTGATCAACCCCATTCAATTCTTAAATCTGTCAGTCCTTAATGAAACCGGATGTGAATCACATCTGGTTTTATTGACGTTCGAATAAAAAGAACTTTGCAAGAGAATGGTTTAATCTCCTTCTTTGCCTATATGACCTTTAAATCACACGATGAAGCTTAGTATAAATGCTCGGTTTTGCACATTGTCACGAAGCGCAAACACATTGATTTATCCACTGTGATAAAAGTTGTGTACAAACGTGAATAACAGCACTTGAAATTTGGTCAACACATTTCATGTTGCAGGTTTCAAGTCGCACGTGCAGAGCCACTTTTTTGCTCATTTACTGGCGTTCTCTTTCTCTTTTCTTAAAAGGGTCATAGGCTTACTACTAAACACCACAAGTGCGAGAATTTGTCTTGCAATTCCCTCAAACATCACCAAGGCACCGTTATTGAGAACAAACCATTCCTAAATCATTTATACACCATTTGAAAACAACTACCGAACCATTCGTTGTACTTTTGAGAAGCCACTGGCTGCGAAATTTACAATCGGTCAAAATAGGGGTAACAACTTCTTGGCTTGACCCATTTAAGTGCCCAAAGTTGTTTATATATTAAATTGTCTCTGACATCCTTTATTTGACATGTTCAAGTCAAAAATCAATGTTCATCATAGCGCATTTCCATTAACAATATTCCGATTTCCTTTATTCAGCGTGATATTCGTCCCTTTTTTGGGAATAAACTTTTCGAACAATGAATCTTGGAGTAACTATTGACAAAATCAAAGCTAAAAGCCCCATTGGTAGAGTGACATCGAGGAGGGGGTGGGCTTTAGCCACACCCCACTCCCCCAAAAAAGTATTTTTGGCATAAAATTAGAAGTGATTAATTTTTAAACAAAGTCAATTTTCCATTTTTAACTGACAGAAGCTCACATCTCTACCTTAAGAACTATTTTGCTAAGAACATAGTGCTAAGGAGAGTAAGCCAATCATTGAAGCTTATTTCCAATGACACGATTTGTGTTGTCTTTAATTTTGTGTAATTGTTGATTCCAAACAAAAATATGGATAAAAGATTGTTAAGAAACAAGAAGCTTGTCATCAGCACACGTAAAAACATCCAATTTTAGATTTATTAGACCTGTAAAATTTTGCTTCTAAATGGGCCAAATAAAAAAGAAATCCGATTTTGATAACGTCACAGCTAACGTAAAAGAGAGAAAACAAAAGATTGTTAACATGCTTTAACTTGAAACTTTAAAATAGTAACCGTAATAGGCTTTAAAGCATAGAAGACTTCTAAATCCTACTATTTCGTGTTTGAATTGAATTGGTAGCCACACTCTTGTTACCTACCGTAAGTTCATAATCTGATACAATAATAAAACAGGCGCGCAAGCCTTGTCCTTTTATAGAACTGCGACGAAAGCAACCTGTTGAATCGAGGAAGAGAGCGAGATAGAAATGTGTTTACAACGGGGGCACACTTTTCAATTCCCACTCTTTAAAATAAGTTGGGAAAAATACTATTATCGTTTTTTTCGGTGAATAAGACTATTTGAACGGGGTTGCTTATTAGCGTTTTTATTCAGGGGTGAATTTACCAAGCATCTCTCTCAAACGTAGTTGTCATAGCTAAATTTGACCACTGTTATTTTACTACCTTTGTAGATACTCAGTAGTTGCCGCAATTGTGGAAAGCACACATCTTAGTAAGAAGAGAAACAATCCACATCAAGACAATAGGGGACTATCAAAACATGACTAAAAAAATTAAACCATGACCCCTGCATTAAGAGATTAAGTTTGGAAAACTCCTAATTCCAGTTAGAATCATAGCCAAAGAGATAAATTAGGCCTGTGCTAATCAGCTTATCAAGAGGTGTGGTCATGTATAAAGCAATCAGTGTGTGAAGACATCCCTTCAGTCTGATCAAAATGTCCGCTAGAGGCTATTACAGGGTTCAATTGTGTTTTGTCTTCTTCTCAGTTGTGTTGTTGAATCAAGGCTGCAAAAATACTTTGAGCTAATATTCTATCGCGCTATTATTTCGCCATTATTTTATGCTCCAATTAAACCTGTCTTCCTGAATTGATGCAGAAACAAAGATTTGGGGGAGGGGAACAAGCCCTGGAATAAGGAAGTACCGAATGAAAATTGTTGAATCGCGATTTAAGGCGATTTTAAGATGCTTTTCGACCGCCTTCAGTATTTCTGCATGCCAAATTGACGTGTATATGAAAAATTGTGCTAAATTTTTCTGCCATTAGTTTCCGTTACTATTAAACCAGTCTTTTTAAATTGATGCAGTAACGACGCATTACATGGGGTGGGGCGCATGCTTAGCCATCATTAACGATGGAATGAAAATAGTTTAAAAGTTGATTTAAAGCCAGTTTTAAGCACCAGTAGTAAGAAAGTTCTTAGTGCATCTCCCAAAATTGCCCTGTCTAGAAATTCTTGCCGTTGCTTTTCTACTTCATGTAACTATTTATTTCTGAATTAATGCAGCAAGGAAGAACTGGAGGTGGGGTACATGCACACACAACAATTTGCTGAAAACGCGATTTTCGCCAGTTTAAGCAGTTTTTCAAACGCCTTCAGTGCCTCTGCGAAACTACCCTGTCTATAGATACTAGCGATATTCTTTTTAGCGAGAGAAGCGTTGCGATAGGTCTTCGATCAAAAAGACACAATCTGCAAACATACTTTTCAAGACTGGCCATGTAGTCAAAGATTTAATTATATCAGTAAACATAAGATGCCATCTTTCTTGTTAATTATAGCTTAATAATTATAGCTTCTAGATTCAAGACTGGAAAAGTAAACATAACGGCATCAAGTCCAGGACTATTCGCTTGCAAGGCAATTTCTTTCACTCAGCCTTTCTACGGAAGACAGGCAGTTAAAGTGTTTGCCTCCTTTGGTCATTCTGTGAAAAACTCTAGCCTTGGTAATGGCGCTGCCATTTGGGTGGAATCAGAAGACAGGCATCAATTTAAGACTTGTATTTCTGAATATGGCGAAGGTTCCAATGGAAAGGCAGAAGTTAACTGGATTGCTGTCCAGTCTGCTCCATCTGGAGCTCAAATAGGAAGTCATGCGCTGAACTCCTAGACGACTGAAACAAAGTGCGAAAGGGTCGTCTTCCCTCAGGCAAGTCTTACTCGAGGGGAGATACGCTTATTTTTCTCATAGATATTGATGAGCAGAAGGGATTCAAAGCATGCTTTGTTCCATGGAAAATTATATCCTCTAGGACACACTTAATTTTAGACATCTTTTGTCGAGCAATCGACAGATAAGGCAGAACTCGAACATTTAATGCTTTATAGACTATCACATTATCCGTGAAAATGGTTCCCTACATTGCAAGAGAACACATCATGTACCATATGAGTTGACTTGAGATTAATTAGTGATTAGATTATGTTAAAGCGTATCTTGGATGTCTTTCTCTCTGTGCTCATTACCTCATGGGCTGATGATGTTCTGTTTCTAAATAATTTATGTACTTTTAGCGTTTCCTGTTTCCACCAAATGTTGTTGTCACACCTAGTCACCAGACTCCACAGAGACCCCAGGATGCCCTGGCTTTTTGGATTGAAGATTATACTGCCGGCAGTTTTACACTTTGTGTTCGGGAAACCAAGATTTTTGCTGGCGTTCATCGAAACATTAGAATCGTAAGTTTTTAGTTGATTGATGCAATACAATATCACCCCATTGTAAGAAACAATAAGTTACAGTCCATTTTCACAATTTGGTTCTTAATACAAGCAATGACCAATACTAGACAGACCCTTGAAGTTGAATTAAATTCAACCAAGGAGACAAGTGTGCTCTCTCGACCTCTATCTCCTTGCTGACTGAGACAAATTTGGGATTTGCGGCAGTGGTCGAATCGACACGGGAGATAGCTTGCCTTTCCATGGGAACCGGCCTTTCCGCCGTTTGGGGTAACCCAGTCATCTGGAGCCTTCCTGAGGATAAAGGCGAGCTGGCTAGGTGCGATTCTCAGTCAACCAAGCTGACCTCACCACTTAAAAATACGCTCTGTTTTGCCCCATGTATGCCCGGCCCGAACAGCCAGAGTTACGGGGCTGCATCTTGGGATGCTGTTTTAGATTGCCCATCGGCATCGAATATTGGAAGAGACAAATCCCAAATTCGGGGGCGGGGGAGGGGGGGGGGGGGGGGCAGCGGGCGAAAAAGTTATTTTCTTAGCGCTTGTATAGGGCCTTCACTATGAGAGTTATGGCCACAGGAGTGTCATGGCTGAATTGCACGAGTCAATGTACATTGTAAGGCATGTGTCTCAGGGAGGGGGTGGGGAGTAGCGAAGGAAAAAGTGATTTTCTTATCCCTACACGTGAGTACCTCTTAGTTTCGTGTTTTGAAGATAATAAACTCTTAAGAAAATTACTCTTTCAAGCGCTTTCATTTGTAAGCAAACAATTTGACCCCCACGTCTCAATGTTGTTTTGTGGGGGCCACGAACAGTTTCCTGGAAATCAACACTTTCCAAACCAACACTGGATAGGGGAAGGGGGAGTAGAAGTGACTGCCATGGAATTCACAAGGGAGAAATAATGAAAAAGTGCTTTCTGTCGGTTTTGTACAGTTTTCTTTAAGGAGCTATGGCACGTGATATTAGGGTGTTTAAAGGGAAATCTTTAGTTAATCACGAGTTTAAAACTTGAAGATGGTAATGCGGAATTCATTTACTGATAAAATTATCGTTACATCCCAAACAAGATGATTCTGAGCAAAACGACCTTCATCCAATTGATTTGTCATAAACTTGAAAAACGTAGGGCTGATTTTTCAAGATTCTCCAAATGGAATCCTTTTCAATCTTGCCAAATTGTGTCCATCGATGCTTCTCTTTCCTTTTACTGTATTTCTTTATCTTGTTCAAGAGTTCTAAGTGGTTATTGCAATGTTTCATTCTACTTTTTGGGCATTTTGGGTGTCATGAGATTACATCATTTCGCTTGACAAAGCCCATTTGCTCAAATTTGGTCATAGCGGGGACAGTTAAAAGGGAGAAAAGGCTACTCCAAACTTCTCGCCATACAATATTTTGCCTAAAATGGAACAAATTCAGAAAAAACCCCGAATAAATCCACGATTCGTAAGATCTTAAAAAAATGTCCCATTTATTCCGACCATCAATCTCTCATCAACAAAAGCCAAATGATAATCTTTATGAAACATAAAGATGATAAAACAAGCAAAATCTAATAACGTATGCGTCGTGGGCCTTTTTATGGTCATTTTCTTTATTGTTTAGCTACTGGGTAACCAGATCGACTTTAAATTTTCGCTGACTGTGGAATTAAGTCCCGGATGTGTCGCCGCATTTTGCGCGAGTTAAAAGTCCTCAAGAAATGTGCCAGAACGTTTAAATGCTTAAACTGCGAATTTCTGTTTATCAAAGGCATCATTAAATTAAATGAAGGCACTGTAAAGAGGTGGTTACTTTTAGCAGCCTGATCGCATGTTATCAACCTCCACCATTGGTATAAGAATGGGACTGTTTTATTCTGGCCATTTAAAAGTGGTTTTCACCTCTCCGATAAGACATTCTTGAGTCGAAAAGCGCAGTTATGCGGATGAAAACGGAGGGTGAATATTATCAAAGAAATGAAAAAAAAATTCTTATTCCGTTCACGATTTCAGCGAACACATAGCGGAAATGTTTTAGCAGAACTCAAGTTCAAACCTGTTGGTGAAAGGTTCTAAAACACGTTGTTGCAAAATATTTGCTTTAACCATTTGTGTTCTTAAAGGGCCACCTACAGACTTCAGTACGTCTAATGCCAGACGATTTTGCTCGTCAATGGAGTTGGGGTCACGGGTGAAGGGTTAACAACATCGACGACCACTCACAAACTATGTTCTCTTTAACCCTTTGCCTCGTAAGAGCACCACCTACATACATTAATATTCTGTCTAATGCCAGACGAATTTATCCGTGAATTGAGCCCACTTTAAGTGTGAAAGGATTGATAATGACTAACAATTTCTATGAATCTTTTGCATCTAGAACTGGTTGGCGTTTACCAACATAAGTTTCGTGAACTTTACCTTGACCGGCAGTTTGGCGTTTTCAAATAGGAGTTCCCCATCTCAGCAAGATAACTTCGCTTTCTGCAAGGTAAGAAAGAAGAGTGCAAGGAGTCTGCTTTGTCTATCGCTAAGTTATTTTCTCCTTATAGAGTGGTTGTTGGAACTTTTATGTCAGGAGCCCATGTCCTGGACTGTACAACTTCATTGAAATAGTTCATTTTCACTCACGGTTCTTCCATCCGCTCCTTTGTTCTACTGTTACATTAAGTCAACATCTCGTACCTATCAGTAAGAAAGCTCGTAATCTAGGAGTCATTCTTTATAAACACCTCACTATGTCTAGTCACGTGAAAAATATTTGCAGCTCCGCATCTCTTGCACTGCGAAACATAGGCAGGATTAGGAAATACTTAGATCAAACAAGCACTGAGCGCCTTCTGCATGCGTTCATTTCATCCAGACTAGACTATTGTAATAGCTTATTATACGGCTTACCAGTAATGGAGAGTCAGACGAACAAATTACAAAGACTGCAGAATTCAGCAGCTTTATTGAAGTTTCCTTCATTTTCTGCAGCATTCTAAAATTGCAGCCTAATATTGTCCTCAAACTTACTAACGTCATAAACAATTTGATTATTTTCACAGAAAGTCAACTTTATGGCTCCATTTTTCGCCCCACCTGTGATAATATTAACAGCAAAACGCAAACCCAATGATGAGAATTCGAGTTTCAGTTCTTCTGCAGATTCCGCAAAATGTGGGGCAGTAACCACTTGGATAACGGTGAGCAAGCCTGCAATGCATATTGCGTCAGGGTATGGAGGAGGAAATTTTCTGAAGAAGCCACCTCCATTCACTAAAAGCTAATAAAAATAATTATCTATGATAATCGTTTATATCCTACTTATGTAACAAGCGCTCTCTTTCCAACAGATGTACCCTCGACTAAGGTCTACCCAAGCAAACAGTCTTAGGTCCCTTTGTATCATATGTTTGAACTATCAAATTGCTTTTTCAACAAAGAGCTGGCAATTACTTTGCATACGCTTGTAATTATGGTCCAGCTCCTATCCATGATTGGTCATGACTTTGAATTTAAAAACACTGATTACTGGCTCACAGCGAGGAAACCTTGGCCGGTCATGAAAAATTAATGCTGCACACTACTCTGTTCCAAGGCCATCCTTGCAAATAAATTCAAATTTGACTAAAAAGCTGTCCTAGTGGAAATCATTGAGGTTAATAACTTATTGTGATGAAAGATTTATGGTCTCACTGCAATTTGCTTTCATAAGAAATAAAAGTAAAATAGACTGTTTGGTTTTTATTCTTCACTCGTAATCCATCTTTCTTTAGTACACCACAAAATCAGAGACTGAGATGTGTGTTAAAAGTCATAACAGCGACGGCGGAAAGAAGGATCTCATTGGAATTGATTACGTAATTGTTGGAGGTAAGAGAAATGACTAGGCCAAAACAGAAAACGGAAACAGCATTATTAGACAAACAAGTTCTCAGTTTTCGCAAACCCTTTCTTTCTTTTTTCCTTTCCTTTTTTAAGCAGTAAGCCCTCGCGTATTGTGTTGTGTTAGGCTTCATTTGTAAAACGCAAACGTTAAACTACTCTTGACAACTGGGCGCGGAGTCCGTTTTCCTCAAGATACAGAACACCGCTTTCAAGCTATAATTTTTCAACTTTTGAGTTAAGCAATATCTTGTGAGGAACAGTGGTATCGTAGTAGTAGGAGCACTCTTTTTACCAATGTGGCTATAATTCGTTACAAACATACATACATTTATTGAAGCTCCCCCATAGGGGCTTTACAGTCACAATGTATCCTTGATATCTTATTAACGGAGAGGCTGTGTAAGTTATCAAATTTACATTCATTTGGCTTGTTATTGTCTTTAAAAACGTGTTTAAAAAAACAGCTTTTCAGAAAAAGCGGATTGCAAAGTTTTCTTTCTAGCTCATGAAGAGTCTTGGGGTCCCTCATAGTGTAGGAGATAACCGTAATTGAAGGCTACTGAAGGGACATACCCAGAAAGGAAAAATTGCAAACGATCACTGTTTACGGGTGTTGGAAGCTCCTGTACAAGTAGGCTGGGGGAATGATCTGGGTGCTGGATTGGAGACATTGGAAGCACATTAGGGGCACGAGTGCTTAAAATAGCATCCTGAGCACCGATCCCCATTGTGAAACTTGAAGAAATAGCCTCAGGGAACATCAAGGGCCTTCCCGACACCAGTTGCCGCAATGGGTTTTTTGACATTTCTCTGACAATTCCCAATGTATGGTTCTCGTCATAAAAACGCCAATTATGTCCCCTAGCAGCCAGATCCTGCATAGTAGCACCATATTTCATGAAGCCTGGGGCCTCGCGGGGATTCTGTGCAGTAAAAATACCAACATACACATTAAAAACTTGTAGCCAAAACATCTGTTGAGCTAATGCGTTTCGCCTTGTTAACTGGCTTGAGAGCTAACGATGGGAAAGAAACTTCCGGTGAGGGTTGGAGGTGGAATGTAAAACTTTTTCTCGAAATTTGGATTAACAAGAAGGGAGTCAAAATCAACAAATTCATTTTGTATGATTTTGGTCCGAAGTTTAGCTGGAACCAACGCGTCATTTGGTAAATTGACAGGCAAGAAAGCATCATTGTGACCCTGGGTCCTAGGGAGCAAATTCTACTCACCTGAAAAAGAGGCTATCTGGAATAAGAGTGGAACCCGGGAGCTGTACAGTGTTTTGGGACGGGTAGTGGCAAGATAGTCTTGTAAAAGAGCACAAAGTTGGTTGCTTTTTTATCGGCTCTCAATTTTTTAGTTTAATCATGTTTAATGTCGTAAGAAAGGTTTATTCGCCTTGGACTATCATCGAAACATAAGTTAACATTATCATCTTCTCACTATGCTGAGATATTCAAGGTCTTCACTCCTGAAATTACGGTATTGGTGGAAGATTCCTGAGTCATGCTCTGGCTTTAAAACTGCTCGCCATGTTCAATAACAGCAACAACAACAACAACAGGTGAAACCTATTTGCTCTCAAGCACGGAACACTCTGAAAGCTATAAGCCTACTTCAGCGATTTAGAGCAATCCGAAAACCTCGAAATACTTCACGTATATTTCCAATTGAATCGAGGATTGCAACGAATTTTGAGTTTGAAAATTTCGAAACTAGAACTACTCAACCAAGACGAGCTAACTTCAATGTTATCAATATTCAATTTGACACCTCGAAAGACAATTCAGGCGTAACAGAATCTGAACTAGGGTTTATTCCGGAGCGTCCATCATATCAAATCTAACGATATTAAATCTTTTTCGACGTTTGGATATTTAAATGTTTTTGCTTAGTCTACTGACGCATGTTTGAACATCATTATACTTTATAGTCCACCAGATACTCCTTTTCGACTTTTATTGATGAATTCAGTACTCTTTTGGAACACGTTGTCTTATTAAGTGACTATCCTGTTATCGTTGGTGACTTCAACATTCACGTAGATAAGCCGAACGACTCTGAAGCTTCTGATTTCAATAGTTTGCTGTCCTCTTTTGGCCTAGTATAAAGGATAGACTTTCCAAGTCATCGAAATGTCCACAACCGCGATCTTGTTATTACAAAGCAATGTGAAACATCACTCATATGCACAGGTACTGGTTTTGAATCAATGGATCCGGTGCTGCTACGCTATTGTTGAGTTAAAATTTTCATTAAAGAAACGTCCATATATGTTGAAATGGATTGTATTAGTAGTAGTAGTAGTTGCAGATAAGTTTCTCAAGATCTGCAGATTCTTTCGAAGCAGTTACTATCAATAACAAAAACCAATATAGAGGTTGTAACTAGCGTAAAACTTCTTGGTCTCACAATTTCAAACAATTTTAAGTGGAACGCTCACATAGAGAATGTTATCAAAAAGGAGCCTCCAGGCTTTATCAGTTAAGGCAACTTAAGCGTGCAAAAGGAGATCCTGCGCAGCTAGTTTGTTTTTATACTACGTGTATCCGGCCCGTGTCTGAATATGCTTGCTAAGTTTTCCACGATGGTCTACAAAAGTATCTCTCTGAAGAGCTAGAGAAAATTCAGCGCCGTGCTCTTCTCTCTTTATACTTCACCAAAAACTGACGTTATTCGAAGTCATGGTCTAAAGTACCACCTTTATGCTGACGACACACAGCTGTACTTGGCATTCAATCCCGCTTGTAGTGAGGACCTTATTACAGCTACGTCATGATTGTGTTGAAGCTTGTGTGGCTGAAATTCGTGTTTGGATGTCTAGTAACCATTTGAAATTGAACGATAATAAGTCTGAACATTTAGTTTTCCACACAAGACATTTACCACGTCCTGACATTTCTAATGTTATGGTGGGCGAAGAGGGTGTAACTCCAACTGCCTCATGTCGTAATATTGGTGTTGTGTTTGATGACACCCTCACCTTTGAGACTCATATCAATTCTGTTTGCAAGACTTCATTCTGGCACTTGAGGAACATCTGGATGATTCGCACTTACCTGGATAAATCATCATTGGAAATTCTGATCCATGCCTTCTTTACAAACAAACTGGACTACTATAACTCTCTTTTAACTGGTCTCCCTAAATACCTAATTCAGCTGCTCCAGCCAATGCAAAATGCAGCTGCACGTTTCGTTAGTGGGTCAAAGAAATATGATCATATCACGCCAATTCTACATGAGCTCCACTGGCTCCCTGTTGAGAAGCGTATAACTTACAAAACTTTGCTAGTTACTTTCAAGTGCTTAAACAATCTGGCACTGTCTTATCTATCTGACCTCATCATTTAGTGCAAGCCTACACGAGCTCTGCTTTCTAGTTCTAAGAATTTATTAGTAATTCCTCGTACCAACACTATACGATATGGCGAAAGAGCATTTTGTGCTGTAGTACCTAGACTCTGGAATGGTTTACCACTAGACATAAGATCAATTAGCAGTTTAGAGCTTTTTAAGAAAAAAACTCAAAGCATTTCTTTTTACTTTACAACGACAATTATGACTAGGGAACTTGAACTTATGATTAAGATTGATATATATACATTTATTATATTAAGATTAGTATTTTTCATATATTCCTTTTTTATTACATTTTAATTTTCATAGGTAACAACTATTGTAAACAGCGCCTTTGGGTTAAACGGATTAAGGCGCTATATAAATTCTTTATTGTTATTATTATTATTATTATTATTATTATTATTATTATTATTATTATTATTATTATTATTATGTGCAGTTGGTAAACGTATGAAAGCTAAAATAGAACCACATAGGGCGCGCAACGTAACCTATGCGATCTGAAGGAACTATAAATAGAAAACTGCTGAGTTAAAAAAAATAAAATAAATAAATAAATTAGCGATAAAATATAAAAAAAATCTTACAGACAATCTAAGGCTCTCTAATACTAAAACTATATTGAGCTCCTATACTATTCCCACGGGGAAAGTCAATTGGCAGTAGCTTTGAAAGTTCTCACTATGTTGAGAGAACTCGAGATGGTAGCCTTCTGCATCCTTCTCAAAACGTCATAGCCCCTACTGCCAAAGAGCTTCCTCATTGTCAGGTCTACATCCCTTGACCACCCCCCAGCACGTCAACGATGATGTTACATTGTTCAATGTCATAGCCAGGGTACTGTTTCTTTAGCTCAAATCGCAGTGGCCCGTACTTGACCGTCTTCTCCTCGGACTTCTTTTCCTGATGCTCCATCCACGAACAGGACATCTCCACAGCCCACACCATCTTATTCTTGTGGTCCACAAATCGAGCGTCCGCTCTGTTAGCCTTGACAATGGTGTGTTCCGCATAAACTGGAACATCCCAAAACGCTAATGCCTCAGATGACTCATAGACTGGTTTGGGTACTGCACACGAGTACCAGGGAGGGACTGAATCAATTAGCCTCAGATCCCTAGTCATCTCGAAGAAGAGGACTTTCAGTGCTGCGAAATTAATAATAATAATAATAATAATAATAATAATAATAATAATAATAATAATTATTATTATTATTATTATAACATAGGTAGATAAAAAATTAGCACACGGTCTACTATACCGAAGCAACAAGGGCTTTAACAAAACTGGGTAAATTGAGACCAGAAAGCAACTAATAAATCGAACCCGCCCCGGAGGGGGAGGTTGGGAGAGGTGTACTTTTTCCAACAAACGTGAAACAAAGACTTCATGACATACCACCTTTCATAGACCTTCATAACACACAAAAGTGGAAGTTATAATTCAAAGCCCAAGAAATGTCCAAAAAAGAAACCGTTTGAGCAGAAACGAAATGTTACATGTCTATAGGTGAAAAATAAAGAAAAAACGACTGGGCAAAAGACAACGACAGCTCGCCTTAGGTGACAAAATCAGAGCAAGAGAGGGGCCTTCAAGGTGGCTCCCCGATAGCTGCGATAAAGTGAATACTGGCCTCGGGGGTTTAAGTAAACACCATCGGGCAAATATAGAGTGACGGTGGTATTATTAAAAACCAAATGACGCCAAGAAAAACATTGGCACAAAGCTATAGAACACCGTTGAGCTAGGGCGCCTTCTTTTATGCTTTCCTGCGGTTCGACTTTGTTAGATCTTGTTAAGCTGTAATTTACGTATTGTACGAGTTTGTTGTCCAGTTATTTCAACTCGGTAAACGGGAAGGAACACTTTTGTTGAAACGTATTGTAAACTAAATGCTATTTCATACATGTTTCCAGACTTGGACCCATGTCTCAATATGACATGTCAGCATCATTGCTTGTGCAAGGCTTTTGGTCCATTCAGTGCTCGCTGTGTAAGCATTGACAGATGCCCATCTTCCCAAGAACCAATTTGTTCATCAAATGGCACAACGTATGACAATAAGTGTCTGTTTGAACAGGAAATGTGCCTGCTGCGGCTCAACTTTACAATCCAGCATCCTGGCAGCTGCGAAGGTCAGCACCTCAATACATAATTTTGTTCAAAATTAAGTATCAACCAAACCTCGTTCCCAGGGTTGGGAACCCTGGTTGGGGCTGGTCACTTTTTTAAATGTGTGTTTGGGGAGGGGTCGCAGTGTAGGCCTTGTCATCATTGCGAGGAACAGAATCACAACACATTTGATTTTGTGGCCAGACGACCATCGAAAAAACGTTTCACGGCAAGGTATTGAATATACTAAACGTCGAATTCGACGTGAAAGGAAAAAAGTTGATATAAAATCAATCGGACGGAACAGAAAATATACTCGCGTCTTTCGAATTTTTGTATGCCGGTGAGAAGGTAAAAATTAAAACTACTCAACAAGCTCAAGTGAGCAGTCAAATTGAGTGATAACGAAGGATTCTAATAGTTTGCGACACGTTTAAAGAAAAGAAAGTATTGCCGTGAAAGAAAACAGGGGGAAACGTTTATCCATGGGAAACAAACGTGTTCGGCGATCGATCAGTCGGTATCATATGTTTATGTCACGTATCGACCTCAAACTGTGCAGGTATTTTATTTTGTTCTCTGATTTTCGTTTTTCTTTCGAATGTTAAACAAAGTGATTCCTAAGTCGCACGCTTGTCAAGCGAGTAGACAGTTTTGGATTACTTGTATTTCAACAACTTCGTCTAAATTGTCGCTGTCATATTTTTGGAACTGCACACCGGGCTTAAGGTAATTCCTTAGTATTGCATTGCGCATCCCTACTGGGCACGATTTTCGCGTCATTAGCGCGCGCACATGAGCACGTGCGCATACAAAACGTAAGAGATTTCGCTCAAACTAAACCCGATAGCGAAATAAATGCTCCTTTTCTCTCAAACGAGCACGGCGACCCCCGATTTTTTTTTCAGGTATTTGGTAACAGCAGTCTAATAAAGAACATATTTGAAGAAGAAAAAAAGTTTGAGAGTAGGACATGAATTTTTTTTTGGAAAACAGTTCCATACTGGGTGTATTTTACCCAAGGCGAGGACTTCAAGCTAACCACGGAACTGTCCCAAAAAGTGCACTATTGTCACAACCAGGAATCAAAGTCGGCGTAAATGAAGCATTACTGCTTATATAAATAAAAGAAGCTTTATTTTCAAAATAAAATTTTGTGTCTTTGAAGTAACCAAGACTTAATTCTGTATGAAGGTGATTCGAAATTTTAACGCGAAAACAGTAAAAAGACCCCATTTTAAGAGCCTGCTGACGCGTAAACAAGCACGGTGACCCCATTTTTTTATTGCATTTTTTTAATGTTTATATCATGAATGTGAATTATGCCAAGTTTCCAAAAAAGTTTGAGAGTAGAACAATTTCAAGGGAATTACCTTAAGCGTTTGATTATTAACACAAATTGTAAAGTATATTTTTAGCGCCGGTAAAATAACAGAGACATTTTATCACGCAAACGTAGTGCGTGGTGTATTATTTATGATAGTGTATGTTCTGTGGGAGCAACTTTAGCTACTAAAGAAATCTTTTTTGCGAACTTCAATCGGTCACAAAAGCTCTTGTTTTTAGCTTGACTGCTTTTGTGGGAATCTCCTGTGGGAATATAACATCAGCTGTTTTGACTTTTTTGAAACTTACATTGTAAAATAAAGATTATTTTCTGAAAAAAAAAATCTTGTCAAACAATTATGCTTTCGCCCAGTTGCGGGTCATATATAACGAAGACTCTACCGTAGTGGAGCAATGTTTGTCGAGGAGAGACATGCGACCAGCCCTAACCAGGGTCTCTCTCCTCACTGTCAAAGAGACCCGGGGGTCTCACTCACATAGAGACCCGGGGGAACGAGGTTGGTATCAACCAACTGATAAACCCTCGAAAAGAGAAAATGGAAAAACTTAAACCTTTTTTTAGAATAAATAACGGTAACATTTTCTGAAAGAACTTTTATAGCTCATCGATGAAAGATTTCATTAATTAGAAGAAAGAAACTTTAAAGTTGCCCGCATTTCTGTATGGGTATCCATCCCCGCCAAAACTTAAACCCAAACCTTGGGTAGAGTTTCATATCCGGACCAAAATGGCGGAACACAAAAGAACCATTGTTATTCTGATTAGGCCTTGTTGATTACGTATTAGGTACTTTGCAATTGAATGTTTGATTGACGAATTGAATGTGTGAATTTATAATTGCGAGTTTAAATTGTATGATAGAATGCTTGAATTGAAGGTTTGGATTTAAGAACAAGTTTGAATTTTGGCGGGGATAGATACCCATAAAAAACTAGCCAAAAATAGAGCTTATTAATAGTGAAGAATCTCGAGTGGACCCGGCCCTTGACTGGGTGTTAAAGCTAGGACTAATCTTACTTACTATATTTTCTTTTTCTCTTCTTTTTATTATTACTTTCGAAAGGATTTCCTTTCCAGAGAGGTCGTCGTCACATGCCTCACATTCCATGGTTAGGGTATTCCCATTGTGAAGTCATTCCTTTCCAGCCCTACGTTTTCTACCCTGACAAAGCCATTGAAATGCAGATCACTGTCAATCATGTGGATACTGGTGACATGTCCTATGTCCACGATGCTGCAGTATCTTGGGTTGAAAATGTAAATTATCAACAATTTACTGCCTGCGTGATGGCGTCAGGATTTAATGAGCGGAAATACACTGCTAACATAACAGTTGACTGGATGGGTTATCAGGGAGCTCCAGTCGGTGGAGTAAGCGGAGAGACAAGAATATCTCAGTGGTGGACTGGGACGACTTGTGAGACAGTGAATTTTCCTTCGGTAAGGAACGATTTTGGAGCGATTTTCCTTGCTTTAAACTCAAAGCAAAATTAGGAAGGAGGGAATAATGGCTCTTAGACATAATTTTGGATTCTCCACTCTGTAAAGTCACAAACCGAAGGAATTGCAAGACATTTCCCATTTTATGTAAATTTAATATCTTTGTTTTCCCCACCATAAATCGGGGTGTAGCACTTCTAGCTACATTCTGAAAACTAGTTTATGTGGTTTTGTTGTACTTCACGGCCCGAGTTTGAAAAAAAAACGTGCAGCTGTCTTGTCATTGGGATGCTTGACTATTGCGAGGTCGTATTCGGTATAACCCGATGTTTATCTTGATAGTATTACAAGTGAAACTGCGAATTGAAATGATTTCTAAGCGAAGGATCATCGCTGAAGTATCGTTATCTGCTTCTCTCGTTTTTAAAACACTTTCTCTTTCTGGTTTCAGGGAAAGTTCTCAAAGAAACCCTTAATTTTAATCACCGCTGTTCATCACCATGCAGGATTAAAAAGGGACGCGGCCAGTATTTGGTTGGAGGATGTCACACAATCTTCTTTCAAACTATGTTTAAGAGAACTGCAAAATTACGCGGGCTCCCATGAGGATATTTACACTGTAAGCATATTTGTTTGATTAGGAAACTTTATATATTTTAAATTTCACCTTGATAACGAGGCTTTAGGAGACAGAATGAAAGTGGCGTTGACTTCCTATCATCTTCATCATCAGGTAGAGTGAAGGGGTTAGTTTCAAAAGAAATTGGTGATGCGTTGATCGATGGGGAGTGAAACACGAAAATTGGATTTATCTATCGAAGTCTTTAAGGTAGAATAACCATCGACAGAGAGAGAATCAGGAGGAATGTTTTCTACATGCCCACTTAGGGGCCGACCATTTAACTCTTGCGGGGGGGGGGGGGGGGGGGGTTGGGGTGGGTGATTTTGAAAAAAAAAGTTCCTGCAAGCGCTTGTTGCGGCATGCAGCACAAATGAAATAGAAAAAGTATTCTTGCACTGCTGCAAGCAAGAAAAAAAATGTTGCAAAGCTATTTCATCATTCCTGGGGGGCTTTACAAAATCCCAGCAAAACTGCAACCATTCCGGATAATCTGCAAGCCAGCGAGCCACTCTGGTTAGCCTATTAAAATAACACATTGATTGGCCTAAATAACACTCTGGTTAGCTTAAACGTCACACCGGTTGGCCTACAGTCAGCTTAGGCCGGCTTGCGGTTTGCCCTTATAATGGATAATATTGAGGTTTGCATGCTCGTGAACACTATGACGTGAGAAAATCAGTGTCACGCGACAACAAGGTGATTGTGAACATAAACAGTCATTTTCAGCCAAATTATTGTTTTAACTGACGTGAATATATCACCATGGGCGCGCGGAGCGGAGCACCGTGGGTAAGAAAATATGGTAACCCATCTGTGCGAGAAATTTGGTTTTGCTCACCGTAAGACCGTACGACCGGTCAAGTGGACTGATGCATGACTGATAAAACAACGCGAAAATATATTTTTTTAAAGGCCGGTTTACACGGTGCGACTTGTCGGCCCGATTTTTGGCGGCGGCTTTGAAAAAAATCGGGCCGACATAAAAAATCTAGTGCAACAGATTTTTTATGTCGGCCCGATTTTTTTCAAAGCCGCCGCCAAAAATCGGGCCGGCAAGTCGCACCGTGTAAACCGGCCTTAACAATAAGACTTTATTTTTGTGCAATTTAGAAATCTGAAAGGGTACTGCAGCAGCAATTAAGAGGCAGTAGATCGAATAGTAATTCTTGAATGTTAATTAGCTGTTCCCCAAAATTTTGCAATGGACCCCCAAATTTTTCAAAAAGGGGTCCAGAGAACCCCCAAATTTGAAAACCTGGATACAGACGATATTGCCATATTTACCAACGATGGCACTGCGCTACAGTGTCTGTTATCCGCATACAGCAACCTGTCACTGAAAATGGGTCTCACGATCAACATCAAGAAAACAGAAACCATGAGTGTCGGTGAACAGCTGGATTTCTATATTGATGCGAACAAATTGAAGAGAGTAGACCGCTTCAAATATCTCGGTAGCTATGTCACCAAGGACTGCAAGCTAGATGATGAGATAACAGCACGGATTCAGGCTGCATCATGTGCGACGGGGAGGCTCAGGGATAGGGTTTTTGACAGATGTGCGGCCCGTGAAGGCACTTCTCTATGGAGTATTAGAAGAGGGTTTAAGGAGAGTCGGGCGCCCCCTTCTTAGATATAAGGACACCCTGAAGGACATCCTCAAGCGCGGAGCTGCTCTCGGAACATGGAGAGAATCGTAACAAATCGGCTAGCCTTGCGGAGACTCACATCTGACATCTGTGACAAAATAAAAATTGAGAGACGGAACAGGAATATAGAGAGGAGGGCCAAGCGTCACGATAGGGAGAGGAGCAGATAGTAATCTGGAATCCTCCCTGGGACTGAACTTAGTTTTCACTACAAGAATCTTCTATTCATCTTTAATTTTTGTGTATTACTCGCATCGGGTTATAGGCGTATATATATCTATCTGCATCAACCAATTTATCATCTTCGTCCGCTCCAAAGACGGCAATGAATACGGCCTGTCTTTCCTTCGAACGTTAGTGACTAGCTTGGAACAACAACTGAAGAAAAAGGGCTATTCCCCAAGCATAAGAAAAGATCTGATATTTGAGAAAACCAGAGAGGTTCTTTAGTCCAAAAAACAACAACTAAAGAAGCAAGAAAAGGGAAATAAACCCAAAGCGTCGTTAGTTTTGACAAGCGACAAACTAAAAACACTTTTCACTTTGCACTACTACAGTAAGTGATGTAAATTTTATGAAATAAATTGTCGGTTGGGCGATTTTAAACCATTGTATATTGCTTTCATAGCCCCACTCCATTTGTGCGAAATAAAATTGTCTACCAAACACTATCACGAAAAAAACCTCAATACCTATGAAATAAACACATTACAGCACGGAAAATGCTTTGTACGATTTTTATTCACTCGTTGTTTCGTATTAAAAAACTCACTCGTTCAATACGCTCACTCGCTCGTTTTCTGATACTACTCAACTCGTGAATAAAAATCGTACGCGCGCATTTTCCATGAAGTAATCTCTATTTATTCTTTCTGGACTATCCATGAAACTCTTGGCTTTGTTGTATTCCTTATATGTAACTCCACATTTTTAAGATGGAAATGGAAAATGATAACTATAAAAAGAAAAGATAGTCATGAATTGGGCCAATCCCGAGCGGGGGGGAATCCCACGTAAAAAGGACGGGGGTGCTCGTCGGAAATTTTCAAAAGAACCCCTATAAGAGGTACCAAGATCCTGTCTTGTGGGCGTGGCATGAAATTCTTTTCACCTCTCAGAGGTAGCAGTTCTAGAACAACCCATTTTGACACTTTCATACTTTTTAATAGTGATAAAAATGGTTACTTCAAATACCTCCCACTCTAACGTAAAGTTTTTTAACAGAAGGTGTTCATTGCAAATGAAACAGTAAATAAAATCGAATACTCTAATGGCACGGTGTCTATGTTAAGTTCTAGTGCCCATCCAGAACTCCCGGCCTTAATCAGACAAAGTTAAAAATAGTCAATTGTCAAATGTCTCCTGTCATAACGTTTTCCGCTCAATAAACCAAAAGGTACCGCGAAACCTCCCGCTGTGGACTTACGAGCACTGCCGTCCCTTTTATATGGGAGTTGTTCCCCCCTCCCCGGGGAATTGGGTACCATATGCAATGCAGGGCCAGCACGAGTAATACCGTCAAGCAGAATGGAGAGCTACTATAGACATCTTTCATAATGGCGGCCAAGCAAAATATTCTTTTGTTTTAATGCTGATAAGCCTTTCTAGCCTCGCTACGACGAGCAAATTTCAAAAGAATTTTTGTCTCAAAATGAGGGCAGCAGGTCCAATTAACATAGAGTTAAAAGAGTGTAAGAGTGGCCGCCATTTGTGAAAATGGTCTATATTTGAATCCTTGGCTTGCGGTTAAAATTTACTTATCACAATCCAGTGACAACAAGCTTACCAACGGAGGGCCTTA
>NC_090891.1:16655567-16668067 GCF_036669925.1 Montipora capricornis | reverse complement strand
CAGTGTTTTTTTTTGGAAAAAAAAAACAGCTGGGTTAGGTAGATGAATGTTGTTCGTGTCTCGCGATGCACTCACTGTGTGAATTGAGTCCGAAGTTTCGCCTTCTTTAGTTTTCTTTACTGCTAGTCTCCATCAGGCGATGAGGTCAATATTCTGTATTCATACGAGTGATAACAAAATCGCTAGAGTCCAGTTTGTTTATCACGAGTGTGAATTCAGATTGAATTGCACTACACGAAGTCCTCTTACCAATAAATAATAAAAATTACAATGTCCAAGAAAAGAAGAAGAGCCAAGTTATGAAAGAAAAGGGAAAATTTTCCTTAAAATACTGACAAAGTAGGCATAAATTGTTTAATGTCGCTCTGAAAGAAAGAAAGCCCCAATTTAGGGGTAGGGTCGTACCTCTTGTTGAGCAATACATTTCATTGGCTGTATAGTGTCGTACTTCCTATTGTTTTCTGTGCTGAATCCATTGTTATCTTTGTTCGTTCTATTGTTCTTTTGGCCAATCCAGAAGCCCGTTCAATGAGGTACGACACGACCCAATTTAGGAGTCTGTACACTCTTTCTATGGTTGTGATTGGTTGATTTAAACTACAACTTTAAATGTGATAGGCTTATTGAACTGTCCGATAACAACTTGGCAAGTGAATTAGTGGAAAATAGGAGTTTTTTAAACCAATCACAGTCGAGGAAATTGTAATTTTATATGATTAAGGATTTCATCACGGTTTTGGAAGCCATCTTCCAACCAGAGGATTTTACTGAGAAATTTGAGGATACTACCTGCAATAGAATTGGCCCAGCGGAATTTTAAATTTTGCCATACAAATTGCTTTAAATTTACGCTCAGTGAGACATGCAACTGTGAGAAAAAAAATTACAGACAGATGTAAAGGAAATTTTAAATTTCGCTGGGCAAATCCTGGTTGAGGTTGGACTCTCAAATTCTTGTCAGTAAAATCGAACGGTTAGCATTTAAGTTTACCATTCAGAAATGTTTCTACATTCAAGGTTTCCTCAAGTTATTTAAACGAAGATTCCTATAGAAATACTGTTATTTCGGACACGTTTGCCCACCCGTCAAGATGGCTTCCAAAACCGTGATAAGATCTATGCCGTCTATGGATAAAATTGACTGACTTCACTTCTTGTGCCATTGATAACTTGGCCAAAAAGGCGGTTTGCACACGAAATAGCCATTTGTGTCAGTCAACGCTGGTTAGTTAGAGATATTACGACAAAACAGAATTCCCGTATCTCGCTACTTTTCCCTCAAGATTCTAGCATCCCGACCTCATAAAAACAGGAAATCCGGCTCCCGCTTGTTATTGAAATTCCCGTTTCCCGCCCTTGTTTTAAGCTCGCATCCCGAGTATCACCACAAAAGATAGCCAAATCCCGCATCCCGCCAGACCTATTATGGACCCTCACAAACTTCAATTTAAATTAAAAACATCCTCGCTGTAACGCATATTAACCGCTACGGTTTTGGGTGACATTATCTCCACAGATATCGACGAATGTACCAGTGGATTTCATAGCTGCCATCGTTCAGGGGCTACTTGTACAAATACTGCTGGATCCTACAGTTGTTCGTGTGTGAATCCTTTCACTGGAGATGGAAGGACTTGCATCCATCCCGCGTCAGGTATCATTTGGGACTAGTTTGCATTGCTTAGACAAAGCAGTAGCTTTGGCGTAAAAGGCCATGTATACCTAAAGAACCAAGAGACACGTCAAAACTAAATTAAAGGCGTTTCGATTCCATAAATGTCAGTTTTGGGTCCGGAACAAAATATTCTACTGTTTGTTACCGCATACAACCTGCCAACAGCAAAAGCGTCAAGCAACGCAAAAAACCGTTCATTTTGGAGAATTCAAATTCACATGCGCCCAAAGAAATCCTCCGGCATTAGTCCCAATAAAATCAGATATTTTTTGCGTCAGCACTTATTCGCCCAAAACTCTCGAAACAATAAAATGCACTTCTTGTGGAAGGGTTTTTTGTCTCGTTCAGATATCTGGATACTTCTTGTGACAATATTTACGTTCTCGTTGTTGAAATATCTGCTCGCTTCCGCCTATCCGTTATTACAACTTGGATAAATGGAGGAAAGTCGCAAAAGTCTGTCATCAAGGACTCTCCATGAGTGAGGTAGGGACCCAAACTAATTTACCGAAAGCTAATAACATGATTTTCAATCCAATTAAGGAAACCCACTATGATGCAATTGTTTTGAAAAACACATAATTTGAATTAGCGGAGACGGCAAGGTAAGTGCACTTCGGTCCTTCGGAATTAGATAAGGGTAAAGGTAAAGGTAAACCCTCTTTAACGTCGGTAGTTCCTTTACCCACTACACCGAGGGTATTCTCCCAGGAACCCGACGGTGCGCTCGTTTTACCCCTTTCCCCCCCAAATTTGAGGATATCAAGAGGTCGCTCTGCATGGCTCTCCGTGAGTTATAAATCAAGACATTTCGCTGTTTGGGATCTGTTGTCAATCCAAATCAATTTTTTTCCAGTATATCATAAACGAAAAGTAACGGTAATAGACAGAAACCGACCAGCGAGCTTTGTCCTATTTATTCTAACTTTCAGTATATCCGTGACCACCGTGTTTGAGTGATAAGTTCCTGTTTCTTTCTCAGAATGCCGGAATTACAACACGTTGAGCAGTTTTGACAGAAAGGTAACATATTATAACAGCGCCCACTGTGACAAAAGAATTGGTCCGGCGTGGTATCGATTTCAAGGTGCAGCAGGTACAAGAATGCCAACGACATGTCCACCAACAAATCGCTGTAATTCTCATGCACCAGGGTGGTTAAATGGAGGGCATCCAAGTGTCGCTGACGGTCGAGTACGCAAGACGGTATGCTTCCACTATAGCAGTAGGTGCTGCAACTGGGCGACTACCATTACAGTCAGAAACTGCGGTTCTTTCTATGTTTATTATCTTAATAGTACACCAGGATGTTCTCTCCGCTATTGCGGAACTGACTAGGGCAAGTACCCGTGTGACATTCAAGAAGTTAATTTTTTTTCTTTTCGTATCAGTAGTAGACAGCCATCCTATATGTAAACAACGAATACACAGATTTTAAGTTTTTAAGGTATCATTATCACACTTGTGAAATCGCGAAAATTCAACTATGACTGGCAATGCTATTTTAGACCACATCGCTCTCGAAATTTGGACTGAACGGTTTTAAATTTCGTACGAAAGAAAGGTCCTCGGGAAAACAAAGCTGCCATGAAGATAAACGACGATTATCTCCAACAGTCTTGTCTGAACTTCTTTTGCAGACCAGATCCAGAACTAGCTGTTACAATATAACAAAGAACATTTTGATCGACGTTAAGCTAAGTGTAGATTGCCAACGCTTAGGAATAAAGAACATGTTATGTAACAAGTGATAGAATCATTGTATAGGGTCATGAAACCTGCAATTTCTGACCTCATTCCATACGAAGGCAGATATAGTTTGGGATGTGGGGTAAGGAAGTTGGGGGGGAGGCAGAAATCATGAGCACTGGAAGAGATAATAGAACCAAATAAATTTTCTGTGACAACATATTTTATGCCATCCTGTCAAAGACTATTTTTAACAACTAAATTCTCGTAACTGTGATAACACATCAAATCCACATCTGGCTCTTTGTATTTTTGTTATCGAGGCTTGCAAGTATTATCGTGACAAGTTACTGGTTACTTCTGGTGCTTTAATTGGTAACTTCAAATGTGATATTACAAAGTTTAATAACATGGGTGACAAATTACTCCTTATTTTTCGCGGGAAATCTTAGCATTCATTTATAATTTCACATGTGAAAACGCTTTCCAAACTATTTTCAGTTTTTGCAAAATGTAAAATTCCGCGAAAAAAAAGGCGATAATTGAACCCAATTCAAATCCTTTGAGAAAAAAACGTTTTTTCCCAGGTATTTCCATATAATTTAAATGTGAACGTTAAATTATCATGCAAAATGCAATACACAAAGAATCTTAATCCCGAGAGATCTGAATTGGGTACAACATTGGTTGCGCTCGCGTTAGGGAGTTAACACTAGTGTTAAATCAAGTTTTATTGTTCAGTGTTCCCCTAGGGATTCAAAACACCTGTGATTTGACACCTGAGTAGTGTCAAGACTAGTGTTTTGTGCAGCAAAATGCAATGAGTTAGCCGAATTGGTCTCTTATGGGCAAGAATGTCAATAAGATTTGATGTCTCCCATCAATGTGGCGCGGGTTCGATTCGGCGTCATATGTGGGTTGACTTAGTTCGTTCTCTACTCTGCTTTGAGAGGTTTTTCTCCGGGTGATCCCCGAGAACAGACCTCTGATGTGATGTGTAGCTATATCTGTCGATTTGATTTGGTTTCTGTACAGTGTCCCTAGTTACTAGTGCCTCAACGTTAAATAAACTTGACTAAACTTAAATAAAGTTCATAATTATATACTCACTCGCTGATCTTGGTGTTTCAAGCAATCTGATTGGTTCAAACGCCGTTCTTCACATGAACTTAATTCATGTAAATTAGTAGTGGTTCCAAGAACAAGATGGCCGCGGACGGACGGCTAGTTTGTAGTTCTGATGATGATCACGACTCACTCCCAAAAACCGAGTCTTGTTCGCTTGAACCTGAGGCCTGTGAACTGGAATATCTTCGTCTTAATGGAGACAAGTTGGTGTGGTCGAACGATTTGGATTCCCTTAAGAATTTTGTAGTTAATGTTTTAAAACTACAAGGGAAGTGGCTGACGCCTGGTGGCAATACGAAACAATTCATAAGTTCCAAAGGTAATGTAATAATTAACTGGTATAGCAAGAAACAACAAACCTTGAACTTTCAGGGACGCGATGGCCCTGGTGTAAAGGACAAACTAGTGGAATTAGTACGAAAGAAGCCGGGAACTTTAACGGATTTACAAGCCCAAGAACCTTTGGTATTAATCGAGCAAACAATGCAGCCATCATTATCGGAGGAAGACAACAGTTGTCACCTAAATGGTGGAACATCGATCGACGCTGAGAGCTCGCCAAATTGTCCTCAACAGCGACCAAATTCAGAAATTGTGACCGACATTGAGGGTTTAAAACTTGATTTATTGATACTTCAAAAAACAGTTGAAGAAAATTCAAAGCTTTTGTCCATTATTAATACCAAACATCAAGATGAAAATGCTTCTTGTTCCGAACTCCTTGATTTCAAGAAGAGGTGCGTAACGTTATTATCCTCTGTTTCTAAAAAAAGACAATGCAATCAAAGATTTGGAAGAAAAATGTTTGACCTTTGAGAGCCGCGTTTGTCTTTAGAACAAGAGAATGAATCCCTTAGGCTTGCACTAACCATCATTATGCAAGAAAAGAGCGACGCTGAAAACAAAGAACCAAAGTCAAGCGAATGCTGGGTCCATGTGGATGAGAAGCGAGGCAAAAACGGAAATCGTGAACGTAGCCAGAAGACAGTACGCCCTGATATCACCGAAACTCGAAACAGTTTTGAGCCCCTTCGTCGAATTAATGAAGCAAAAGTGGATGTGAGAAATGAGGATAACCGTACTGCAAATAACGATGATAAAAGTTTCAGAAGACCCTCGTGCCGGCCTATCGATGTTACAACACAAAGGACTAATCAACCTGTATCAACCGAGTCGACAACAAAGCGCGATCAAGCGCGACCTAATCGTCAAAAGAAAGTTATGATTGCCGGGGATTCTGTTCTCAAGCACCTCCAAGGCCATAAAATGTCTAGAAATTCGAGAGTTAAGATATCCTCCTTCCTGGGATACACAACGGAAGCCACTCCTACGAAAGAATCCAGACGAGATCATACTTCATGTGGGGACTAATAGCCTAAGATCATGCGACACCCCTCGTGCTTGTGCGGATGAAATAATCGACCTGGCCACGATGATTAGCTGTGAATCTCCAGCAAAGATTGCGTTATCAAGTCTTGTGTGTATATCTGACGATGACGCCTTGGCTTGCAAAATAGCTGAGGTGAACAGAATCCTCGAAGATTGCTGCACTCGGAAGAGCTGGGGATTTGTTGATCATTCAAACATTTCTACCTCGAATCACTTAAGTCGTAGCGGCCTCCATTTAAACAAGTCTGGAACCTCTCGACTTGCACAGAATTTTATAAATTATTAACGCTTAGATTAGGACATTGCCGTCTGGGAATCCGATTCGACTGATGACCGTCCACGCGAAAACTGGGGTAAGTTCAACTGTTCTAGTATTTTTGGCCTAGGTTTGGTCAACGCCTCCATTAATATTAATAGTTTGCTCTCTCGCATTGACGAACTCAAAGTTTTCATGCATGATTCCAAAATTGAAATTTTGTCAATTAACGAGACTAAACTAGATTCAACCGTTCATGATAGCGATGTTTACATACCTGGTTTCGAAATAGTTAGAAAAGACCGTAGAGTTAATGGAAGGAAAGGGGGCGGTGTTTGTATCTATTTGAGCACAAATCTTAACTATTGAATAGTAATTAGGTACGTGATGATTTGATTAATGATGACCTCGAGTGCCTTATTGTCGAAATTAGTAAGCCACGAAGTTCAGTATTCCTGGGCGGCACCTGGTATCGACCTCCAAACTCTCCGCCTGAACGTTTCAATGAATTCGAAAATGTAATTGACAAAATTGGCGCTGAAAGTAAGGAACTATATATACTTGGTGATGTTAACTGCAATTTATTGCCAGAGGCTTCTGCTCATATTTCCTCCCATCTAACAAACATTTCTGATATTTATGGTCTTAGTCAGTTAATCACTGAGCCAACACGCGTCACTCTTGTCTCTAAGACACTTATTGATTTATGTATCACCAACTTCCCAGAGAAAGTTTCAAATTCAGGTGTCATTCACCTTGGGATCAGTGATCACTCTCTTGTATTTATGACGCGCAAAGTCCATCATGATCGTTTTTGCCCACGAACGATTGAAATGAGGCAATTTAAACACTTTCAAAAGAGCAAGTTCTTAAATGATCTGGAACAAATGCCATGGTCGAATGTTGATCTGTGTTCTGATCCAAATGACATGTGGCATGAATGGAAACAAATGTTTGTTAGTTGCATGGACAAACACGCACCACGCAAACTAAAAAGAATTAGTAAAAAGCGGGCTCCGTGGATTACTAAAGGGTTATTGAATAAAATGCATAGAAGAGATTTTATTAAAAAGAAAGCAATTTCATCGAATGACCATGACATGTGGGAGCAATTTAAATGTGCTAGAAACCAAGCAAATAATGTAATTAAACAAACAAAGAAGCGCTACTTTTCTGATAACTTGAAAGTTAGCAAAGGGAATCCGCGCATAACATGGAACCTCATTAACGAGTTAACCTCACGTAACACTAGCAAGTCGACGAATATCTTAGAAATCCAAGTTGACAACAGAACAAAAAGCAGTCCTGGCGACATGGCGGAAGCTTTTAATGATCATTTCACAAATATAGGCCAAGTGCTAGCCCAAGAGGTTCCTTCCGCAGAAGTAAATCCCGAGTTTTACCTTTCACACACTGATAAAGCATTTCATCTAAAAACTCCTAGTCTCGACGTTGTCTTTAACCTATTGAGGAATATTGATGAAAAGAAAGCCACTGGCCTCGGTATGATCCCAAGTAAGTTGTTGAAAATGGCTGCTAGTATTGTTACTCCATCGCTGACCGCCATATTTACAAAGTCAATTATCACTGGGATTTATCCAACAGAATGGAAAATGGCCAGGGTAACTCCGGTGTTTAAAAAGGGTGAAAAATCGGACCTCAACAATTATCGTCCAATTTCCGTTATTCCGGTTGTCTCGAAGGTTTTTCAAAAAAATGTTTACGATCAACTGTACCAATACCTAAATGACAATCAATTGTTATCAAGTTGTCAGTCGGGCTTTCGCTCCTTACATAGCACCCTAACGGCCTTGCTTGAGGCGACAAATAGCTGGTCTGTTAACATCGACAACGGCATCCTGAACGGAGTAGTCTTCATTGACCTTAAAAAAGCTTTCGACACAATTGATCACGAAATTATTTTACGTAAATTGTCTTACTTTGGTGCTGACCTAGCCTGCACGCAGGCGGTTGGATGGTCGAAAAACCGGAATTCGTAATGAGGTCGCCATCTTGGATTCGCGCGGCTAGGTCTGGGCCGGGTTGAGGGTCGACAAAGCGAGCGAGGGGAGGGGGGGGGGGGGAGAGGAGAGAGAAAAACCGCCTGCCCGAAAACCAGCCCCCTTTGAGTAGCACAATTTCGCAGCGTCCGCCGGTGGACGCTGTCTTCTGATTGGTCGGCAGACATGCTGTCAATCAACACAAGATTTAATATTCATATATCGCTCTTGTCACCATAGGCAAAATGATGAGCTCGAATGTCGATCCAGCGATTCAAAGTGCTTTAGATTTCTTGGTGACAAGAGAAAGGAGCGTTCTTTTGAAGTGTGAACAAAAACAGGCGATAGTTAGTTTACTAAATGGTGAAGATGTGCTGGCCGTGCTTCCCACTGTCTTTGGGAAAAGCATGATATTTACAGTGTTTGCGATAGCCGAAAGTGAGAAACTTGAAGGTCGTCCGGTGTCAGTGCTTGTAATTTGCCCACTCAAGAGCGTCATATCAGATCAGATTGTCGAACTGGAAGGTTTGTGTTCGGCAGCAGAATTCATCCCAGAGAGTTCTAAGAAAATTATCGAAGATCCTCCTATCTTCATCTACTGCTCTGCAGAGCAAGCGCTGGAGGAACGCTTCCTTTCGGCCAAAAGACAGATGAAGAAAAAAATAACATAGTTAACTTGTGTACGTAAGTAAGTTTTATTATATCGTTAATCTCAAAGTTATTTTTCTTAACACTTGGCGAATCAACTCTTTCTTTCCCTACAAAGATCGCTTGAATCGTTCCCACAGATCGAAAGTTGTTTACAAGGCAAGTTGTTGGGATTGCGATGACTATTAAACAAGAAATTGTAATGGCAAAAACCTACACTTACCGTTTGCTGCAGTTTCTGCCGGTTTGCGTACATTTCTTACAGCTTTTTTAGTTGACCAGAGCAAGTTTGTTTACAGCTACACGCTTCAGTGATTGGCAGCCTTATTACAGTCTCTTACTTATTGGTCAATTATTGTGGCGTGACATGCAACCGGAAGCTCAAAAGAAAGTGGGCGGCTACCGAGAAAAGGCTGGTTTTCGGGCAGGCGGTTTTCTCTCCGCTCTTCTCACTCCCCACCCCGTCGTTTTGTCACGGGGCCCAGACCTATCCCACGCTCTTCCAATATGGCGTCTGATAGTGTTTCGTGGCGACACAACATCTACCGCCTGCAAGCAGGCTAGTGCTGACCAGGCAACTGCTAAGTGGTTTCAGTCATCAAAGAAACCTTACATTACATTACATTACATTACATTCACTATCGCGGAGAAATTGAGCTTTATTCACTCCCTACGGAGTGAATAATGGCAAATGCGTGATCCAAACAAAACAAAATCGGAAATATTGAGAATACAAGATGATGTTGTGCTGCAGAATACAAAGAGGGCCACATATTATGGCCTGAAAGTTTTCAAAGGTAAGAGAAGAACTCATACGTTTTGCCAACCATTGTTTCATTTCGTTTTTCCAGATAATTAAAAGTTAAACAATCTTCACACCAACAATTTGTTTCATTCGGAGTAATTCTATTTTGTACTGCTGGTCGCCCAGCAAAACGAATTTGCTACTGAAATCGAGGAATTAAAAAAACGTTTAAGAAAGTTTCACATGGCTGCAAGGAAACAAGGCGGGTCATTTTACAACAAAGCAACGCTCACCTCAATTAGACCCGCCATGTGGATCTTTTACCAGCTGTACTTTCAATTTCTATTTCAAACTGAACCTCTAGAACTTTGATCGAACGGTGAAAATGTTTTAAGATGCAAATTTAAACGGTGTTAAATGACCATTTTGCTTTTTGTGACGAGGATTTTAACGAAAGGTTATTTAGATTTGCCATGTTTGAAGCTTCTGTAAACACTTTCGGTATCCGTGGTCCCCTGCTTAACTGGTTTGAATCCTCCTTACGAACTGCACTCAGTCAGTCGCTTGTCATGGCCAAAGTTCCAACCTTTCGCCAGTGTCATCGTGAGTTCCGCAAGGTACAATCTTGGGTCCGCTACTATTTCTACTATTCGTAAACGATCTGACCGATAACCTTAAGTCCTCACTCAGGCTTTTTGCAGACGATGCATTATTATACGGTGTCATCTCAAATGAGGAGAATGGTGCTCAACTGTAGGATGACCTACGACAACTAGAAACGTGGCAAAGCAAATGGCGAATAGTATTAAACCTCTCTACATGTAAGACAATTTGCATTTCCACCAAGAAAGCACCCCCACAAAGAAAATAAGTTTAATGTGGAATCGAGCTGGAATAGGTTGAATGTATTTCCTATCTGGGTGTATTATTGAATGAAGATCTGAAGTGGTCCAAACACGTCACATCCGTCTCCGGGAAAGGGAGTTACGGTGGCTGAACACAGTTTTTGATACCTATGTTTCATTTACCTTTTTCTCTAAAACCCGTGTTGGTTGCCAAAAATGAGAGCAAGCAAGTTAACATGATAGTTAAGTTGACGTATATGCCGTTGCTATGGTAACATGAATAAATGTAAATAGGCCATTAACATCGGTTTTGTTTATTTGCAGAAAATCTAGTCGTCAGATTTTCTTTATAATTTGCATGCAACAAGCTTGTAACGATGCTCACAAGTTAATACTATTTCAGTAATAATTTGACAGAGAGATCTTTAATTATCCCTTGTTGAAGGTTCACTTGAATACCTAGTACAATTTCCTCTGCTAAAGTTCAAATTTTTTTCAATAATCCAGTTACTTATTTCTATAAGTATTTTCGTGCCAAATTCGTTAAATTCTAACGAGTGGTTCTAGAGAAATAGCTGTATTTCCGAGAAAGCTATTCCGCATTCAATCGCAATTTTCTATTTTACTACGCATGCGCTACATTTACTGGGTTCTTTCCATAAAAATGAAAAATCTGCAAATTGCGGAGTTCTTTGCATCGTTACCTTTTCTACCATACATTTCTCATAAAAGACTAAAACCATCAAAACACTTTGTTCAGTTATGACGAAAAAAAGTTCAGATAGCGGAAGCATTGAGCAAATAAAATGATTGCTGTATTGAAGCCATATCAGGAGCCCATGACTAGGAGCTTACAACTTCATTGCATCTATGAAACGGCGTTTTTAGAGTCCGAGTTATTTATAGTTTGATTTCCCCGCGAAACCGGACCTTTCCAGCCAATCACAAGTCTTGCATGAGAAATTAATCCACATGGGAATGAGGATTAGCACTCGTGCAAGCCAAATCGTATTTGAGAACTCGTCTAAAAATAGCTTGATCTGCGAACATGCCGTTACATAGACCTAGTATTGGAGCTGTAGGCTCCTAGTCAAGGGCTCCTGGCCATGTATATATTTTTGCAATCCTTGCGCGCGCGCTGCATTGCGTTAGCAAGAGCGCGCGCGAAAACTGAGTTCGGCCACGTTAGGTATTGGGCATGATTAAAAGGAACTTTTGGAATTGTCCAAAAAACGTCAAGACAACTGCCTATATAGCCATAGTTCGCCGAGGCTTGAATATGCCTGTGCCGCTTGAGATCCATACCTCCAAGAGGACAATGCTTTACTTAAGAGGATTCAGAGAAATCGGCACGGTTTTGCTCCAACAACTATCATCCCACAGCCAGCGTTACGGAAATGATCTCGGTTAGACGAGCTTGGAATTAAGAACAACTATGACTAGACTAAATCTTTTATATAAATGAGCCGTGATCAAATTGATATTAGAGTCCTTAAGCACCACGACGGGAGGCACGACGACGGTATACCGGAAGTTTATTTTCCGTTCCGGTCATGCGCAGAACCTCAAAAGCTGATTGCAATCGGCCGTCGTCCTGTCGTTGCCGACGCCACATTCACTGTTTTGACGTAGAGAATACAACGTCGTAATTCCTTGCTAAGTTCTTGGTCCTTTTCTTTGATTTACCGTATTTTTCTTTCGACACATAAAGAAGTACTTTTCTAGTGTTAACTGCTAAAGCTAGTTGAGGAGAAATTCCACGATGAACATCGCCCATCGGCAAATTCACAGACAACCTCAAGCTCGAAGAAGTCCATTCGGTAAGATCTATTACATGTATATCTTCTGTGCTCTAGTTATCACTGATCCAGTTTAATGTGCTCGCAATTTCTTTTTATACTGATATCTCAGTAACCGAAACAGTGTGCTTGGCATTGCATTCTGAAGTTTCCATGCTGAAAATCTTTCGCTGGGAGTCTGCCATTGCTCACCCTACAATGGGAAAAGCTACGCGCGACCCTCTGAAATTCAGCCAAAAGGGCTCATCAACATGGCGTCACTAACAAACCAGGCCAGTGTTTTAGACACCCCTTCAATTAAGTGGCAGGTTCACACAACAAATGGG
>NC_090891.1:16630522-16641763 GCF_036669925.1 Montipora capricornis | reverse complement strand
TTCGCCTTCTTTAGTTTTCTTTACTGCTAGTCTCCATCAGGCGATGAGGTCAATATTCTGTATTCATACGAGTGATAACAAAATCGCTAGAGTCCAGTTTGTTTATCACGAGTGTGAATTCAGATTGAATTGCACTACACGAAGTCCTCTTACCAATAAATAATAAAATGACAATGTCCAAGAAAAGAAGAAGAGCCAAGTTATGAAAGAAAAGGAAAATTTTCCTTAAATACTGACAAAGTAGCATAATTGTTTAATTCGCTCTGAAAGAAAGAAAGCCCCAATTTAGGGGTAGGTCGTACCTCTTGTTGAGCAATACATTTCATTGGCTGTATAGTGTCGTACTTCCTATTGTTTTCTGTGCTGAATCCATTGTTATCTTTGTTCGTTTCTATTGTTCTTTTGGCCAATCCAGAAGCCCGTTCAATGAGGTACGACACGACCCAATTTAGGAGTCTGTACACTCTTTCTATGGTTGTGATTGGTTGATTTAAACGACAACTTTAAATGTGATAGGCTTATTGAACTGTCCGATAACAACTTGGCAAGTGAATTAGTGGAAATAGGAGTTTTTTAAACCAATCACAGTCCGAGGAAATTGTAATTTTAATATGATTAAGGATTTCATCACGGTTTTGGAAGCCATCTTCCACCAGAGGATTTTGACTGAGAAATTTGAGGATACTACCTGCAATAGAATTGGCCCAGCGGAAGTTTTAAATTTTGCCATACAAATTGCTTTAATTTACGCTCAGTGAGACATGCAACTGTGAGAAAAAAAAATTACAGACAGATGTAAAGGAAATTTTAAATTTCGCTGGGCAATCCTGGTTGAGTGTTGGACTCTCAAATTCTTGTCAGTAAAATCGAACGGTTAGCATTTAAGTTTAACCATTCAGAAATGTTTCTACATTCAAGGTTTGCCTCAAGTTATTTAAACGAAGATTCCTATAGAAATACTGTTTATTTTCGGACACGTTTGCCCACCCGTCAAGATGGCTTCCAAAACCGTGATAAGATCTATGCCGTCTATGGATACAATTGACTGACTTCACCTTCTTGTGCCATTGATAACTTGGCCAAAAGGCGGTTTGCACACGAAATAGCCATTTGTGTCAGTCAACGCTGGTTAGTTAGAGATATTACGACAAAACAGAATTCCCGTATCTCGCTACTTTTCCCTCAAGATTCTAGCATCCGACCTCATAAAAACAGGACATCCGGCTCGCCGCTTGTTATTGAAATTCCCGTTTCCCGCCCTTGTTTTAAGCTCGCATCCCGAGTATCACCACAAAAGATAGCCAAATCCCGCATCCCGCCAGACCTATTATGGACCCTCACAAACTTCAATTTAAATAAAAACATCCTCGCTGTAACGCATATTAACCGCTACGGTTTTGGGTGACATTATCTCCACAGATATCGACGATGTACCAGTGGATTTCATAGCTGCCATCGTTCAGGGGCTACTTGTACAAATAACTGCTGGATCCTACAGTTGTTCGTGTGTGAATCCTTTCACTGGAGATGGAAGGACTTGCATCCTCCCGCGTCAGGTATCATTTGGGACTAGTTTTGCATTGCTTAGACAAAGCAGTAGCTTTGGCGTAAAAGGCCATGTATACCTAAAGAACCAAGAGACACGTCAAAACTAAATTAAAGGCGTTTCGATTCCATAAATGTCAGTTTTGGGTCCGGAACAAAATATTCTACTGTTTGTTACCGCATACAACCTGCCAACAGCAAAAGCGTCAAGCAACGCAAAAAACCGTTCATTTTGGAGAATTCAAATTCACATGCGCCCCAAAGAAATCCTCCGGCATTAGTCCCAATAAAATCAGATATTTTTTTGCGTCAGCACTTATTCGCCCAAAACTCTCGAAACAATAAAATGCACTTCGTGTGGAAAGGTTTTTTGTCTCGTTCAGATATCTGGATACTTCTTGTGACAATATTTACGTTCCTCGTTGTTGAAATATCTGCTCGCTTCCGCCTATCCGTTTATTACAACTTGGATAAATGGAGGAAAGTCGCAAAAGTCTGTCATCACGACTCTCCATGAGTGAGGTAGGGACCCAACTAATTTACCGAAAGCTAATACATGATTTTCAATCCAATTAAGGAAACCCACTATGATGCAATTGTTTTGAAAAACACATAATTTGAATTAGCGGAGACGGCAAGGTAAGTGCACTTCGGTCCTTCGGAATTAGATAAGGGTAAAGGTAAAGGTAAACCCTCTTTAACGTCGGTAGTTCCTTTACCCACTACAACCGAGGTATTCTCCAGGAACCCGACGGTGCGCTCGTTTTACCCCTTTCCCCCCCAAATTTGAGGATATCAAGAGGTCGCTCTGCATGGCTCTCCGTGAGTTATAAATCAAGACATTTCGCTGTTTGGGATCTGTTGTTCAATCCAAATCAATTTTTTTCCAGTCTATCATAAACGAAAAGTAACGGTAATAGACAGAAACCGACCACGAGCTTTGTCCTATTTATTCTAACTTTCAGTATATCCGTGACCCACCGTGTTTGAGTGATAAGTTCCTGTTTCTTTCTCAGAATGCCGGAATTACAACACGTTGAGCAGTTTTGACAGAAAGGTAACATATTATAACAGCGCCCACTGTGACAAAGAATTGTCCGGCGTGGTATCGATTTCAAGGTGCAGCAGGTACAAGAATGCCACGACATGTCCACCAACACAATCGCTGTAATTCTCATGCACCAGGGTGGTTAAATGGAGGGCATCCAAGTGTCGCTGACGGTCGAGTACGCAAGACGGTATGCTTCCACTATAGCAGTAGGTGCTGCAACTGGGCGACTACCATTACAGTCAGAAACTGCGGTTCTTTCTATGTTTATTATCTTAATAGTACACCAGGATGTTCTCTCCGCTATTGCGGAACTGACTAGGGCAAGTACCCGTGTGACATTCAAGAAGTTAATTTTTTTTCTTTTCGTATCAGTAGTAGACAGCCATCCTATATGTAAACAACGAATACACAGATTTTAAGTTTTTAAGGTATCATTATCACACTTGTGAAATCGCGAAAATTCAACTATGACTGGCAATGCTATTTTAAGACCACATCGCTCTCGAAATTTGGACTGAACGGTTTTAAATTTCGTACGAAAGAAAGGTCCTCGGTGAAAACAAAGCTGCCATGAAGATAAACGACGATTATCTCCAACAGTCTTGTCTGAACTTCTTTTGCAGACCAGATCCAGAACTAGCTGTTACAATATAACAAAGAACATTTTGAATCGACGTTAAGCTAAGTGTAGATTGCCAACGCTTAGAATAAAGAACAGTTATGTAACAAGTGATAGAATCATTGTATAGGGTCATGAAACCTGCAATTTCTGACCTCATTCCATACGAAGGCAGATATAGTTTGGGATGTGGGTAAGGAATTTGGGGGAGGCCAGAAATCATGAGCACTGGAAGAGATAATAGAACCAAATAAATTTTCTGTGACAACATATTTTATGCCATCCTGTCAAAGACTATTTTTAAAACTAAATTCTCGTAACTGTGATAACACATCAAATCCACATCTGGCTCTTTGTATTTTGTTATCGAGCTTGCAAGTATTATCGTGACAAGTTACTGGTTACTTCTGGTGCTTTAATTGGTAACTTCAAATGTGATATTACAAAGTTTAATAACATGGGTAAAAATTACTCCTTATTTTTCGCGGGAAATCTTAGCATTCATTTATAATTTCACATGTGAAAACGCTTTCCAAACTATTTTCAGTTTTGCAAAATGTAAAATTCCGCGAAAAAAAGGCGATAATTGAACCCAATTCAAATCCTTTGAAAAAAAACGTTTTTTCCCAGGTATTTCCATATAATTTAAATGTGAACGTTAAATTATCATGCAAAATGCAATACACAAAGAATCTTAATCCCGAGAGATCTGAATTGGGTACAACATTGGTTGCGCTCGCGTTAGGGAGTTAACACTAGTGTTAAATCAAGTTTTATTGTTCAGTGTTCCCCTAGGGATTCAAAACACCTGTGATTTGACACCTGAGTAGTGTCAAGACTAGTGTTTTGTGCAGCAAAATGCAATGAGTTAGCCGAATTGGTCTCTTATGGGCAAGAATGTCAATAAGATTTGATGTCTCCCATCAATGTGGCGCGGGTTCGATTCGCGTCATATGTGGGTTGACTTAGTTCGTTCTCTACTCTGCTTTGAGAGGTTTTTCTCCGGGTGATCCCCGAGAACAGACCTCTGATGTGATGTGTAGCTATATCTGTCGATTTGATTTGGTTTCTGTACAGTGTCCCTAGTTACTAGTGCCTCAACGTTAAATAAACTTGACTAAACTTAAATAAAGTTCATAATTATATACTCACTCGCTGATCTTGGTGTTTCAAGCAATCTGATTGGTTCAAACGCCGTTCTTCAACATGAACTAATTCATGTAAATTAGTAGTGGTTCCAAGAACAAGATGGCCGCGGACGGACGGATAGTTTGTAGTTCTGATGATGATCACGACTCACTCCCAAAAACTGAGTCTTGTTCGCTTGAACCTGAGGCCTGTGAACTGGAATATCTTCGTCTTAATGGAGACAAGTTGGTGTGGTCGAACGATTTGGATTCCCTTAAGAATTTTGTAGTTAATGTTTTAAAACTACAAGGGAAGTGGCTGACGCCTGGTGGCAATACGAAACAATTCATAAGTTCCAAAGGTAATGTAATAATTAACTGGTATAGCAAGAAACAACAAACCTTGAACTTTCAGGGACGCGATGGCCCTGGTGTAAAGGACAAACTAGTGGAATTAGTACGAAAGAAGCCGGGAACTTTAACGGATTTACAAGCCCAAGAACCTTTGGTATTAATCGAGCAAACAATGCAGCCATCATTATCGGAGGAAGACAACAGTTGTCACCTAAATGGTGGAACATCGATCGACGCTGAGAGCTCGCCAAATTGTCCTCAACAGCGACCAAATTCAGAAATTGTGACCGACATTGAGGGTTTAAAACTTGATTTATTGATACTTCAAAAAACAGTTGAAGAAAATTCAAAGCTTTTGTCCATTATTAATACCAAACATCAAGATGAAAATGCTTCTTGTTCCGAACTCCTTGATTTCAAGAAGAGGTGCGTAACGTTATTATCCTCTGTTTCTAAAAAAAGACAATGCAATCAAAGATTTGGAAGAAAAAATGTTTGACCTTTGAGAGCCGCGTTTGTCTTTAGAACAAGAGAATGAATCCCTTAGGCTTGCACTAACCATCATTATGCAAGAAAAGAGCGACGCTGAAAACAAAGAACCAAAGTCAAGCGAATGCTGGGTCCATGTGGATGAGAAGCGAGGCAAAAACGGAAATCGTGAACGTAGCCAGAAGACAGTACGCCCTGATATCACCGAAACTCGAAACAGTTTTGAGCCCCTTCGTCGAATTAATGAAGCAAAAGTGGATGTGAGAAATGAGGATAACCGTACTGCAAATAACGATGATAAAAGTTTCAGAAGACCCTCGTGCCGGCCTATCGATGTTACAACACAAAGGACTAATCAACCTGTATCAACCGAGTCGACAACAAAGCGCGATCAAGCGCGACCTAATCGTCAAAAGAAAGTTATGATTGCCGGGGATTCTGTTCTCAAGCACCTCCAAGGCCATAAAATGTCTAGAAATTCGAGAGTTAAGATATCCTCCTTCCTGGGATACACAACGGAAGCCACTCCTACGAAAGAATCCAGACGAGATCATACTTCATGTGGGGACTAATAGCCTAAGATCATGCGACACCCCTCGTGCTTGTGCGGATGAAATAATCGACCTGGCCACGATGATTAGCTGTGAATCTCCAGCAAAGATTGCGTTATCAAGTCTTGTGTGTATATCTGACGATGACGCCTTGGCTTGCAAAATAGCTGAGGTGAACAGAATCCTCGAAGATTGCTGCACTCGGAAGAGCTGGGGATTTGTTGATCATTCAAACATTTCTACCTCGAATCACTTAAGTCGTAGCGGCCTCCATTTAAACAAGTCTGGAACCTCTCGACTTGCACAGAATTTATAAATTATTAACGCTTAGATTAGGACATTGCCGTCTGTGTATCCTATTCGACTGATGACCGTCCACGCGAAAACTGGGGTAAGTTCAACTGTTCTAGTATTTTTGGCCTAGGTTGGTCAACGCCTCCATTAATATTAATAGTTTGCTCTCTCGCATTGACGAACTCAAAGTTTTCATGCATGATTCCAAAATTGAAATTTTGTCAATTAACGAGACTAAACTAGATTCAACCGTTCATGATAGCGATGTTTACATACCTGGTTTCGAAATAGTTAGAAAAGACCGTAGAGTTAATGGAAGGAAAGGGGGCGGTGTTTGTATCTATTTGCGCACAAATCTTAACTATTGAATAGTAATTAGGTACGTGATGATTTGATTAATGATGACCTCGAGTGCCTTATTGTCGAAATTAGTAAGCCACGAAGTTCAGTATTCCTGGGCGGCACCTGGTAT
Source organism: Montipora capricornis (assembly GCF_036669925.1). Taxonomy (NCBI): domain Eukaryota; kingdom Metazoa; phylum Cnidaria; class Anthozoa; order Scleractinia; family Acroporidae; genus Montipora; species Montipora capricornis. The sequence goes on along the minus strand of NC_090891.1, from coordinate 16,635,261 downwards.
CGACCTCCAAACTCTCCGCCTGAACGTTTCAATGAATTCGAAAATGTAATTGACAAAATTGGCGCTGAAAGTAAGGAACTATATATACTTGGTGATGTTAACTGCAATTTATTGCCAGAGGCTTCTGCTCATATTTCCTCCCATCTAACAAACATTTCTGATATTTATGGTCTTAGTCAGTTAATCACTGAGCCAACACGCGTCACTCTTGTCTCTAAGACACTTATTGATTTATGTATCACCAACTTCCCAGAGAAAGTTTCAAATTCAGGTGTCATTCACCTTGGGATCAGTGATCACTCTCTTGTATTTATGACGCGCAAAGTCCATCATGATCGTTTTTGCCCACGAACGATTGAAATGAGGCAATTTAAACACTTTCAAAAGAGCAAGTTCTTAAATGATCTGGAACAAATGCCATGGTCGAATGTTGATCTGTGTTCTGATCCAAATGACATGTGGCATGAATGGAAACAAATGTTTGTTAGTTGCATGGACAAACACGCACCACGCAAACTAAAAAGAATTAGTAAAAAGCGGGCTCCGTGGATTACTAAAGGGTTATTGAATAAAATGCATAGAAGAGATTTTATTAAAAAGAAAGCAATTTCATCGAATGACCATGACATGTGGGAGCAATTTAAATGTGCTAGAAACCAAGCAAATAATGTAATTAAACAAACAAAGAAGCGCTACTTTTCTGATAACTTGAAAGTTAGCAAGGGAATCCGCGCATAACATGGAACCTCATTAACGAGTTAACCTCACGTAACACTAGCAAGTCGACGAATATCTTAGAAATCCAAGTTGACAACAGAACAAAAAGCAGTCCTGGCGACATGGCGGAAGCTTTTAATGATCATTTCACAAATATAGGCCAAGTGCTAGCCCAAGAGGTTCCTTCCGCAGAAGTAAATCCCGAGTTTTACCTTTCACACACTGATAAAGCATTTCATCTAAAAACTCCTAGTCTCGACGTTGTCTTTAACCTATTGAGGAATATTGATGAAAAGAAAGCCACTGGCCTCGGTATGATCCCAAGTAAGTTGTTGAAAATGGCTGCTAGTATTGTTACTCCATCGCTGACCGCCATATTTACAAAGTCAATTATCACTGGGATTTATCCAACAGAATGGAAAATGGCCAGGGTAACTCCGGTGTTTAAAAAGGGTGAAAAATCGGACCTCAACAATTATCGTCCAATTTCCGTTATTCCAGTTGTCTCGAAGGTTTTCAAAAAAATGTTTACGATCAACTGTACCAATACCTAAATGACAATCAATTGTTATCAAGTTGTCAGTCGGGCTTTCGCTCCTTACATAGCACCCTAACGGCCTTGCTTGAGGCGACAAATAGCTGGTCTGTTAACATCGACAACGGCTTCCTGAACGGAGTAGTCTTCATTGACCTTAAAAAAGCTTTCGACACAATTGATCACGAAATTATTTTACGTAAATTGTCTTACTTTGGTGCTGACCTAGCCTGCACGCAGGCGGTTGGATGGTCGAAAAACCGGAATTCGTAATGAGGTCGCCATCTTGGATTCGCGCGGCTAGGTCTGGGCCGGGTTGAGGGTCGACAAAGCGAGCGAGGGGGGTGGGGCGGAGGGAAGAGAGAAGAACAGCCTGCCCGAAAACCAGCCCCCTTTGAGTAGCACAATTTCGCAGCGTCCGCCGGTGGACGCTGTCTTCTGATTGGTCGGCAGACATGCTGTCAATCAACACAAGATTTAATATTCATATATCGCTCTTGTCACCATAGGCAAAATGATGAGCTCGAATGTCGATCCAGCGATTCAAAGTGCTTTAGATTTCTTGGTGACAAGAGAAAGGAGCGTTCTTTTGAAGTGTGAACAAAAACAGGCGATAGTTAGTTTACTAAATGGTGAAGATGTGCTGGCCGTGCTTCCCACTGTCTTTGGGAAAAGCATGATATTTACAGTGTTTGCGATAGCCGAAAGTGAGAAACTTGAAGGTCGTCCGGTGTCAGTGCTTGTAATTTGCCCACTCAAGAGCGTCATATCAGATCAGATTGTCGAACTGGAAGGTTTGTGTTCGGCAGCAGAATTCATCCCAGAGAGTTCTAAGAAAATTATCGAAGATCCTCCTATCTTCATCTACTGCTCTGCAGAGCAAGCGCTGGAGGAACGCTTCCTTTCGGCCAAAAGACAGATGAAGAAAAAAATAACATAGTTAACTTGTGTACGTAAGTAAGTTTTATTATATCGTTAATCTCAAAGTTATTTTTCTTAACACTTGGCGAATCAACTCTTTCTTCCCTACAAAGATCGCTTGAATCGTTCCCACAGATCGAAAGTTGTTTACAAGGCAAGTTGTTGGGATTGCGATGACTATTAAACAAGAAATTGTAATGGCAAAAACCTACACTTACCGTTTGCTGCAGTTTCTGCCGGTTTGCGTACATTTCTTACAGCTTTTTTAGTTGACCAGAGCAAGTTTGTTTACAGCTACACGCTTCAGTGATTGGCAGCCTTATTACAGTCTCTTACTTATTGGTCAATTATTGTGGCGTGACATGCAACCGGAAGCTCAAAAGAAAGTGGGCGGCTACCGAGAAAAGGCTGGTTTTCGGGCAGGCGGTTTTCTCTCCGCTCTTCTCACTCCCCACCCCGTCGTTTTGTCACGGGGCCCAGACCTATCCCACGCTCTTCCAATATGGCGTCTGATAGTGTTTCGTGGCGACACAACATCTACCGCCTGCAAGCAGGCTAGTGCTGACCAGGCAACTGCTAAGTGGTTTCAGTCATCAAAGAAACCTTACATTAAATTACATTACATTACATTCACTATCGCGGAGAAATTGAGCTTTATTCACTCCCTACGGAGTGAATAATGGCAAATGCGTGATCCAAACAAAACAAAATCGGAAATATTGAGAATACAAGATGATGTTGTGCTGCAGAATACAAAGAGGGCCACATATTATGGCCTGAAAGTTTTCAAAGGTAAGAGAAGAACTCATACGTTTTGCCAACCATTGTTTCATTTCGTTTTTCCAGATAATTAAAAGTTAAACAATCTTCACACCAACAATTTGTTTCATTCGGAGTAATTCTATTTTGTACTGCTGGTCGCCCAGCAAAACGAATTTGCTACTGAAATCGAGGAATTAAAAAAACGTTTAAGAAAGTTTCACATGGCTGCAAGGAAACAAGGCGGGTCATTTTACAACAAAGCAACGCTCACCTCAATTAGACCCGCCATGTGGATCTTTTACCAGCTGTACTTTCAATTTCTATTTCAAACTGAACCTCTAGAACTTTGATCGAACGGTGAAAATGTTTTAAGATGCAAATTTAAACGGTGTTAAATGACCATTTTGCTTTTTGTGACGAGGATTTTAACGAAAGGTTATTTAGATTTGCCATGTTTGAAGCTTCTGTAAACACTTTCGGTATCCGTGGTCCCCTGCTTAACTGGTTTGAATCCTCCTTACGAACTGCACTCAGTCAGTCGCTTGTCATGGCCAAAGTTCCAACCTTTCGCCAGTGTCATCGTGAGTTCCGCAAGGTACAATCTTGGGTCCGCTACTATTTCTACTATTCGTAAACGATCTGACCGATAACCTTAAGTCCTCACTCAGGCTTTTTGCAGACGATGCATTATTATACGGTGTCATCTCAAATGAGGAGAATGGTGCTCAACTGTAGGATGACCTACGACAACTAGAAACGTGGCAAAGCAAATGGCGAATAGTATTAAACCTCTCTACATGTAAGACAATTTGCATTTCCACCAAGAAAGCACCCCCACAAAGAAAATAAGTTTAATGTGGAATCGAGCTGGAATAGGTTGAATGTATTTCCTATCTGGGTGTATTATTGAATGAAGATCTGAAGTGGTCCAAACACGTCACATCCGTCTCCGGGAAAGGGAGTTACGGTGGCTGAACACAGTTTTTGATACCTATGTTTCATTTACCTTTTTCTCTAAAACCCGTGTTGGTTGCCAAAAATGAGAGCAAGCAAGTTAACATGATAGTTAAGTTGACGTATATGCCGTTGCTATGGTAACATGAATAAATGTAAATAGGCCATTAACATCGGTTTTGTTTATTTGCAGAAAATCTAGTCGTCAGATTTTCTTTATAATTTGCATGCAACAAGCTTGTAACGATGCTCACAAGTTAATACTATTTCAGTAATAATTTGACAGAGAGATCTTTAATTATCCCTTGTTGAAGGTTCACTTGAATACCTAGTACAATTTCCTCTGCTAAAGTTCAAATTTTTTTCAATAATCCAGTTACTTATTTCTATAAGTATTTTCGTGCCAAATTCGTTAAATTCTAACGAGTGGTTCTAGAGAAATAGCTGTATTTCCGAGAAAGCTATTCCGCATTCAATCGCAATTTTCTATTTTACTACGCAAGCGCTACATTTACTGGGTTCTTTCCATAAAAATGAAAAATCTGCAAATTGCGGAGTTCTTTGCATCGTTACCTTTTCTACCATACATTTCTCATAAAAGACTAAAACCATCAAAACACTTTGTTCAGTTATGACGAAAAAAAGTTCAGATAGCGGAAGCATTGAGCAAATAAAATGATTGCTGTATTGAAGCCATATCAGGAGCCCATGACTAGGAGCTTACAACTTCATTGCATCTATGAAACGGCGTTTTTAGAGTCCGAGTTATTTATAGTTTGATTTCCCCGCGAAACCGGACCTTTCCAGCCAATCACAAGTCTTGCATGAGAAATTAATCCACATGGGAATG
>NC_090891.1:16618022-16620522 GCF_036669925.1 Montipora capricornis | reverse complement strand
GGGTTTGGCAACCCAGTAATAAAAGGTTTTGATGTTTCCGGTTATAAATAATTCTTGGTTTGCATTCACGTGACCACTTTCCTGACAACGGCTGCTATCTGTGATGTTGGTGTACAGCTTGCGTCAATAAACAGCGGTTGAAGACCCATCGATATCCAGGATTGAAATTGATATGGTTTTCTTTATGATTGTTGACTGCCACAAGAGAAGCGAACGAGATAAAGACGAAAAGTTATGTCGGGTTCCTGAAATTATTTTAAATCAAGGCGAAGATGTTGAAGATCGAACGCGTGAAAGTTGGAAAGGATGGATTTCAGCCATAAGTCGCTTATCATTTCAGAACAGTTACTGCTAGTCTTTAGATGCTGATGTTAGATCATGAAGGGAAAAGGAGGAAATAAGAAATAAAGGGAAAACCTTTATTAAAGAGCTATAAATGATGAAATATTTATGTTGCATTGTGTCATTATGACATTAGTTTTTTAACAAAGTTGTACCTTCGTCTGCGTTTGTTCTTGTCGTTGTTGTTGTTGACGGTGAGGAGGCTGAAGAGGAAAGAGAAGAACAAGTTTTAAAAATGATGGAAAAACAAGCTTCGTGCGCGCGATATATAGGAATCCGCGGAACTGAATTGATGAAATACAAATTACATTTTCTTAAATCATTGCATAGTTTTGAAGAAAGCCTAGATTCGTTAAATTTCGTTAAGATTCGTTAGTTGTTAAATATTTTGCATTAAAAAGTGTGACTTCCTCTTTTGTTATGATTAATAATAATAATCATCATAATCGTCATCGTCATCGTCATCATCATCATCATCATTACAATAGCCAAACTCGGACGCGCGAAGCGCGCCAGCGAAGCATCATGGGTAAGATTTTTTTAAAATCTATCCATGGGAGAAATGTTGGTGATGACGTCACGTGCGTCCGCCCGTACAGACTAGGGAGCTTACGAAACGACGACGCCGACGGCAACGACGACACTACAAAACAATAGGTTTAGTGAGTAAAAACAATGGCTATGCACGCTCTGCACGTGCGTTTTACGTTTTGGTACATTTCTTTGCCGTCATCTCCTAAATGACGACGTGAAATGACCAAATTCAAGGTTCTGTGGAGGACGTTAACACATGACGATCAATTTTCAGTTCTCTCTCTACGCTTCCAACCCACTCATACCAGTTTAATTCCTGGACAGTTACTACACATTTTTAACGCGAAACTACATGAAATAGTTTCGTAGTGATACGAATGACGCGAACTTGTATTTTTAAATGAAGTCCTCGTAGCCGTCGTCGTCCTCGTTTCGTAAGCTCCCTACTATCAGGGTGGGGAGGCAGGAGAGCTTTTGGGGACGGGAGTATTCGGGCAATTTTCCTTGGCCGGAAATCGCGTGGCAGCGTTGCATTTGCCAACCCGTGTTTTTCTGGCGGGAAATCACATTAGTGACGAGCAACGGGATAAAGATAGCAAGAATGTCGAAGAAAAGCGATAGAACATGAGACAAGAGGCGAAAAATTTTGAAAACATTTAAGCGAAGAAAGCCTCAAGAGAAGTCGAGGAAGGAGAAGACGAGAAAATTTTTAATGGAAATCACTGTAAAGCTGAGACAAATGGAGAGAGAGACAAAACACTTATTTACAACGGTTAGCCTTCAGGTATTGTCTTTCTTCTTAATATATGCCTCGCTGCTTCACGTATTTTGTAAAACTTACCAAAAAACGAAGAAGGTCTGAAAACGTTTGCAATTCCATGTTGACAGAGATTCTTACATATTTCAACCATCTCATTTATGGTCTTTTGTGTGAAATAGATGACCAGTCGGTCGTGAGCTGCTTTATTTGACTGGTAAATTGCAGTCGAGTAAGCAAATTTACTACGCCTTAGGTTGACTTTTAAATTAGTAAGATTTTTGCTGTTGTTGTTGTTCTAAACTGAAGAGACCTTAAAAGGGACCTTAAGATCTACGACTGCGACGTCGGCGAAAAGGTCACCTCAAAACATAACGTTTCTCAATCATAAGTCTTTTTCAATCATTCCGTTTCGTTCACGCCCCACAATTTGGGTGAAGTATCCTCAGTAAAAATAAATTGGTACCAGTGGTTAGAGAGTGAAAAGAGAGAATGAAAGATTCCCTGTTGTATGTTTACGTTGTCGTCAAAACCTCAAACTTGGTGATTCCACGTCGTCGTTGTGCAGAGGACCGCAAAAATACTTGCTAAAATCCATGCTGCACGTGCAGCACGATCATTTTTCCTCTGTTAACCGATGATATCATTGTTTTGAGGCGTTGTTGTTGCCGTCGCCGTCGTAGAATCTTAACCTCCCTATTATGTCAGGGCTGTAGCGTTTATTCCGGTGCGGCGCTTACTAACTTTTTTCTCCCAAATGCAGTGTTAATTCGAAAGGAAAAGCTTCATTAACGACCCTGTAAAATGTTTAAATACTTATGTTACATTGTGTCATTGTGACATTAATTTTATAACAAAATTGTACCT
>NC_090891.1:16598022-16605522 GCF_036669925.1 Montipora capricornis | reverse complement strand
CAATCATTCTGCCCTTGCAAAGATGTTTACCCGGCGTTTTCCTTCTCAGTGCACAGTTTTCCCCCCAGAAATTTACCAACGCAGAGACCACCGCGACTAATAACATTACGAACTTCGTCCTTTTGCTCTAGCGCTCGAATGCAAGGTAAAATTTTCCTGGTTTGAACTATAGTTTTTTGGTTTGAAAAGACACACGGAAGATTAGTCTTTCAGGAAGCTCTCTTCAAAATTTAAACCTTATCAAAGTAGTGTTGTCCTTATCATCGCAAAAAAAAAAAAAAAACAAACACAGAGAATTTAAATTGCCGCCATTTTGCCGCGCTGTTGTTTCTATGGCAGAATTGATTGGTACCAGTCCCTCGCGCGTGGTAACGATTCGCGCGTGGCTCAAGCCTGCGCACTCATTTTGCCGCGGTGTCCACACCGGGTTGTTACCGGGTTGGTGTTGTCGTGTGTCACCTTACTTTTTTGTTTTGTTTTTGAAATTTTTACCCTGATATTTTTCCCATCCCTTAGCAGAGGTTTTTTCCGTGAAAAATTATTTCGAGCAGTCGATAAAAAGCTATTATGTTTGCGCATATTAACCAGATAAACCACAGGCGCCTCAAGCTCAGTGTGAGGGAAAACCAACAAAAATATAAGGATTTGTATGGGAATCCCGATAAATGACCTGAGAAGATAATTTTACGAAATGATTCTCAATTAAAAAGACTAACCTTATTGCCATTGAGGGTCCCCTCCGTCCTGTGTGGTTCCAGACTTGACGAGTTTTGAGCCATCGTCAGTTCCTCGGTTGTCAACGGTTATACTAAAATAACAAGGCTGAACACTGAATTCTCAGTAGCCCACCAAATTGAGTCAAATATTCCTGGTTAAAATGTTCCCACGGCCACAAATCCACCGTAGAATTCAAGGGCAAAGGTTTTTTTTTTTCATTTCAATCCGCAAGCCGCGCAATCGAAGCCCTACTAGCGACGTCAGGCGGCTGTTAGTGTCCCAAACAAATCGACAATTCGATGAAAAATAATTCTACGGTGGATATCTTGGTTGCATTGCTGTATTTTGCGGATTCTTGTACCAAGCCAACCTGGCGTGTTTCAAAGAAATACATCAAAATGTGAATGATCTTGTTTTCAGAGATAAAGTGGAATAAAGTACGTCAGTAAAACTCTTCTTTGACCTTGAACTGACAAAGTTGTTTTTATGGCTACTAATTTTAGCGTGATTCCTGTGATGGGTTGAGCGTGTTCGTCCTTGTAGTGAGTGGTGAAGATACAGGACTAATATATAGATTTAGCCAAGCCTAAAAGTTATTTATTCTTACTGCCTGTAGGGTTTGTGAAAATAACTAGATTTCGAATTGTCCGCGTTTTGATGTTTCCGGTTGCTGCTTTAATAATTAAATCATTTTCTTTGCTTTCTTCTAGAGATATTGGTGTATAGCAACTTAAGCTTTACCGAGTTATAACACTGAAGAACTGAAACTGAAGAACTGAAGAAAAATTCATTGCTTAACTATTGAATTACACGATAAATTTTACGCTAAAAACCGATATCGCATGAATCACGAAGCGATGAGTGTGACATCGGTTTTTCCAGTGAAATTTACTTTACAATTCACCAGTTTGGCAATAAGTTTTTCTTGAACCACACGAGTTTTAAAAGAAAACAAGCACACCCTCAGCGAGCGAATGGAAAAGGACAAAAAGCCATTTCAGAGTCAACTGTCAATAGCCAGCAAATAGGAATCACGTTACTGATTGTAGCCATAAAAACAACTTTGTCAGTTCAAGGTCAAAGAAGAGTTTTACTGATGCACTTTATTCCACTTCATCTCTGAAAACAAGATCATTCACATTTTGATGTATTTCATTGAAACACGCCAGGTTGGCTTGGTACAAGAATCGGCAAAATACGGCAATGCAACTAAGAAAGGACGAACTTCAAACACGATCTGCTCCAACACTTAAATAACGTTTAGGTGCTTTAAACAAACTTCTGAAAACACAAGCTAGTGAGATTCCCTCTAATTTAATTCCAGTTGACAATGAGAATTCAATTTTCATTCCTGAACAAAGGAAGAACCGATTAAACCACCTTTTAAAAATACGCATCCACTTAACACTGACTTTAAATAACGCATTCGTAAAAATAACAAACGGTTTAGTGCCCAAGGAAAGCATTTGTGGAGTAACTTCTTCCGCCTCTTCCGCTTCTTACTGGTATTCTGTTTTGTCGTTGTTGTTGTCTTTCGTTCTCCTTTCGTTTCTGTTCTAGACATAGGCCCTCCAGGCATCATGTAACCTTATCTGAGCTTCTAAAGATATGCCAAAAATTGCAATACAGAGAAAAAAGCAGCTCTAAGCAAATTAAAAATAAACACTCAGCTTTAAGTTTACATCCCGCCGAAGCTTGACTTGAATAACTGCGTAGCCACCAGTGTGGACCACAAATATCATGATATGTCAAACTGGATTGACGAAAAACGCAGAAAGAGGACATCTTTCAAACCGTTTTCCACCGGAACACGAAAAGCGTTGACTGTTTAAGAACTTTCTTTGATGTAGTATGGCCGTGTAGCCACGTCGAGCAACAGAAAGCGCGCGAAAAATGAAGCGTCGCTAATGTTTAGGTGAGTTCACCTGGGTTGAGCCTGCAATCCAATCGAAAACCAGTATCTGGTCAGCGGTCATTAAAAAAAAACCAGCTGACCTCAATGAGCTTTAAGTTTGAGTTCGCGATATGGTCACGTGATACTGGTCAGCGGATACCTTGTTTTGACAGGTGTCAATTGATCAAATTTGGATGTCCAATATCAAAGATGTATGCTGTAAACTAGCATGATACTGGTCACATTGGCATACATGGAGGGGTGGACGTACGGACAGACGTACGTACGTACGTACGTATGTATGGACGGTTGATGACGTCATAGCTATAAAACCAAGATTTCTCGCATCGATGACGCATCGATGGGTTACCATATTTTCTTAACACCTTTGGCGCTCCGCTATGAATCAGGAGGGTCCGAGTCCGATTGCGAGTCCCAGTATCGGTAAGTGCATAGTACAGTTCTTTGTTCCCTTACTATGTTGTAATGTTGAGACTGAATGGATAAGTGAATGAATACAGAAACCGATAAGAAGATAGGAACATTAGGAAGATGTGTTGAGATGCGTAAGACAGAGCTTCATGGAAGGTATAGATGTTTTCAATCCTTTTTGTGGAATTGACCAGGTGGAGTGCGTATTCATTCAACCTAGGTAAAATGAAGATTTCCATTTTAACCAAGGAAAAACCGGATTCAGCCTGAGCCCGGTTTTGATCGACAACCGATACCTCCAGACTAGATTTTTTTCTGGGCGCACGACCATTTAAAAGATTTATTTGCTTTATTTAATCGATGGTCATTTTGTACAAACTGATCACTGAAATGTTCATGGTCTTGGTCGTAGGGGACCACCGGAGCAAGAGCACTGGCCTCCTTTACTCAGAGAGAAAAAAACCATACTTTTCTCTCACCTTCACCTATCACCTAAAACTCACAGTGAAAAATACCATTCTCAAAAGTCTCAAATTTCTCTTCAAATTATCCCAACAATTGTGAAATAGTTACTCCACCACAGTTCACAATTCTATTACTCACAGTGAACAAAAACATACTAGATATCTTTTAGTTACAGGCGCTCTAAAATCTGATGCCCGTTCAAAAGGTGTTCAGAATCTCAGGACCAGAAAGATTTTTCAAATTCACCTAAAGTTTTGCGTGCATCTCCACAAATGTTATTTAATGTAAAACGATCAACCTAAGTGAAACGGTGAAAACTAGGAGACCACCGTTTTCGAAAACGCGTCGAAACCAAATGAACGCTATCTTAACCACTCCACCTACTACATAACACTTTGTGGGTCGTCACTTACTAATGTAAAACAGAAAGTTGCAAAAATCTGGAGGAAAAATTTTTTTCTATTTAGGCACTCTCAAATCCACTCTACAGTTTCTTTCAATTAATTTATGGTGTATTGATGTCACCATATTTCCACGGATGGCAAAGCTCCTCCATCTCCTACTAACCCACTAAGAATCTACAGTTCCTCAATTCCCTATGCAAATCTCTCTTTTTGGTGGTTAATTTACCTCTAACAACTCCTTTGATAAAACCAACCTTCCCTTTTAACTCTCTTTGTAACTGAAACCGACACTGACACAAGATCATATGCGAACTGTTTAAGGTTTGATAGTTTTGGTTTTTCACCCAAAGAAACTAGGTCGTCCAGGGATTAGAAATATACATGTGTTATTTGCAGGCTGGTAGGTCCGTATACCGCAAAACTGTGACCGAGGCCTTGAAAATGCTGCTCGAGACCGCAGGCCGAGGGCAGCTTTTTCAAGACCGAGGTCACGGTTTTTTGCTATACGGCCGACCTTTAGCTGGTAAATACCAAATAACTTATTAATATTTTTCCCTTTCTCTCCCTCTCCCTTTCCCTCTCTGAGATCACTTTTGTAATTGTTGACTCGCATTGCGCTTGATAGCAAAATTAATACAGTAAGCGACTTACAAACTGAACATTTGAAAGAAAATAGTTTTAGTTCAATTCTGTTTCCAAGCCTAACGTCTAATAAAAATATGTTTCCAAACTAAATTTTGTGTGTAAATCCTAACCGTCCTCTTTCTTTCACAGCCGTGCTTATTTTTTCCGTCTCAGTCAGAATTCGAGGTGAGTAATTGAAAATGGTTTTAGCGAGACGGTTGCGTTTTTGTCTGCTTCTGGAAAAAGTGGACATTTATGATGTTAAATGTTCCTTATGATTTGGGGTTCCTTTAACAAGTGAAAATGAACACAGATTAAAAGGTCAACTTAAACACATATCCTACGACTATATTTATAGTTATGATTTCATTTTCAAAACAGAAACGAATTCTAACCAAGGGCGAATAGAAATCCTTTAATTATTTATGTAAGCATCATAATAACCAAACCTGACAAGGGCAACGGAATCGTGATCACCAGCAGATTTGATAACAGTTGGTGAGTTGTCTCCAGATCTTTTTATTCTGTCACTGTGTAACATGATATTTTTACTACTGTAGCCTTGAAGGGGTTTCGTTATTTTAAATTCTCTGACTAGCGACTTTTTTGTTTTCGGCAACTTGCATCTGTTTCAGAAGAATGAAGACTTGACGTAAGCCCTTTCCTTCAAGTTGAACGGTGCTAGGCGAAGACCCTGGCATCAGTCGAGACAGCGCGGCTCGTTTCCGCCACCAAGGAAGCCTGCAGCTCAATTCTTTATCTAAGTCGAACTCAAGATTTCAAAGTTCGCGCTTAACGCATATTTATTAAATTACTAAGACAACCGAAGCTTTAATTAATGACGCACTGATAAGTCTCGACAGCTGCGAAGTAAAGCAAATTGTATTCTAATTAGAGACGAATATGATGTGTAAGAGTTCTAGCGTTCGATGTCGAGCGGCACATTCTCTTGATGAATCCCATAAGTCGGTTTGCTTTTCTGGACACGGTACGAATTGATTATTTTTATTCAAAGAATAGCTACAGCTCAGTTGGTAGAGCATTGCGGGTTCGAAACCCGCCTCAGGTGTCTATTTGAGACAATTGCTTAAAGTGGTACTATGATCAAATTTTTTACCCCTTGATTTTTTGACTGTATCACATAGAATTCCATGAAAGAACAAAAACGCCATTTACCGTTTGCAAATATCTTCATTAGTTCCGGAGATATTTAAGTTTGAAAAATGGGTCAAATATGCAAATGAGATGACTAATGACGTCATACACTCAACCCAATATTATATTTAGTATATAAATAGAGCTACCTTGGCCAATTTACAGCGCAGACCATTGAAACTTGGTAGTCTAATAGTTCTACAGGAAACACACCTATGACTATAAAAAATTATGTTCCCATGGGAACTCACTCTTCTCCAGTCCCCACCTACTTGATTTCAATACGTTAGTGATTTTCAGCTTGAAAAATGTTAAACAAGGCCACAAAGTCGTTGCCAACATATTTATATGCTTGCTGGATCATGCATATGAAGTGCTGTTAGCAAATATCAAAATGGAACGCCAAAGGTGGCCAGAAAAGCTCATAATATGGGGGAGGCCTGGAACCCAGTGTGATGCCATGGTAACAGAACTGTTAAGTTGGAGAACATTTAATAGAATCTTACTGTAAAAAATCAAAAATTTCTGATACAAATTGGCTGAGAGTATGACGTCATCACTTGGCTAATTTGCATATTTTAAAAACTCGAATATCTCTGGAACGAAAAGAGATATTTGAAAAAAGTAAACAGCATTTTTCTTCTCACGCAGACTACTTGTTTATGTTTCAAAATGGCTTGGATAGGAAGTGGTGTCTTTGTGCATAGAGTCTTCTGTGCGTATTTTGTTACGTTTGAGGAGGCTGGGGTAATGCGTAGATTTCTCTGGTGCATACAGCAGGACATTTAATTAACCTGCAATGGCGTCAAAAAGTCATTGTAACGCGAATGGCGTTGTAGTACATCTTGAAACAAAATATACCCTAATGGAGCTCAAGAATGGAACGTCAACTGGATAAACAAGACAGGCGGTGAAAAATAAATATCTGGAATCTTAAAAGCGACGAGTAATGGACTTCGACAACAATCTTTCGCCCGTCGAGCCGAAATCAAAGTGAGCCGTATTTCTAATATTTCGCCAAGGTGGTGTTATGTACAACACTGAAACCAAATGGAAATTTCTCTGGTAACTTATCGGTTCAACAAAGACAGTGAAGGAAGCGAACACCTTAAGTGGATCTGTGATCTCTGTTGTCTGGCTATTTGACTGAATATATTTATTTGTACTGAACTCTGCACAGTCTTCCGGTAGCAATTGAAAATTTCGCTAATTCTTGTTAACCTTCAATGGCGTCGAAAGTCATTGTAACGCGAATGGCGTTTTAGTGGATCTTTAAACAAAATATACCCTCATGGAGCTCAAGAATGGAACTTCAATTGGATCAGCAACACAGGCGGTGAAAAATAAATACCTGGAACCTTTCAGGCGACGAGTAATGGTCTTCGACAACAATTTCATTTTTCGCCGTTGGATATCAAGTGAGCTTTGTTTCTAATATTTTACTAACTTAGTATTATATACAACACTGAAATCAAATGGCAATTCTTTTATGGATTCAACAAACATTGAAGGAATCCAACGCCTTGAAAGCATCACAGTGTTTACTGAGGTCGCATCTAAGTTGTCTGGCAAGTCACATTTATTTTGTACTCAACTCTGCAAAGGTAAAAAAAAATTGGAAATGTGACAGTGAAAAATTATTTGAATGAAAGCTTGTTGTCTCTTTTGTGCTTTATTATTTACGATCAAGGTTCTTTCGAAAAGGGTTTGACGTGAACTGCCAGAAATTTATTTAATTGCATATGCTCTGTGACACCGATTGTGTGTCTCGTTTGCACGCACGCAATTGAAATAGGAAGGATTTTTTGC
>NC_090891.1:16590522-16593022 GCF_036669925.1 Montipora capricornis | reverse complement strand
ATATACATGTGTTATTTGCAGGCTGGTAGGTCCGTATACCGCAAAACTGTGACCGAGGCCTTGAAAATGCTGCTCGAGACCGCAGGCCGAGGGCAGCTTTTTCAAGACCGAGGTCACGGTTTTTTGCTATACGGCCGACCTTTAGCTGGTAAATACCAAATAACTTATTAATATTTTTCCCTTTCTCTCCCTCTCCCTTTCCCTCTCTGAGATCACTTTTGTAATTGTTGACTCGCATTGCGCTTGATAGCAAAATTAATACAGTAAGCGACTTACAAACTGAACATTTGAAAGAAAATAGTTTTAGTTCAATTCTGTTTCCAAGCCTAACGTCTAATAAAAATATGTTTCCAAACTAAATTTTGTGTGTAAATCCTAACCGTCCTCTTTCTTTCACAGCCGTGCTTATTTTTTCCGTCTCAGTCAGAATTCGAGGTGAGTAATTGAAAATGGTTTTAGCGAGACGGTTGCGTTTTTGTCTGCTTCTGGAAAAAGTGGACATTTATGATGTTAAATGTTCCTTATGATTTGGGGTTCCTTTAACAAGTGAAAATGAACACAGATTAAAAGGTCAACTTAAACACATATCCTACGACTATATTTATAGTTATGATTTCATTTTCAAAACAGAAACGAATTCTAACCAAGGGCGAATAGAAATCCTTTAATTATTTATGTAAGCATCATAATAACCAAACCTGACAAGGGCAACGGAATCGTGATCACCAGCAGATTTGATAACAGTTGGTGAGTTGTCTCCAGATCTTTTTATTCTGTCACTGTGTAACATGATATTTTTACTACTGTAGCCTTGAAGGGGTTTCGTTATTTTAAATTCTCTGACTAGCGACTTTTTTGTTTTCGGCAACTTGCATCTGTTTCAGAAGAATGAAGACTTGACGTAAGCCCTTTCCTTCAAGTTGAACGGTGCTAGGCGAAGACCCTGGCATCAGTCGAGACAGCGCGGCTCGTTTCCGCCACCAAGGAAGCCTGCAGCTCAATTCTTTATCTAAGTCGAACTCAAGATTTCAAAGTTCGCGCTTAACGCATATTTATTAAATTACTAAGACAACCGAAGCTTTAATTAATGACGCACTGATAAGTCTCGACAGCTGCGAAGTAAAGCAAATTGTATTCTAATTAGAGACGAATATGATGTGTAAGAGTTCTAGCGTTCGATGTCGAGCGGCACATTCTCTTGATGAATCCCATAAGTCGGTTTGCTTTTCTGGACACGGTACGAATTGATTATTTTTATTCAAAGAATAGCTACAGCTCAGTTGGTAGAGCATTGCGGGTTCGAAACCCGCCTCAGGTGTCTATTTGAGACAATTGCTTAAAGTGGTACTATGATCAAATTTTTACCCCTTGATTTTTTGACTGTATCACATAGAATTCCATGAAAGAACAAAAACGCCATTTACCGTTTGCAAATATCTTCATTAGTTCCGGAGATATTTAAGTTTGAAAAATGGGTCAAATATGCAAATGAGATGACTAATGACGTCATACACTCAACCCAATATTATATTTAGTATATAAATAGAGCTACCTTGGCCAATTTACAGCGCAGACCATTGAAACTTGGTAGTCTAATAGTTCTACAGGAAACACACCTATGACTATAAAAAATTATGTTCCCATGGGAACTCACTCTTCTCCAGTCCCCACCTACTTGATTTCAATACGTTAGTGATTTTCAGCTTGAAAAATGTTAAACAAGGCCACAAAGTCGTTGCCAACATATTTATATGCTTGCTGGATCATGCATATGAAGTGCTGTTAGCAAATATCAAAATGGAACGCCAAAGGTGGCCAGAAAAGCTCATAATATGGGGGAGGCCTGGAACCCAGTGTGATGCCATGGTAACAGAACTGTTAAGTTGGAGAACATTTAATAGAATCTTACTGTAAAAAATCAAAAATTTCTGATACAAATTGGCTGAGAGTATGACGTCATCACTTGGCTAATTTGCATATTTTAAAAACTCGAATATCTCTGGAACGAAAAGAGATATTTGAAAAAAGTAAACAGCATTTTTCTTCTCACGCAGACTACTTGTTTATGTTTCAAAATGGCTTGGATAGGAAGTGGTGTCTTTGTGCATAGAGTCTTCTGTGCGTATTTTGTTACGTTTGAGGAGGCTGGGGTAATGCGTAGATTTCTCTGGTGCATACAGCAGGACATTTAATTAACCTGCAATGGCGTCAAAAAGTCATTGTAACGCGAATGGCGTTGTAGTACATCTTGAAACAAAATATACCCTAATGGAGCTCAAGAATGGAACGTCAACTGGATAAACAAGACAGGCGGTGAAAAATAAATATCTGGAATCTTAAAAGCGACGAGTAATGGACTTCGACAACAATCTTTCGCCCGTCGAGCCGAAATCAAAGTGAGCCGTATTTCTAATATTTCGCCAAGGTGGTGTTATGTACAACACTGAAACCAAATGGAAATTTCTCTGGTAACTTATCGGTTCAACAAAGACAGTGAAGG
>NC_090891.1:16555522-16575522 GCF_036669925.1 Montipora capricornis | reverse complement strand
GGCCCAAGTTAGAGCTCGTCAAAGTCAGCTGCTTTTGGCGCGCTTTCTGTGGCTCGACGCGGCTACACGGCCATACTAGCGGAGCACCATAGTTAAGAAAATATGGTAACCCATCGATGCGAGAAATTTTGGTTTTAAAGCCATGACGTCATCGACCGTCCGTACGTCCGTACGTTCGTCCAGCCATCCATGTATGCCAATGTGACCAGTATCACGCTAGTTTACAGCATACATCTTTGATATTAAACATCCATGATAAGGTCAATTGACACCTGTCAAATCAAGGTATCCGCAGACTAGTGTCATATGACCATTGCTCATCGAGGTTGGCTTTTTCCAAGTTGACCGCTGACCAGGTGCTGGTTTTCGATTGGATCGCTGGCTCAACCCAGGTAAACTCACCTAAAGCGGGTTGATTTGTTGCGCGCTTTCTGTGGCTCGACGCGGCTACATGGCCATATTTCGCCAGCTATAGCTCTTAACAGTCAACGCTTTTATGTTCAGCTAGGAAACGGTTTGAAAAATGTTTTCTTTCTGCATTTTTCGCTGGTTTCAATCCAGTTTTGCATATCATGATAGCTGTGGTCCACACTGGTGGCTACGCAGTTATTCAGGTCAAGCATCGGAGGGATATAAACTTAAAGAGTAAAAGGTCAATACACTGCCAATATATATTTACATATATACATAACAAATTAAGTTAAGTTAGGTTAAATTACGTTTAGCACCTCTATTTGTGCGAAACAGTGCGTGATACAGCCTTATCTAGAAAACGTTTACAAGGATGCGCTTCAGATTCTAGGATACGCTTAAATTCTTTCCTCGTCAAATTCTGACGCCTTGTTACAAGTGACTCAACAGTATCCTTGGGGAGTCCTATGACATTTAGACATCTATTCTGCACTCTCTGTAGATCTTCTTCGAGGTAAATGGGCAACCCTCCCCAGATAGGCGAGGCATATTATAAGAGAGGTCTAATCTTAGTGACGTAAGTTGTTAGACCAATACCCCTGGGGAGATGAGCTGTTCTGCAGACCCTAAGATAGTGGATCCGTTTACGCGCTTTGCTGACAATACTTGAGACATGTGTATTCCACTTGAGATGGTTCTGTACATATACACCCAGTAGTTTAAACTCTGAAACCCTCTCCAGTTCAGTAGGCCCGATACTAATAGGACGCGGAGTTGGACAAAACTTCATGAAGGTGATCCACATATCTTTTGTCTTCTTAGAATTCAGCTCCATTTTATTCTGTACAGCCCAAATTTCCAAGTGAGTCACAGTACCCTGCATTTGACTAACAGAGTCCGTAGAGACTAATTAATACAGGGTGCAGTCATCAGCGTACTTGCAGGTGTTGCACTCCTCAATATCATTAATATGCACATTAAAAAGAGTAGGAGAAATGACACCACCTTGAGGCACTCCAGCAATCATTTTGCCATGTCTGGAGAGGACTCCCAGGAGCTTAACCTGCTGTGTTCTGTCTGATAAGTAGTTTTGTGTCCATTTCCAAAAGCTCTTGTTAATGCCCATGCTAGCGAGTTTAGTCAACAGAACACCATGGTCAACTAGATTGAAAGCTTTTCGGAAATCTACAAAGACTACATGCACGCCATTATATGGGCTACCAGAATCTATGGCGTTATACCAGTCTTGTGTGATGCTGGCAAGCGCAGTCATAGTAGATCTGTGCTTAAATGCGTGTTGAGACGCATTAAGATTTAGATCCTTTAGGTTAAGGTTAAGTTGGACCCTCTCCAGCACCTTGGCGACTTGTGGCAAAACTGAAATCTGCCTAAAATCAATGTTTATATCGGTCGAATTATCGACCTTGGGTACCGAGCTGACTAGAGCATGCTTGTAACTGGTAGGATACTTGGACTGTATTATACTGGCACAGGCCCTCCAAGGAGCAACAAAAGCGTCAAGCAGAAGATCAGCCGTCTTCTGTTACAGGCCTTTTGCAACAAACGATCACATGGTACAAAATCCGCCTTGCTGGAGGGCAAGCTCGTTATTATTCTCGCACTGGGACATTAAAACAAACGCAAGTCAAGCTTGACGGGTTCAGGTCTCTTTGTTTTAATTTCCCAGTGCGGGAATAATAATGAGCTAGCCCTCCAGCATGGCGGATTTTGTATCATGTGATCGTTTGTTGCAAAAGGCCTATTCAGCCTTATTTGGCGCAGTTAGGGTTTTTGATAACTGTTGGGCACCACAGGGCGAATAGATATATTTAAACCACTTGCTCGGATTCGTATAACGGAGATCGCTGGCCTTCCTTTCATAGTTGGCACTAGATATGAGAGCAGCTACCATTTCTCGCTTTTGTTGATATTTCTCCTTGTCTGATCTTTAATATGCTGCGTGCCTCAGTGGAGTATAGGTGTCAAGAGATTGAATTATTATGCTGTTGAATGCCTCAACATTATCATCAACATCACACGCTTCATAAACAGCACTCCAGCTTTCCAATTAAGTTTAAGCCCCATAGAACGTAGGTTATCAGGTTTAAACCTCATTACAGATCTTAATGTTGCTATCCCATGCCGTTGCTGGTTTAACAGGGAGAATAGAATGCACTGATGATCAGATCGACCAAGCGTTGGTAGTAATATAGCTTACCCATATTCGAAAGAAATTGATCCAGAATATTCTGAACCTGTGTATTAAGATGATTAAAGTCCCCGGTAATTATAATACCCGCCGAAGGTCTCTCTATCAGCAAGTTTTCTAAACGCACAGTGATGTAATCGATCAATAGACCTAATCGGCTAACTCAATGTTGTACCCAATTCAAACCCTTTGGGAATAAAACGTTTTGTTTCAGGTATTTCCATATCATTTAAATATGAATGCTACATTATCATGCAAATACAGAAAACAAAGAATCTTAGTCCCGGGAGATTTGAATTGGGTACAACATTGAGTTAGCAGATTAGCCTCTATTCTCTCTCCTCGCTTCACGATTTCCCTGGCGGAAAATATAGAGCAGCCGTAATTATGCAACCGAGAAGTCTCGAGATCCGAGGTGGCATGTGAAGCAACCACAAAACCTCTTTGTCACTGGCTTCGATATTCACTAGGCCGTAGTTAGAATAGAGCTGTGAACATAAGCCAACACACCGCCGCCTGGTGCAAGTCTGTCTTTGTGAAACACGTTAAAAGACTGGCCGATGCTAATTAACAATTATTGGATGAGGTTGAGCATGATAGTGATAATTATCAAGGCCAAAAACAAAAACAAAAGCCCCTATGGGGAGCGCTCAATTAAGTATGTGTTTTTTTTTGTTTACCCTATAGATCATCCGACAAAAATATTTAACCCTGAAAAGTACGATAAAACATACTATGGATTAAACAATTGTAAAATTTTAGTTCCGAAAAATTTATATCATTGTTTTACCTCAAACAATAAAAGTTGATAATTACAAAAAATTGATATTCACGTAATGCAAAACATGTGCTAAAACAAAAAACCAAAATAAATATATACACAATGATATGGAACTTACTTTGACCTACTTTCATAGGAACATGGACGACAGATGAAGTAAACAAAGCCATAGATAAAGATTACAAAATTCTTACGGTATATGAAATCTGGCATTGATGATTTATTCAAAAATTTGGGCAACGATCAAATAGGGAAGATATCTGTTTACAAACATTGTCTTTGTTATTCAATTATGCTAACCATACGAACAAAAGATTCTTTGTTTCGACAGCCAATGAGGCCTTGGTTGGACATTAGGGAGTTTAAGAAACCACGACGGCTACGGCGACGAAAACGTCAGTTCAAAGTATTAATTTGAACTATCCTAGGTGTTTCACGACGTTTCCACCTTGTATATGTTGTATAATATGGGCGAAGTATGCTGTAACCAGATTGGTACGTGCGGATTTGAAGCGAAGAGGGAGAGAAGGAAAGCTGCACTATTGTTTGTCCACGTTGTCGTCAAAACCCGAAATATTGGTCATTTTACGTTGTTGTTTTGACTAGTACTGGAGAGAAATGTACAAAAAAGTAATGCGTGCCGCACGTGCAGCACGACGCATTTTTTCCCCTTTTAACTAATTTTTGACGTTGTCGTTGCCGTAGCTGTCGTCGTTTCAAAAACTCCCTATTAATGATGACAATAGTTGACGTGAACGATATCCTCCCGATATGAATCAAACAAAAGATGTTTCAGAACTTTGCGATTTTTATAACAATATTGCTGGATGATACCATTTCGAATTGAAATATTCAATTTATCAATGATGATATGGTTCAAATGACCTAGCTACACTTTAAAAGATCATTTTATTGAAAATTCAAATAACACCAACCTTTTCAACAAGTCACGAAAGATTAATGCTTTACGATAAACTTGACTACTGACAAGAGAAGGTATTACACCTCGATACTGATTCAATAATATACATCGCTGATGGCACGAGACATATCAAAACAGCTGATAAGTTAGGAGAATTAACTGACGAACTTGAATTATCAGGTGAAGCATTCACTCAATTCATTTCAACAGGACCAAAATCTTATAGTTTTAAATATGGTAATAATCAACAAAAATCACATTAAACCATGAAAATGATAATCATTTGAATCACGATAGTTTGAGTAAAATCGTAAAGAAACAAATAAGAGATATAACAATCGCAAATGAAAGCAAGATCACTCGAAAGAACCAAGAAATAGTTAACGAATATCAGGAATATTGTGAAAAAGTACTCAAATTGGCCCACGACAAAAGAGTAGTCAAATCAACCAGCGAAGATTGCATCGACATTCACGGCACAACTGCGCCGGTTCATGATTATGTTTTGTAGTTGTCGCAAACACAATTTATTTCACAGATTTTTACACAATGTTTGAAAGTTACACAGAATTGTATACAAGCTGTAGAAAATTTGTGTAATCATTTCATTGGTTGAAAAAATCACAAGACAGTACTATGACCTATAACCTGGGAACACCCATTCTTTGTTTCTGAGTATTGTATCACAGACATCCTGTTTTTCCGAGAATGTCATGCTATGGTGATTCTTTCCTGTTTTGATTATGCGAATATTTATTGAAAAAATATAGTTTTTATATATTATTCCACTAAATCGGCTTACCAAGGGGCACACCGCAAGTGCAAAACCTTATTCCTCCATTTCCTAAGACATCACCAAGGCACCTGTATTGAGGCCGTACCATTTCTAAACTATTTATGATATTTGAAAACGACTATGGAACCATTTGTTGCCACTGGCTCCGAAGTTTAAACTCGACCAAAATAGGGTAACAACTTCCTGGCTTGACCCATGTAAGTGATTAAAGTTGTTAAGTTGTGTCTGCCATTCTTCATTAGACAAGTTCAAGACAAAACATCAGTGTTTATCATAGTTATGGTCACATTCAGAGCGCATTTGGTACCACTGAATTCAATCAAAAATGTTGCAATTACCTTGCATACAACGTGATGTTCTTCCATTCTTTGGGAAGAAACTTCTGGGACTATGAATCTTAAGGTTACCTTAACTGGTGGCAAAAACAACGCTAAAACTGACCCCCATTGGTAGAGTAACACTCCACACCCCACTCCCCAAAGTTTATTTGGCAATTAATAAGTCTCTACTTAAAAACGATTTTTATCTTAGCAAAGTAAGCCAATAAAGCTTATTTCCAGTGACACTATTTCTGCTGTCCTTAATTGGACGTGATTCTTGATTCCAAACATCAACACGCAGAAAAGACCACCACACGTAAAAACATCTGTTTCTAAGTGGGTCAAATGGAAATTTGGCGTATGTTCGTGGTTTCATCAACGTTACAGCTAAAATAAAACAGAGAAAACAAAAGACTGTTAAGATGGTTTATTTTGAAACTTTTGATAGTAACATAGACCTTAAAGCAAAAAAATACGTTAATATCTTATTGTTTCGTGTTTCAAGTGAATGGGTTGCCACACTCTACTTACCTACTGCATCATATAATCTGATACAATAATAAAACGGTCACGCAAGCTTTGTCCTATTATAGCACAACGAGAAAGCAACTTGTTGAATCGAAGAAGAGGGCGACAGTGGTGAGAGCACTCGCCTTCCACAAATGTGGCCCGGGATCGATTCCCGGATTCTACGCCATATGTGGGTTGAGTTTGTTTTGTTCTCTACTTTGCTCTGAGAGGTTTTTCCCCGGGTTCTCCGGGTTTCCCCTCTCCTCAAAAACCAACATTTGCAGGCGTAGCTCAGTTGGCTAGTGCGCGGGGTCCCCAGTTCGATCCTCAGTGGCTTCAACGTCTGTTTCGGCTTCCCTCTGATCCGTGTAGCTATAGCTTTAAATATCCGTGAAACGGAGCACTGACAGAGGGAGGAGGATAAAAGGCGCACCGTCAGCTTACATTGATACCAGTTTCGTAACTGAAGGAGCTACCGACGTTAAATGAATTTACTTTACTTACTTTACTTTACTGTAACGGGGACACACTCTCCAAAACGGGATTTAGACAAATTCTATCACTGTTTTCTTGGGAGATTAAAATCATTTAAACAATCTTGCTATTAGCGTTAATATTCAGTGGTTAATTTAGCAAACATCACTCTCAAACTTGCTCGTCATAGTCAAATCTGCCCACTGTTATTTTGCTACTTTTGCAGATACTCGAGTAGCAGTGACCGCTATTTTGTAGAGCACACACCCCAGTCTGAAGGAAAATAATCCATATCACTTAAGACTATAGGGGGCTGTCCAAACAGGACTAAAAAAAATAAACCATGACCCCTGAATAAAGACACTTAGTTGGAAAAACTCCTAATTCCAGTTAGAATGCATTGCCAAAGAGATAATTATATAAATCATCACTTTGCCAATCAGCTTATTAAGAGCTGTGTTCATGTATATAGCAATCATTGTGTGAAGGCATTCCTCCAGTCTGACCAAAATGTCCGCTGGAGGCTATCGCAGGGTGCAATTGTGCTTTGTCTTCTTTTCAGTTGTGTTGCTGAATCAAGACTGCAAAGGTATTTTGAATTAACTCTCCTTCGCACCATTGATTTTCCATTATTTTATGCTCCAATTAAACCTCTCTTCGTCAATTGATGCAGAAACGAAGATTTTGGGGAGGGGCACTAGCCTTGGCATAAGGAAGTACCGGAAGAATAATGTTGCAAACGCTATTTAAAAACAGTTTTAAGCAGCATTCTTACCGCTTTCAGTGCACCTGCGAAAATGCCCTGTTTATGAAAACTTGTGCCAGAATTTGTTGGCCAGCTTTTCATGCTCCAGGTAGCCTGTCTTTCAGAATTGATGCAGCAACGAAGAACTGGGGGGTGGGGCGCACGCCCAGCAATCAGAAAATACCGAATGAAAATTGTTAAAAACGCAATTGAAAGCCAGCTTTAAGCAACAGTTTGACTCCTTTCAATGCATCTGCGAAATTGCCCTGTCTGGGGAACCTTGCGCCAGACGTTTTCGCCATTATTTCATGCTCTAGATGAGTTAATGCAGCAACCAAGAACTGGAGGTGGGCACATGCCCAGCCCTAAGGAAGTACCGATCGAATGGTTTGTTGAAAACTCTATTTCGTCGATTTTATGCAGCATTTTCACCGCTTTTAGGGCATCTGGGAAATTGCCCTGTCTAGGGATTCGAGCGATATTCTTTGTTTTTTTAGTCGGGAGAAGCGTTGTGATAGGACTGTGAATAAAAAGACACAATCCTGAAAACATACTTCTCAAGACTTGCCATGAATTCAGACTCAAACAAAACATATTATATTTCTTATTAATAGCTTCTAGTTTCAAGACCGGAAAAGTAAACATAACGGCATCAAGTCCAGGACTATTTGCTTGCAAGGCAATTTCTTTCGCGCAACCTTTCTACGGAAGACAGGAAGTAAAAGTGTTTGCCTCCTTTGGCCATTCCGTGAGAAATTCAGGGCTTGGTAACGGCGCTGCCATTTGGGTGGAGTCAGAAGACAGGCATCAATTCAAGACTTGTATTTCTGAATACGATCAAGGTTCCAATGGGAGCGCAGAAGTTAACTGGATTGCTGTCCAATCTGCTCCATCTGGAGCTCAAATAGGAAGTGTTGCGCTGAACCCCTGGACCACTGAAACCAAGTGCGAAAGGATCGTCTTTCCTCAGGTAAGTCTCGCCCGAAGAGGTTTGCTTATCTTTGTGATAAAATAATGATCCAAACATGCTGCAGAGCTATCACGTGTATACCTGAGGGGATTTTCTTTTTCGATGGAAAATTATATACCATAGCGCGCACAAAGAGAGGCAAATACTGTATTTACAATCAAGTTTTTAAAATGTTATTTGCAAAGCAAGCTACAGATATGGCCAAAGTTTTCATTTCTATTCCCTTAAGACACTTCAAAAATTATACAGATTGAAACTTCAAATAGTTAGAGGACCGTCACATGATCAGTGAAAATGGGTCCCTGCCAAGAAAATAGCAAATACGTTGATAGGAGATCACGTGGTGATTTGGTTATGTAAGGGCGTCTCTTGGATGTCTTCAAGTTCTCTATAGGATCATTGGCTGATGATGTTTTTCGTTTTTCAGCCTTTCTTGATTCCACCAAATATTATTGTGACACCTAGTCACCAGACTTTAGAGAGACCACAGGATGCCCTGGTTTTTTGGATAGAAGATTTTACCGTTGACAATTTTGCACTTTGTGTTCGGGAAACAAAGATTTTTGCTGGCCTTCATGAAAACATCAGAATTGTAAGTTTTTACTTGATTGATGCAATGCAACGTCGCCCAATTGTAAGAAACACAAAGTTACATCTCATCATTTTCACACTTTAGTTCCAAACACAAGCAGTGACCAATACCAGGCAGAGCCTTGAAGTTGAATTACATTCAACCATGGAGACAAGTGGGAAAAACATATTACACGTTCATTAAAACCGACTTGCCTCAGGAGCTCAATCAGGATCGCAACGCGTTTCAACGTCTTTTTTTCTCCAGTTTCACGGCGTGCAGTTGTTTCGTGTATCATACTTGAGAAGCCAAAATTAGATACGAATGAAAACACGTTATTAAGACTCGTATATCAAATTGAACCAAATTGCTAATGTCAATTGTCATCTGCATCAATATACATCATCATCGGTGGGTCTCCGGGGTAACTCGTCCCGGGCGACGAAACTCAGTCCCCGTTGTTTCCGAAGTCTACCTTAATTTTTGGGTGAAATGTTCTGAGACTGCAGTAGATACCCCTTCTTCCAGACCTGCTGCAATCGCCGAACATTTTCTTTCCAACCAGCATGCACATAACGACATAGGACCCATCCCACTAGAACTTATACACATATCCCGTGACGCCATACGCAAGGCTCAAGAAGCGTATCTTATTGACTTGGGTCAAACACTTGAACCAAAGGTATAAACAACTTACTCCCTGAAAAAATCATGCAGGCATGCCAAACGAAATACTGGAAAAAGATACTAGCCTCAGCCATACAGGCTGTTAGATCACCAGGATCCGGCACCTTTCGGCTTTGTCCGGTTGGCCCTTGCATGCAAAAATTGTTCATTTACAACCTTCCGAGCAACTCAGACCGATGTCAACCGAAGTCTACCCCAGCCAACTGAAGCTTTGGGTGAACTGGGTTTTGGTATGCCCCAGGACCATCGCTAGTAAAGTTGTTCCCACAAGGCTAGCCAGGGGTAACGTTGGCCTGCCAGCAGGCTCTTTCTTTGCGGGGCGAGCGTGAAAGCGAGAACTGAGATGGGAGGGGAGAGAAAGGGAACCTGCACGAGTCCTGCCACGTCCAAATCTTAGATGCAAAATACTGATTGGCTTAAATGGAACTGCTTGGTGACGGCATCATTGATCAACTTCCGGTATAAGGAAAAGCGAAAACGGCTCAGCACAAAGTTGCAGTGGTTAGAAGAGCCCGTGAGAATATTGCAATTTTAGTGTAACCTTAAAGGTCGAGCAACGTGATGCTGTGGCATTTGTGTTAAAAGGAAAGGACGTTCTACAAACTCTTGTCTTTCGGCCATCGTAGCTTAATTAAGAATGAAATATAAACAGCGGAGACTAACCCTAACAAACGAAGATTACATGACAGAAAAGCTGAACACTTTAAGCCGCTAACAAGTAAAGATCATCATTCAGCTATTGCAAATTAATTTGCATCGCTGTTTTCAAAGAATTTGAATTTGTTTTCAATGCAATTTAGGAGGCAGTATGGCCCAGTAATATAAAAATTCAAGGAGTTGCTTATCAGCATACTCCACTTTATTCATATAAAAGCTTTAAAGTGCCCCTGTGATCAAAAAAACCACTTCCTTTTTTCCTTCAGATTTTGAAAGTGTGTTTGCTTAACACCTGACTGACAAAATTTTGAGCTTTGATTTTTATCCAAAGGCCGTTTACTTTGAGTGTAAGTTTTGGATTTCACGGTCCGCCATTACTCACGTTCAAAACTGACCGATTGGACCTCAGACGGTTGGATCCAGGGAAACGTGACGTCAGAGGCTCACTAGCTTAAAATTTCAGCGTGTAAACGCAGCTTATAATATTTGCAAAGCGTGAGTTTAAAAGTCTGAAAGCCCAAAACTCCTGTGCTGCATATTAATTCTGCGGCGTATACACGTATTGCATTCTTAAACTAGTGAGCCTTTGACGTCATTTTCTCCTCGATCCAGCTCTCTCAAGAACATAATGTTCGTAATGGCAAACCATTAAATAGGAAAATTCCAGTTGAAATAAAGAGGTGTCTTTTTGAAATCAAGGCTTAAAACTTGGGTCACTTGTTGTTTTGTTAACATAGTTTTGAAATCCGAAGAAAAATATGAATTGATTTTTGGTCACAGGGGCACTTTAAGCAACTTGCTGTTAAGTTCCTAATATATCTTTTTAAACCTGAATTTCAAAAGAAAGTAAATATCACTGCCTTAATTGGTGTGAATATTTCGCTAACGAGCCGTTGTTGGAACGCTAAAACTTGCTCCAGCATTCGCTCTACTGCAATTGAAATTCTTCGTTTTCAGAACTAGAACTAGCTGTCTCTCTTCCAGTGTCATCATGAATGTTAAGCTAAACGATCGAGGGAAACAAAATGGCGGATCCAGAGCTAAGCGACCACGGCGCTGGAAATTGTGAAAGGTTGTATACGCACAGAATACAGAGTCAAAAACAAAGCCAAGCGCCTTTAATTTGTCAGAAGGCTTTTTATTATCGGCTAAGGTTGTACTGTATATCCTCTGAAAATGTGAAAATTCATTTGTGGCTCGAAAAAATCACTAAGACTACCTAAAAGTTGCTGAAGGGTCGAAAAATTGCTCAAACCTGGTCTTTCCGGCCTTTGAGGGTAATCTAGTCTCTGATGTCACCCACAGTCCATCTCAGCCTACCTGAGGATTTAGGCGAACTGGTTAGGTGCGTAGCGGACCTCACCACTTACCTTAGAAAAGATCCGCTCCGTTTTGCCATAGGTATGCCCAGCTCGAACGGCTAGAGTTACGGGGCTGAATCTTGGTATGCGGATTCTGTTTTAAATTGTTAAGAAGTCACCAGAGAGGTTTTTATGTTAAGATGGTAACGTTTGACCAGAAGTTAATCCAGTAATACATTATAATCAATTAGTAGTCTTTTACACCAAAAAAACAAACAAACAAACAAATATTCTGTTAAGATAACAAAATAGTACTTTTTCAGTTTACCTGATATAATTTGGGGCTGGTGAAGATGAAAAAAGAATCTTTTCTCGCGATTTATTGGTTATGTATAAATTGTCT
This sequence comes from Montipora capricornis, assembly GCF_036669925.1. Lineage (NCBI taxonomy): Eukaryota > Metazoa > Cnidaria > Anthozoa > Scleractinia > Acroporidae > Montipora > Montipora capricornis. Next base: position 16,563,765 of record NC_090891.1, on the reverse strand, counting down.
GGCATGTTTTTTCGAGAAATAGAATACAAAATACAAATAATTTATACCATTAGAAGAATACAAATGGCTACAATTAAAATTAATAAAATCATGAATTACATGAATAGCAACCACTGCATCTGTCTATGGGGTCACTTCGATCACGTCTACGTATCCTTGTCTTAAAATGCTAGAGATTGGCAGCCAATCTAGCAATCTGTCTTTACTCGATAGCTTGCCCCAGAGTCTGGGCCCCAAAATATCTCAGCGAATATCTCCGAAACTTTACTATGATCCATTATCTAGGATCTCCATTGTTGTTTGATACAATAATAAGATCCATCCTAATTATTTTTTCACTGAGTAGTGGCTCGAAAGTTCTGAAGAAATCCCTAAGGTTTCTTTTTAGTCCTCCAATACTACACAATTGCTAATCTTCTTTGCTTCGTAGCTTCATTTCTGCATTTCCGTTCATACTCGTAGTTCTCCGAAGTTTTGTTTTTACCGATAAATTGCCTCAGCCTTTCGTTTCGTTCGTATGGCATTCTTCCATTTTGTTGTCATTTTCGGGACATCATGGTCTCTCACTCGCATTGATTTAATTGGCGCGTGTTGATCAATAGCTTTTGTCATTAATGTGTTCCAAAAATATAACTGACCATTCTGCATCACCGAATATTCTCTAACATACCACGGTGCTAGAGATAAATCCTGACTGAAAGTCTTGGCATTGACATTTTTGTAGCTACGAAATATGTGGCAAACACGATACACCGTCCTCATCATCGACTTCCGGCAATGTTCAACTGGATTTGTGAGCTACTTGAGATGAATTCCGTCGTCATGCTCAGTCTTATTCCTCAAAACAAATGGTCATTCGTATGAACTGCCCATTTGGCCTTTTACTTCTTATGGTGAATTGTGTAGCATTTTCTTGCGCTAAAAGATTCTTCAAATTCACACAGAGCAACCGATTGCTCATCTTTTAAAGTCCCTAAGAAATGCACCAGTAGGTTTGGCTGCCTGATCTACGAATTATTGTTTATTAAAGGCCTCATTGAGCTGTCACAAAACACCACAAAAAGGCAGTGAAAAAAGGTATTTATTTTGGCAGCCTGATCGCATGTTAATGAGGTGTAACAATGTGACCATTTTATTTTGGACATCAAGTGGTTACGAAAAGCGTAGTTATGTGAACGAAAACTTGGGGAGAATATTAACAAACAAATGGGAAAAACTTAGCCCGTTCACGATCTCAGCGAACTCCTCACGGGAAAGTTTTTAGCAGAGCTTAAGTCATTTTTTCAAACTTGTTGGGAAAGGTTTGAAGAAAAGTTGTTGCGCTATATTTGCTTTAATTAATGATTGCCTCCTAAAAGGGCCTTTTACAGGCTTAGGCCTATAAGGTTAGACGATTTCATTTGTCAATGGAGGCCGAGTCAGGTAAAAGGGCGGGTAACATCATCGAAGACTACTCACAAACTATGTTCCTATTAACCCTTTGCCTTCCAAGAGGGTAACTTACACGTATTAGTCTGTGTAATGCCAGACGATTTTTTCCGCGTATTGGGGCCACTTCAAGGATAAAAGGGTTGATAGTGACTCTAACAATTTTTATGAATCTTTTGCGTCTAGAACTGGTTGGCGTTTACAAACTTAAGCATCGTGAATGTTTCCTTGACCGGCAGTTTGGCGTTTCCAAATAGCAGCTCCCCATCTCAGCAAAATAACTTCACTTTCTGCAAGGTAACGAATAAGAGTGCAAGGAGGCTGCTTTGTCTATCGCCTACTGATTTTTTGCTTATTTAGTATTTGTCACAGCTGTTATGTTTCTTATATGCTATTTCCTTCCGTATGCTGAGGACCCCACGAACTTGAAGCTTCACGTTTTACCATAAACAAATAAAGCAGGTTCACTTTTACGTTTTTTGATGTTATTTCCAGAATACTCTACATTTCGGAAGTTTATTGAAGAAAAATGTGCCTTGTTGCTACTTTCAAAAGCAAAAGCAAAAGACCATCATGTTTGCTCTGAATATCTCATGCCAGTTAATTGCCAGGTTTATACAGAACGTTCGTCCTCAGATTATATTTAATACAGTTCATGCGATAGCTCACATTTTAGAAACCTTGGTTCCTGGTTGCATTCTTGAAAAACTCCCCTTAATAAACAATGCGGTTGTTTTCACAGAAAGTCAACTTTATGACTCCATTTTTCGCCCCGCCTGTGGTAGTAATAACCCTAAAACGCAGACCCAGTGATGAGAAGTCGAGTTCCAGTTCATCTTCAGAATGTGCGGCAGTAACCTCTTGGATTGAGGTGAGCAAGCCTGCAAAGCATACAGCGTCAGATAAGTGAAGGGGTATGCTAAAAGCTAATAAAACAGGCACTCCCTTTCCAACCGATGTACCCGCGACTGCGGTCTACCCAATCAAACAATCCTAGGTCCCCTGTTATCATCTATTTGAACGATCAAATTGGGCTCGCAGTCCCTTCAAATACTCCCGTTAATCACAGTCTAGCTCCTGCCCATGATTTGTCATGACTTTGGATTTAAAGACACTGATTACTGGCTCACATCGAACTGAGAGCTTGGCCCGTTATGAAAGATACCCAATTTATGTGAAAAGATCGAGGACAAATTATGCTGGGCAATATTTTGTTACAAGGCCATCCTTGGAACTGAAATAAGTACAGATTTGACTACGAAGGTTTTCTAAAGGAAATCATTGAGATTAATAACTTATTGGAATAAAAATTTATGTCGTACAGCAAAGAAAATAGAAAGTTTGGTTTTTATTCTTCACACGTAATGCTTCATAATCTTTAGTACACCAACAAAACAGAGACGGAGATATGTGTTAAAAGTCATAACAGCAACGGCAAAATGAAGGATCTCATTGGAATCGATTACCTGATTGTTGGAGGTAAGAGAAAGAAGTGAGCCACCACAAAAAAAGGGAAACAGAATTAGTAGACAAAAATGTTCTCAGCTTTGACACATCCCTTCTCTCTTTTTTTCCTGCGTTTATCATTTCATAGGCAGTGAGCCCTCGCGTATTGTTTTCTGTTAGGCTTCATTTATAAAACGCATAAAATGAACTGCTCTTGATAACTAGCAGATCGGAATATGTCGCTTTCCTTAACACGTAGAAGAGTGCTTTTGCGCTTTAAGTCTACAACTGTTGAGTTAAGCATTGTCATCGTGTGAGGAGCAAAGGTATTGTAGTTGTAGGAACACTCTTCTCCACAATTTGGCTAAGCGCGTGTTTGTCTGAAGGCCCGCTATTTTTAGGGCCTTTTGCAGGTTTCAAGTTTCCGCTGTAGCTTAAAAACGGGGTGTAAGTCACCAAACTTATATATACAATCATGTTATTACACGTGTTGAAAAGAGCGCTGCAAGTTTTCGGGACCTTTTAGAAATGGGCCCCAGGTTCAAGTCCTGAGGGTTTTCTTGATTCTCGACCATGCTCTGAGAGGTTGTTTTTTCCTGGTCCCCTAATTTTTCTCGCTTACCAAAAACCAACATGCATCTGTTTTCACCAAGCTCTAACTGTGCTCCAAGATCACACAAGTACTGTATAAGGGTTGCCAAAGGCGACTGGTCATGTGCTGTCTGTCTGCCTTTCTTGAGACGCGTCGCACGCTGTAGTGGCAAGGGCAATTTATTATTTATGTCTTTATTTATTTACCATTGTCATTTATTTATTGTACGCGATTTCCAGTCATCTTACCTCCAAAACTTACTTGGAAACTAAATGCTATTTTATTCATGTTTCCAGACTGGCACCCTTGTCTAAATGTGACATGTGAACATCATTGCGTGTGCAAGGCTTTTGGTCCATTCAGTGCTGGCTGTGTGAGCATCGAGAGTTGTCCATCGTCGCAAGAACCGATTTGTTCGTCAAATGGCACAACTTACGATAATAAGTGTCTTTTTGAACAAGAAATGTGCTTGCTGAAGCTAAACTTTACAATTCAGCATCCTGGCAGCTGTGAAGGTGATCGTCTCATTACATCATGTTGTTCAAAATTGAGTTAGCAAACAATTAGGGAACGAATCCACAGAAAAGGGAAAAGGGAGTCAATTATTGGTAAGGTTTTGTGAAAGAACTTCGATAGCTTATCGATGAGAGAATTGTCTTTGAAGAAAGAAAAGTTTAAAATGCTTGCAATTTTGACTCCACTATCCAATCAGACACAGCACGACTAACTCAATCACAACACAACTGTGTAGATACATGGGCATGTAGGACAGCAAGCGCCACAAGCCGGTTTATTTTGCTTACCATATGCATACAAACTCCGCTCTAGCATAACAATACGTAAGCATACTTAATGGTACTGACCTCCTAAAAACTTGTTAAAGGAAAATTACACTGGGCACCTGCCGGATACGAAAACCCAAAACCCTTTGGGAATGAGGGAACGTATTCTCCAAACCCTATGCAAGTGCCACTACCCTATGGAGGCTAAGGGGAAAATTAACAAAAAAGTAGGCGAAGAAAGCTGAACCTAGACTGATTCAAATCCCTAACGGATCACTATTTGTACGACAAATTACCCATAATCCCCACCAGACAACCGGACCCAGTCCTCTGGTCCGTGCCGTCAAAATATCCATTTCTGCCAATTTCGCAGGCTACAACTGTCAGAAATAGCATTTTCTAGAGGCAGATCAAGCTAAAAGATAAAAAAAACAATTAATCGAAATTCAGGCCAGGATTTCTCTCGAGATCCTTTGGAAAGAAAACCAAGCGAAAAGTGATTGTTACGAATCTTCCAATTTTTTAACTGCTTACCTGACAAGTCTCTGAGACAGTCTGACAGTCCAGAGTACAAATTCTATAGAGCTCTTCGGGAGTTATTAACTCTCTTCGAAAAACTTGCAGAAGTCTGGTTAACTTATTAATGCTCAAACTTTTTAGAACGTAAAATGGAACGAAGAAAAGAAAAACTGAGATTTGTCAAATTTAATGCAGTGCCAGAAAACATGGCCAACATCATAGCTAATGCAAGTGAGAATCTAGACCCAATGTTTTCTTTTTTCTCGTGCCTAAAGGATTTCCGCTCCAGAGAGGTCGTCGACACATGCCTCACATTCCATGGGTAGGGTATTCCCATTGTGAGGTCATTCCTTTCCAGCCCTACGTTTTCTACCCTGACAAACCCATTGAAGTGCAAATCACTGTCAATCATGTGGATACTGGTGACATGTCCTATGTCCACGATGCTGCAGTATCTTGGGTTGAAAATGTAAATTATCAACAATTTACTGCCTGCGTGATGGCGTCAGGATTTAATGAGCGGAAATACACTGCTAACATAACAGTTGACTGGATGGGTTATCAGGGAGCTCCGGCGGGTGGAATAAGCGGAGAGACAAGAATATCACAGTGGTGGACTGGGACGACTTGTGAGACAGTGAATTTTCCTTCGGTAAGTTTGGACTCAAAGCAAAATTTGGAAGGAGGGAATAATGAAGTTTAGTGTTTGATAATGACTCTAAGACATAATTTTGGAGTCTCGACTCTGTAAAGTCCCAATAAAGTGGGAATTGCAAGACATTCCCCCTTTTAAGTTAATTTCTCTTTGTTTTCTCCACCTATAAAGTTACACTCTGTCGTTCTGTCGTGCTTCACGGCGAACGTTTAAAAAACAACTTTTGCCGCTTTTGTCATTTTGTCGATTGCGAGGTCGTATTGTATAACCCGTTTTCTATCTCGATTTTATTACCCGTGAAATTCATTTATTAGAACTGCGGATTGAGCTATTTGCGATATTCTCTCGTGTTTAAAATACTTTTTCTTTCTGGTTTCAGGGAAAGTTCTCAAAGAAACCCTTAATTTTAATCACTGCTGTTCATCACCATTCAGGATTGAAGAGGGACGCGGCCAGTATTTGGTTGGAGGATGTCACACAATCTTCTTTCAAACTATGTTTAAGAGAACTGCAAAATTACGCGGGCTCTCATGAGGATATTCACACCGTAAGCATGTTTGTTTGATTAGGAAACTCTCCATGTATTAAATTTCAGCTTGATAAGCATACTTAGAGGACACAATAAAAGGGGCGTTGGCGTCCTACCAGCCTCATCATCAGGAAGAATGAAGGGGTTAGTTTCAAAAGAAGCTGACGTGATGCGTTGGTGGGGAGTGAAACGTTTAAAATTTGGATTTATCTATCGAATTTATAAATGTAGAATAACCATCTTTTAAGATGGTTATTCTACATTTATAAATTCGATAGATAAATCTTCGATAGACTGTTACGAAAAATAGTATTGCGTGACAAGCGTTACTTTCTAGAAGCTTCTCGAGAGTTCGTAGTTTGTTTATTTTTAGGTTCGTGCGTAAGCGTTTCTAAATCGGTGTGTTTTGTAACCTTTCTATAATTAGATTAATTACTAATTTAGGAAGTTCTAGAAGTTTATTGTCAGAGTATATAAGTAGACGAGTCCAAGCGGAGTGTTTTTCTAACTAGTTTTTCACAAGCGAAGAGAGTTGGCGTTGGCCGTGTTAAGTCAAGTGTGACAGAAGCTGTGTTTATTCAAGTTGGCGGAGGCCGTGTAAGTTTGTCAAGTACGTGCTGTGAAGAGTTTTACTTCGTGGAAACTACGTTCATTTTGGAATAAATCTTCTTGTTGTTGTTCCGACAACCCTGCGTTCAGATTAGTTTGCAAACTACCTTTCCTCAAAACACACGAACTCGTAACATTGGGGGGGCCTGTCCGGGAGAGGAATTCATTTGTTTGCTGACTACAGAAACCAGGAAAGGACAATTCAAGAAGGAGTTACAGAAAAAGTAAGAAGAACTGTGCAAGAGAGTATATTGTGTTTTTGCTGTGAAATCTGCTATGGAAATGGAAAAGCTTTTGCAGATGGGGAAAGAATTCGGATTGCAAGGAGAAAAGCTTCTCGAGTTTGTGAGGGAAGAGGAAGAAAAAGAAGAAAAACGCAGACAATTAGAACAAGAAAGAAGGAGGGAAGAGGAAGAAAAACAAGAACAACGAAGACAATTGGAGGAAGAAAGAGAAGAAAAAAGGAGGCGGTTTGAAGAAGAAAAGGAAGAGAAACATCGATTACTTGAAGAAAATAGAAGAAGAGAAGATGAAGAGAGAGAAGCTAGGCGACAAGAACGCGAACTAAGAAAATTGGAGATGGAAGCCGAGCTGTTGAAACAGAAAGAGGCTATTGAAGCCGCAAAAAGAGAACATGAGCTGGAAATTGCACGTTTGGCTGTGGAGAGTGCTGACGGACGTCCTGAAGTGAGAGAGGATCGGGCTAAAGCACCTAAACTTCCCTCGTTTGTTGATGGTAAAGACGATTTGGACGCGTATTTGCAGAGGTTCGAGAGATTTGCCGAGACAGCTAAGTGGAAAAAAGATGGATGGGCATCGAAGCTCAGTGCTCTGTTGTCTGGACGGGCACTAGAAGTGTATTCACGTTTATCGGAGGACGCAGCTAAGGATTATGACAGGGTAAAGATTGCGTTAATGAAGAGATATGACCTTACCGAAGACGGCTATCGTCGAAAATTTAGAGCATCCAAACCAGAAGTTGACGAAAGTCCGGAGCAGTTTATTGTGCGACTGGACAGATACCTGTTACGGTGGCTAGAGCTTTCGAATACTGCGCGAAGCTTTGATGGTCTTAAGGACTTGATCGTGAAAGAACAATTTATTGACTCTTGCCCTAAGGATTTGGCAATTCACCTTCGAGAAAGGGCACCTGAAACTCTAGCAAAGATTGCGAAGATCGCTGACCAGTACTTGGAGGCTCATTGTAAACATTTGTTCAGCTCAGCGGGCAGAAAGCCAACAGTGCAGCCTGAGAGGGACGAAGCCAAGAACATGCAGATTAATCCACCAGCTCTGCATTGCTTTAAGTGCAACACCCGAGGTCATAAAGCTGTCAACTGCCCAACCCTAACAAGAAAGTGTTTTCTGTGTGGCAAGCTGGGACATGAAGCTAGAAACTGTCGATCAGGTGGACGCAGATCAGGAGGACAAAGTAAGGATAGTAACCCTGTGCAGCGTGGTCAAGTGAGTGCCAGTTGTTTAGTTCAACCACCTGAGGATAAACCTACTGATGAATAAGTTAAGGCCTGTATTAAAGATGATAAGCTGCTGTTAGCCTGTGGTAAGAAGATTCCATTGTTGAGTAATGCTTGTATTGAACCGTTGACTGGAGTGAGAAGTAAAATGCCTGTCGTGAAAGGTAGAGTTGGAGAGAAGCCTGTTGATGTCCTGAGAGATACCGGT
>NC_090891.1:16538022-16543022 GCF_036669925.1 Montipora capricornis | reverse complement strand
GATTAAGGGTGCCGATTTGGAAGATGAATTTTTGTTCTAGATAGGTCAGGAAAAACGCTACTTCATAGAAACAAAGTGGGAGGTGGAGGCTCCTACTGATGGGTTACTACTGAAAGCTAACCAGTTTTACGTTGATTTTCATTGAAATTTCCCCTTCTCCTTCCTCGGAAAAAAAAAAACGCGGGTTGCCAATGCAACGCTACCACGCAATTTCCCGCCCAGGAAAATTGCCCGAACACTCCCGTCCCCAGTGGCTGTCCTGCCTCCTCACCTTCACCCCGACAGTCTGTACGGGCAGACGTACATGACGTCAACATTTCTTGCATCGATAGATTACCCAAAGAAACTTACCCATGGTGCTCCGCTAACGCGCTTGCCATCTTCATGTTCATGTTATGCTTTTTTCTGTAGATATCGACGAGTGCTCCACTAATACCTACAGCTGTGATGTCAATGCCGTTTGTAGCAATACTAAGGGATCATACCTGTGCACATGCAATAGCGGCTTTTCGGGTGATGGAAAAACATGTTCGGGTAAGTTAAACTCACATACAACTTGGACCTTGCAAAAGTTTAGCTCAAAAATCACTGACAGGACGTGAGAGAAAAATTTACAAAAAGCACAGATATAAACAAGACGCTTTCTCTCACTTCCCCTGATGAAGGTCCGTGATTGCGACCGAAACGTCGGGAATATTTTTATTGTAAATAATTTCTGAAACGTTTTTTAACCACCAGTGTAACTTTATAAATATATTTTTTAATGTACCCACCTGGTGACAAACCCAGTTTTAATACAACTGGACATCCATTTCACACAAAAAAACCTATAAATGTGATTGTTGAAAGATGTCAGAATCTCTGTCAACACGGAATTGCAAACGTTTTCAGGCCTTCTTGTTTTTTTTTAGCTACAGTAGTTTTACAAAATATGTGAGGCAGCGAGGTATATATTAAGATGAAAAACATTACCCGAAAGCTTAAGCAGGAACCCGTCGGTAGGAGCCTCCGACTGGCTTCCCTAGGTGAGGTAGCGTTTTTCCTGACCTATCTATTTATAGAAATAACTTTTTTGAATTTGCCGTGCTTATTAAAGATGTTCCCAAAGAGGTCCGCAGGAAGAGGCGATCCAAGATGGCGGCCGAATGCGGGAAACAAGACTCAAAGTTTTGAAACCGCCTCCCCGTTCCCTTTTCAATTGTTATTGACGTTTAACATGACAACGAATGGGGCAAAAGTGGTTCTAAAAATAGATAAGTGAAGGGGGTAGCTTCTAAAGAAACTGTGGTGCTGCGTCGGTGGGGAAGAAGTATACAAAAATTTGGTTTTATCAACGGAGTTAATAATGTAAATTGGCCACTGTGCAGAGATTCTAAAAGCTGACGTTTCGAGCGTTAGCCCTTCGTCAGAGGTCAGAGCGAATCGAGGAATTATGGGTTACGTGTAGCTTTTATAGTAGAGTAGGAGCTACGCTATTGGTGGTAACATGGCAACGTGAAAAATAGGAATATATTAGTTAAATGAAAAGCGTTCGTAAATACCGTGAGGATTAAGGGTGCCGATTTGGAAGATGAATTTTTGTTCTAGATAGGTCAGGAAAAACGCTACTTCATAGAAACAAAGTGGGAGGTGGAGGCTCCTACTGATGGCTTCCTACTGAAAGCTAACCAGTTTTACGTTGATTTTCATTGAAATTTCCCCTTCTCCTTCCTCGGAAAAAAAAAAACGCGGGTTGCCAATGCAACGCTACCACGCAATTTCCCGCCCAGGAAAATTGCCCGAACACTCCCGTCCCCAGTGGCTGTCCTGCCTCCTCACCTTCACCCTTACAGTCTGTACGGGCGGACGTACATGACGTCAACATTTCTTGCATCGATAGATTACCCAAAGAAACTTACCCATGGTGCTCCGCTAACGCGCTTGCCATCTTCATGTTCATGTTATGCTTTTTTCTGTAGATATCGACGAGTGCTCCACTAATACCCACAGCTGTGATGTCAATGCCGTTTGTAGTAATACTAAGGGATCATACCTGTGCACATGCAATAGCGGCTTTTCGGGCGATGGAAAAACATGTTCGGGTAAGTTAAACTCACATACAACTTGGACCTTGCAAAAGTTTCGCTCAAAAATCACTGACAGGACGTGAGAAAATGTTCATATTAACAAAAACTAGGTAATGGTTTGCATTGTTTACTCTGATTTGATTAGAAAGCTACCATTTACAATGCCGAATAAGATTCAATCAAATACCCCAAGCCCGCTATATTTTATATTAACTACGACACTTTTGAGTGACACTATCTCTACAGATATCAATGAGTGTACTAGTGGTTTACATAACTGCAGCAGTTCACGGGCTACATGTACTAATACTGTTGGATCCTACAACTGCTCGTGTGTGAATCCTTACACTGGAGATGGAAAGGCTTGTAATCATCCTGCATCAGGTAATAACTTGGCACTAGCGTACATTACCAAGACAAAACTGAGTGACGAAACTATGGACACTGATAAGTCCAGTGCTCAAAGTACCAACTGTCCTTAGCTCTTACTATGAACTACGTGAAGACAAGAGACTATCAGGTGAAAGAACACATCCCCGTGCCCTATGATAATCTTTTACAATCTATTTTAAGCCTCGCGCTACGCTGTGAAAGTTATTTTTAGTTTCGTCCCCATGGCTGCGCGGTCCATGGTCAGAGGATCAGATGTGAAGAAACTTGCGAAGACTTCGCCGTCGCATGATCCAGTGAAATCCTAAATCGAAATTTGAAGATTTTTCGAAGCTCGAAATTTCAACATCTTCCTCAAAAGAGCTCGCATCCCTACTTTCTGTTGATTCGACATCACCTTCATCGGATTCAGCTATGTACAGCATGGACCAGTTTTCTCTACCTGGACGGGAACTTTTCCCACTCTTTTCAAAATCAAAGTTTTTTTTCAGATTCATCGACAAATGTGATGTCTACTACAGACGCCATTTTCTCAAGCAGAACAGCAAAGCGGTCATTACGTCATTACAATTGACCAATCAGGTGTCTTTCGTAAAATAGCCTCGCAGCTTGATTACGAGCTAAAATTAGCTTGAAAAAGATTATCATGGGAAGAGGTCCATGTATAGGGGATGTCTTCTCTTACCCTCATAGTCTCTTGGTGAAGATGATTTTAAAGAGAAATTCATACGAACAAGCACCTTGCTATCAATCCCTTTGTGCCTTTCGTAAAGAACCCGTATGACTTTTAAAATTTCGATAAAATGGTGAAAACTTACTATGGTCAAATTGTTTGGAAAAAAATTGGCAATTTGGAAGGGCGGAGGCCGTAGGGCGAATGCAGTATTAGGTCATACAAAAATTTTATCCGTTGTTATCAAGTTGAGAAAAAAATTCAAATAACGTTTGTGGAAAAAGAAACTAAGATAAATATTGTCTCAAATTCATTTTAAGGCTGTAATGCTGGTGGCACGTGTTCGTTGTAAGTGATTTGCTTTGGTGGCTTAGTTCTATTGTTTGAATTCGCTCTCAAACGGCATCTCATCGTTCCAAATGGTCCTGCAGAAAGCAATGCTTCTCAGCTTGATTTCGCTCCCACCACTTTAGGCATTCGCATACAATTTTGGGCTTTTAAGAGGTCGCTCTGCATGGCTCTGCGTGAGTTACAAACTAATAAAAAATTCATTTTCTTTCTCACTGTTTGGGATCAGATCACATGCTCGGTTGTCAATCTAAATCGAGTGTTTTCCTGGTATGTCATAGACAAAAAGTAAAAAAGTAATAGACAGAGACCGACCATCAAATTTGTCCAATTTGTTCTGACTTTCAGTATATCCGTGACCACCGTGCATTAGACATTTTCTGTTTCTTTCTCAGAATGCCGAAATTACAACACTTTGAGCAGTTATGACAGAAAGATCACTTATTATGGCAGCAGCTACTGTGACAGCAGAATTGGTCCGGCGTGGTTTCGATTTCAAGGGGCAGCAGGTACACGAATGCCAACTTCATGTCCACCACAAAATCGCTGCAATACTCGCTCACCTGGATGGCTAAGAGGAGGGCATCCCAGTGTCGCGGACGGCCAAGTAAGCAGGACAGTATGTTTCTACAGGTACAGTTATTACCATTACAGCTGCTGCAGGAGTTCGACTACCATTCAAGTCAGAAACTGCGGTTCTTTCTACGTTTATTATCTTAACTCTTCACCATGCTGTAACTGCCGCTATTGCGGGACCTCCTAGGACAAGTACTAGACGTGTGACATTCACCAAGTAAAAAAAGGGTTTTTTTTTCTTATCGGTAGTAGATAGCCATCTTATCTGTAAACGAATGACTGGCAATACTATTTTAGACCACATTGCTTCAATTTGTAACAATTTTAAATTTTGAACGAAAGAAAGGTTTCCGGAAAACAGACTTGCAATCAAGATAAACAACCTTTTCTGAACCTTGTTTGCGCACCAAATCCACAAGTAGCTGTTACAATACAAAACAAATCATTTTAATCGACGTTTAGCTAGGTGTAGATCGCTAAAACCTATGAATAAAGAACATGTTATGTAACAAGTGAGAGAATTATTGGATCAGGTCATGAAACTAGCAATTTCTGACCTCAATCCATACTGAGGCAGACACTGGAAGAGACTATAGAACAAAATTATTTTGTTTGACAACATATTTTATGCCACCCTGTCAAAGACCATTTTTTAACAACTCAATTCCCTGAACTTTGATAGTGCATCAAATCCACACCTGGCTCTTTGTATTTTCGTTATCGAGGCTTGCCAGTATTATCTTGAGAAGTGATTCCTTAATTCTGGTGCGTTAATTGGTGATTTCACGTGCATGTGCTATTGTTGGTTTTCACTCACGTGATCAACAGCCATGTTTTTCAACGAAAACAAAAGGAAGCGTTTGCATAATAATAGAGTTAAATTCCCGGAGGATTTGGTCGGGGCACCAACATGGCCGCCTTTTCTTTGTTTAGGGGCACCAACATGG
>NC_090891.1:16523022-16525522 GCF_036669925.1 Montipora capricornis | reverse complement strand
AACACTTTTGTGAACGTAAATCATGCACTATTTTTCAGCGTGGAAAAATCAGAAGATAGATTAGGTAAATATCGCCAACAAATTTAAGGGAGCGCAAATGCAGTTCTTAAAAATTCAACAAGTTTGCATATTCGGTATGGTTGGCGCACGGATGCAAAGTCTAAAGCGTACATTGTGGGTAGGTTGGATAGTTGGATGGGGTAGATAATCTGTGGTAGAAGGTTCGAATCCTCCTTACATCCGATTTCTTTCTTTTTGTTTTTCTTTTTTTTTTCCCAATAGTTTTATTCTCTTTTTTGTTTGCAATTTATGTTCTCATTTTATAGGTCTCCTGCTTTAAACGTAAATATAGCTTATGAAAATAATTACAGTCAACTCTCAGGTATTCGGATGATGTAATTTTTTGAGCGAACGAGAGCAGATTTCGTGTCGTGATTACCCCATATGCTACTGGTAACGCCAAGCAGTCGCTCATAGACAATCTTGGACAGAATAAAATGGAACAGAAATGCCCGCTCTCCCCCAAATCAAGGATGAAGGTGTGTGAAGGCCAAAACGCGCCATTTTTCCCATCACTGATTTTGGGGGGAGGGGTGGTCTCAATGTTCCATTTAATTTGTCCAAAATTGTAGGTAAAAGTCTGCAGTGTGACCACGGCTATTATCTCCTCCAGAATCAGAGAAAAAGGGAGCAACAGACATCTTACGGTAGAATATTATAGTAAAATAATCCGAAAAGAATCGATAATGGTAACTCACAGTCACAATATTTTTCTCAGAAGATCACCGCACGGACGAAAACACCACAAGCAAGGATACATAAATTAAGGACTTTCCCAAATCATGTGGGTAAATATCACTAGAACAGTGTTAAGATGAGAGCATTGTTTACAAGTGTGTTTTAGATAAATGATGGAGGAAATCAAATAGCTATAAAATTTCAGCAAACATACAAAACCCATTTTAAAAGGCATGTTTAGTACAGTTACTATATTATTTAGTTACCATGTAAAAAAGGCCTGGTTTAAACGTGACATTTTACATGTGCAGAATATAATTTCAATTTGAGTCGACTCAAATTTTAAAAAGTTGAAAATTTGATTTAAACGTCGCATTTAATTGTGTCGCATTTATTACTGAGTTCACTACCAGTCCCTGCTGTAAGCTTCTCCGCCAATACGGCGGACAACAATAAAGAATAATTTTACGTTGGCGTTGTCTACGCCTTTCAAACATTATTCGCGTTAACAGGAGACGACGTCTTATCATGCAGATTGCAGCGCATTACTTCTTGGCAAGGAAAATACGGCCTTTGTGTATTTGTTCTCTTGTTTTGGTTTTGTTTTTGTCGCGAAAAAATGTCACAACACGTGCTCCTCGGCCTCGATCGTGCCCTCGATTAACCAGAAGTGAAGGCTGGCGGCAGAAAACATTTCCGCACCTCAGGCAAATATATTTCGTTGTAGAGAAGCAGGAGGCACACATACTTGTTTCCTCCACGGCCGCCATACTGCTTTCCTCGGGCATGTCGTTTAGCAAAAAACTGTGGAGTTATGGGTAAAATATAAATAATGCACTTGCAATTGATTCGGCACATGTAAGTCAACTGTCGAATGTTAGTTGAATATTCGACTGAAGCACAAGCGGCCCAAGCTCACAGCGCGATTTTGCAATGCATAACCATCACGTAATAAGGGAGTTTAATAGTGAAAAGAGTTAAAAACTGCATGTCTTTTTCTCGCAATAAACTTCCCTACCTCAAACATGGTGTTCACTTCTGTTTTGTGTCGATTCATAAGCCATTGTTGCTGCAGACTCGTCACTTTTGGAGCCGAACATCAGTCCACAATTTGATCTCCTTCACAAGCACGAGTCCTCAATCCATATAAAATTTCCATTTCCATATAACCTGTGAAAAACTGGATCCGACTACATCACGTAGTCGCACATTTTTGACCCCTAACGAACTGAACATTGGACGCCTGCGTTGTTCTTCGATTTGATCTTGAAAGTAGTCTTGAAAGGAATGTGTCTTATGGCGTAAGGTTCTTGTACATTTGATGCCGACACCCGGGAACGGATTCCGCTAGGAAACTCAGAAAATCTTGACTTAAACCATCTTCGAATTCGTGTTGCGTGCAGTCTTATATTTGCTTTTAATGGCTCGTGGGAATCAAGGTATGGCCGAGAAGAAGAAATTGAAGAATCTGTTAAAGTTTCGCGACAGTCATCGAAATTGTGTGCAAAATATTTAGAATGGCAATGTCACGGAATTTGGAATCAGAAACATGAGATTTAAAAGAAATCCTTAATGAACTTCACAAGGAATTGCAAATGAGAAAACAATGAGTTTTGAACCCTAAGGAAGTCATACCGTCAAACCCGTTTCAGAGAGGTGAGTCGCTTCATTCTACTTCTGCTTTGTACTCTGAAAGTGCAAAGAACAAACCGTTTTCTCGTGTGTGGTGCTCGTTTTGCAATCAAAATCATCAGAGCTCTAA
>NC_090891.1:16515522-16518022 GCF_036669925.1 Montipora capricornis | reverse complement strand
TGAAAAATTCAGAACTTCAACAGGGTTTGAACCTGTGACCTCGCGGTACCGGTGCGACGCTCTAACCAACTGAGCTATGAAGCCACGTTAGGAGCACTTAAATGTTTATCTTTGTTCTTGCAAAGAATGTTCTGGTGTGTCATTTTATTCTATTTGTTTTTCCACCTCAAAGTCTTGTAACTATTGCACCTCTCAAACAGTTAATAGTAACATTGAGAATGGAAGAGCAATTTTATTATTTATCAGAAATGTTACTCCAGCAAAATGTTTTTATTTCTGATTTTCTAAAGAAATTAGACGAAGGCCGCTGCCATGTAAAAGTTATTCATAGAGCAAGATGTCAGGAAAATTTATCTTGTAATGTGGTTCCCAGTAAACAACTGCTTAAAACTGCCATTTTGGATAATAAGGAAAGCAGCACAGGCTTCTTGACGTGAATTTCTAGCTACTGCATTAGTTGTGTTTTCCAGTGGTATGCAAAGCAAAAGATGAGTTACCATGTTTTTGTATAGAATGGTTGTGAACCAAAAAATGTAACAAAAGTATTTTCAATTCTAGATTCTGTTATTGATCTCCTTTGTTCTGTTATTCAAAGTAAATTTAATTGTTTTGAAACGAAGTATGAGGTTGCATTTCTTAGATGTTTGTGAACTATCAAATATAGAAAGGAAACAAATAATAAGAAAGCATAAATCAACTTCAGAAATTGCAGCAAACTGGAAGAAAGAGGAGAGAAATTTACAGCCCAATGGACCCAGAGCAAAAATAAGAACTTCCTTCAAATTGTTTTGAAAAGTACAGGCCTAGGGACCCATTCAAAAATACAGACTCTTACAAGTAAAGATGAAAGGTATAGGTCAATGAACTCACACGATGAAGAGCAACTTCCGTCAAATAGATTCTTGTAACACCTATATACCTTGTTTTGTCGTGTACAATAAAGTTATTATTATTATTATTATTATTATTATTATTATTATTATTATTATTATTAAACTGTCAACAAAAGTACAAATAACCTGGCAGCGCATGAGTATAGGCTACTTGAAGCCTCTTGTTTTTATTAAAATCGCTTTAGATCATGGCTCACAACAGGTTTCTGCCTCATTACAGTTTTCCAGAAGACTGAATTTTGTTTCTTACCACGCTGTTATACATTTTCCACATTTAATTATCGGATACAATCATCACAAACTAAATAGGACGCAATTCTAAACTGGCTGTGACCAGGGGCCCGTTACTCGAACCCTGCGAGCGGATTCTCTTTCGGGTCTGCCAGCGGCCTCGATTCAGGAATATTTCGTAATGAGCACGCATGAGTAAAATAAATTCTGGTGTCAGTCACGCGTGACTCGTAGCTGCAAAACCACGAAACGAAAACAAGAAGTCGGGATATTCGAACAACTCTGGCAAACACATGCAGGGTTCGAGAAACGGGCCCTGGTATCAGTTAAGAACTGCGTCCAAGTTAGTTTTTGATGATTGTATCCGATAATTTAATGTGGCAAATTTATAACAGCGTGGTAAGAAAAAAAATCATTCTTTCTGGAAAATCATAATGAGCCATGAAAAAATGCGGGTCAGCCTTTGCCCATAAACTCACCGTACTAGGGTTGTGTGCGTAGTTACCGACCATAGATAGGTAAGGACCTCTCATGTGAGGGATTGTAACCCTCTGGAGAGGATTGTGGCCTTGGGGATTGTAACCCCTTGGCGAGAATTGTAACCTCGCATTGCCAACTTGTTGTCATGGCCTTGGGGATTGTAACTCCTCTATTCCAGAGCTCTGGAAGTTCGAAGTGAGAACGGCTGAAAACGAGATCAGGGATTGTGGGACGAGTTTTTCGGTTTTTTTTTAACGGAAGAATAACAATTAAAATTCTCCTCCGAGAAGACTTAAAATGCAGCCTTGGTAATTTAATCTACAATTGGTTAAGACTCTCAAGACCTTTTGTGGTTATACGGCCGGAGTTCGATCCCGTGACCTTCTGCATTGTGGTCGGAAGTGAAGCCACCGGTGGGCAAAAGAGAGATCATTGTTAAGATGTAGTTAAACAAGTTTATCTCTTGTGTAATTTTCGCTCATTAGCCCTTCTTGATTTCCTGGGTCTAACCAAACAAGTTAGTCCAATTGCAACCGTAAAAAGATATAATCACTGAAGTTTCGGGCGTTAGCCCTTTGTCAGAAAGAATCGAAGAATTGTGGGATTGAGTGACGATAAATTTAGTAGAACGAAAGGCACTCCTTGATGCCACAGAGGTTGGAAGATATGTCCTGAGAAATGCGTGTAATTAGATGCACTGGGATTGCCATCTGACTCGTCGTGTTGACCCTAATATTTTGTCAGTGTTTTGAATGGACAGGTTTTGAATTGTGCGCGTTCTCATTTGAATGTTCCCGGATGGTTGTCAGATCTTCTTGGCTTCTTCCTGAAAAGTTGTCGGTAAACGAAATACGGGGTTTGTTAACATCACCGACTGTTTCACGTGCATTTCTACA
>NC_090891.1:16493022-16510522 GCF_036669925.1 Montipora capricornis | reverse complement strand
GGAAGCGCAGATGATGTGGTCGGTGATTTTGATAGATCGTCTAGGAACTGTGATTAATTGCCACAAAGAAATTCACCTAATACAATGGACTAAAGCTCAACCTCTGCAAGTCTAAACAATGGGCAAAGGTTTATCCACCAGCCTACACTTTAAACCTACCAAATCTCACATCTCACTCTCTCATTCATCACATGTCAAAAGCGCCATCCCATACTTCCAGCCCTTCATACCGCGATGACTGTGCAGCAAATCACCGAACGCTTCCCTTTGCATTAATTTATCTTTATTTTTCATGTCACTACGCTTCAACCAACAAAATTGCTTCGACATCCAATATAAAGACTTTCCACAGCCCAGAACCCCTTGATTAACTCTGATGACGGGTGAACGCTCAAAGCGACATCTTCAAAATCTCAACATGGTAGTCAATGTACCTCAGTAAACTCGTTTGATACCAATACCAAATTTTGGTGTTGCGCTCACCCACCGACCCAGCACTGGCGTCTTTTAGAAAAGAAATCTGGTGAAGCCAAAGAATACTGTCATCACCGACAATACCATAAATGTACTATCAGGACCAACTGAACTATTTACGGTTCGATGATGCACACCTGGCAAGTCGGACATCACAGGGGCCGGGACCGCTCTTCACTGTCAATTATATTAGCTCTGGTAAACTGGTGAAGACGTGGACAGATAAAGTTCAAGACTTAACTGTATTGCTACGAGACCCCATACCATTACCAGATTACCAAACACTGCATGCAGGCATATGTATATGTTGCACAAGACTACACTGCATAACGAATAGAATTTCCATTGGGTGAAAAGTGTCTTTACCAAGAAAATGCATTTAGCGCCAACACTGCATGAGTTAGACAATAAAGAAACATCAATGATGAAATGATATATGAAATAAATCATATATTGAAATGCGAATATGAAATCAAGTGGAGCTATGATCCTCGCAGTTATGGACGCAATTTTAGCAAATGCGTAGAGAAACATAAAAAATTCAGGACTTCAAAGGGGTTTGAACCCGTGACCTGAATTTTTCAGGCTCCTCTACGCAATTGCTAAAATTGAGTCCATAACTGCGAGGATCATAGCTTCACTTGAAAGAAACATCAATATTAATTTAACATTACCGCGTCATCTAATTTAGATTCCAACTTCTTTTTTACGTCTTTCCAAGCCTTCTCTTTCGATTTGTTGTTTTTGTCCATTTGTTTAAGTTCTTCTCGCAAATGTTGCTGAGACAAAGAAATGAAAACAATACAAGTGCTTTTTTTTTAGTGTGCCTGTGACATTCGAAGGGTGCTACGCACTATATGTAAAAGTTATTTGCCAAATGGCTGCCGAGAACACCAAGGGCCGCAAAAAGTTACCGGGGCTTCTACAAAACAAGCACGAGATCATTTTCCTTGGTACTTTTGAATGATGTCAAGCAGAAACATCGCTTTGATCAGTAATGCCGATGTTGAACAGGTTTTTAATAAAGCTCTCTCTGCATTATGTTGAAATCGAGACAGGAGTGAAATTGAAACTCTCCTTTCACAAATATCCATACCAAGTCTGCAGTGGATTCTACCGATTTCTCTGTTAGTTCCTTGATTATTTTCTGATTTCCTTAAGAAAAAGTCCCAAATTAGTAACAACATAAGTTTAGTTCTCATAAAAAACAAAGAAAATGACGTAACCTATTACTAAGCACCTTTTTGCTCATCTTGGTATTTCAGCAAATCTCTGAAAAAACGAAAGCAAGACTTGAACCTTAACAAACATGATGCAGCAATTGCAAAGAGTATTTTCAAGATAAAAGAAGCCAGGGCTTTGTAGAGAGATGTCTTGCCTTCTTAACGCAGCGTTCTCCTTGCTTAAATCAACTTCTCTTTCCTTCAAAGCCTTGTAGTCCTGAAGATATAAATCATTCTTCTTCAATCCACTTTGAGCTTACACCTAGAAACGTCGATTGACTAAAAATGAATAAGTACTCTTTCAAAGTGGGCCATAAGCTATTTTATGTAAAAAGGATAGAAAAAGAAAAAAAGAAAAAAATCTCTGACCAGTGGAGAACCTGCCAAGGCCGTTGGCATATGAGGACGAATTGGCCGTGGGCCATGCTTGGCAAATGTACTTCATTGATTCTTTCCAAAGCTACGGTAATACGAGCAACAAAAACGTTTAACTTGCAAAATTGCTGCAAAACTAGTCGAAAACTAGTTGAAAAGCGATATTGCAAGATTTACATCTCACGCACGACCTGTCTTGCAACAAAAAAAATGTGTTGATTTTTGTTGCAGAAAGTAGAACGGACCTCTCCAATTATCTCGAGTCAACTTGAGGTCTCATCATGGGTTCAAGGTGTCAATTTTGAAAAACGTTCTAATTTCGTCAGTATTTAGGCTAAAAGAATAAACATTTTATCGCTCCTTGGATGTAGTTTTGGATGTTACTTTTTCTGTGTTAAGTTCTTAAAGCAAAGCCAGGTAGTCCTACGGATTTTAAATTTTTCTGAAATTTTTTCAACAAACGGTTGTGACATAAACTTTCAGGTAAACGGTGTCAGCGTTTTTCAATTTTTGGACCTGAATTCCCGGTCAAACACGTTATTTAACTTTCATGGAAGGTAACAAATGCAAAACGCAATATATCCAATATGGCCGATACCCTTTAGCTGAAAATTTATTCAATAAATATTTTGAAGTTCAAAATCGACTGCTTAAAAAAATGAAGGAAAATTTAAAACCATGCCGGGTAGCTTAAACCTACCGAATGGGCCCACCTGCTTTTGCTTTGGATTCAAAACTACATTCACGGAGCATCAAAATTATATTTCTTTCATTCCCATAGTATAAATACTAACGAAATAAAAACGTTCTAAAAAACTGACACCTCGAACCTATGACGAGACCTTAATTAATGTTACCTCAGTTAGCCTCTCAACCGTAGACTCTTTCTGCTGAAGAGATGAAGCCAGTTTCAACTTATAGTTTTCAAGTTCAAGCTGAAAGTGTGAAAAAAAAAAAAAAAACACAAACAACTTTTTCTTCCTTCTTTTTTCTACTGCATGTGGCCACTGGAAATCTTTATCATGATAGAACAAATCTATTATAGTTAAGCTTTCGAACAATTCCAATAAGGCTGTTAGGCGACTGGCATTTCCCAGTTTTTTTAGCCTTTGGGAGTTTGCCTAAAATATCGGCCCTTTTCGAAGATTTGGTTAGGGTACCCCCTTTTGCTCTCTTATTCTAGGCCTTTTTTCAGGCGGTTTTTTGCATCAAGTTATATCAAGAAGGCGTCACCTTATTAAATTACTCTGAATTTCAAAGGCTTTTGGGAACTGTACATGTTTCTGCTACTCATCTGATAGTATTAGAGTAAAGATTTCTCTTAAAAAAGTCTAGAGAGGCTATCAAGTCTCAAGCAAGCCTTTTAAGATTTCCAAAATGAAAATTAACACATTTGAAATGGCCATGAGTGTTACTATTGCTAACATAACGAAGATTATAGAACGGCACATAAAAGGGCAAACTATCAAGTATATGTATGTATGCTATTGGTGGAGAGACGTATCTTTAACTCCCTACTACGCTTATTTTTTTGCCCCGCTTTTTAACTTTTAGTTTAAATATCTAGTGTCTGGAGTGTAGTCCTTCAAAAAAATTTTGCCTCATAGTATATTCACGCGTTTTAGCGGGCCTTTGATTTATACGCCAATGATTTTACCGAGCCAGTTAGGCCCCTGAAGATGTAACTTGACCGCATCTCTTCAGAAAGAAATGCGCAAAAGTGTTTTCATAGAAATCTTGTTGAAAATCCAGAGCTTAAAAGTCTTTATAGAACAGAAATGTCGGACGATAGTTACCCTTCGAATGCTTCTTCGTCATCAGTTACCTGGACCCAACTGGCTCGGCCAAAATCAAAGGCCCGCTAAAACGGGTGAATGCACTATGGGGGGAAACGTTTTGAAGTACTACACTCCGGACACTATAAATATTTTAGCGAAAAGTTAAAAACGGGGAAAAAATAAGCATCATATGGACTTTAAAAGGGTGCACGAGAGGTGGAGTCAACCAAACATTAGGGCTCACTCTCTCGCAAAAAAGCGAAAAAAAACTGTCTTAATTCTTACTGAGATTTTTACGGACTTTTAAGTCCGTCAAAATCTCAGGGGTTTCAGTAATGGCAGCGTAAGTGAGTGGTTGGTTTTAGCCTTACGCCTTTTTACATTTTCTTTGAAGTGGCAAATGGCCAATGTTATAGAAAAGTATCTTACGAAGCACCGAAACTGGTCATCGAACTCGACAGAGGGTGAGAACGACTCTCCGGACAAGAAAAAGGCAAAAAATCAAGGCACGAGCGACTAAGAAGAAGAAGCTAGCGTGGATGAAGTCTTGGCAGTACTGAACATGTCGGAGAGTGTGAGCGAAATGTTAAATCAAATTCCAGAGAAGCTTTAGAAACTTGATAAAATAGAAAGTTCTTTGGACAATATTGAAGGCAAGTTACAGAATCTAGAATCAAAGACACAGCGACTTGAAGAATCTGAATGTACAGCCAAACAAGAATTAAATAATTTGAAGGAAGGACTAAAGAATGTCAATATCAAGCTTAGACTAAATGGAGTCTATGGAAAACAAGCAAGGGGCAAACACGGCAAATTTGAGTCAAAAGATAAAATAACTTGAAGAACGAGCAAAGAGTCTGCACGATAAAAATCTATATTTAGATGCCTCTTCGAGGCGTGAGAACATTAAGTTTATGAACATACGAGACAAGAAGAGGGGCGGATCAGAGGGAACACTACGTCGCTTCTCAGATCAAGAACGTGGTTATGAAGATGCAAAGAGGGTCGAAATTCAACGTGTTCATCGGATCGGCAAAGGGAAAAATGGAGCACCACGGCCCATACTCGCCCGCTTTTTGCGGTACAAAGACTGTGAGGATATGTTAGCTTCGGGCCGCCGGCTTCGTGGCACTAATTTTCAAATGTTTAAAGATTTACCAACTGAGGTCACTGACAGGTGAAAGCCACAAGTGGAAACATTGAAAAAGGCCAGAAGAAATGGAATGAAAGCACCTTTCAGTTCGGCGCAACCAGATAAGTTATACATTAATGGTGAATTTTGGCCTGTTGGTAGGGAACTGGTTATAACAGGGCGGTGAGAGTCTTGAATATGGTTTAACTAAAAGCCACACTTTAATTTTCAAACGAGTCTATGGCGGAGGCGACCAGCAAGCCGAACGAACGAGTTAGAACAAAAACGAATCAGTTGTACACTCCTAAACTCTTAATGTCCTATACTTGTTTTTATCACTGTTTGGTTGTGCATTTGTCCTTTGTTTATTTGTTATTTTTTCGTCCTACTTTTTTCTTTGACCTTATAGTTTACATCTATAGTTACTATCGGAGGTGCTCTTGGGTGGAGGGTGTCCCATGTGATACTCAGAAAAAATCATAGAAAAATCGGGCCTTAAAAGCGGCGTGAGATTTTTAACTGGTTACGCATGAAAAAAATGTCAATATATTTTATTCAAGAAGCCCATTGTACCGACGACAATAAGCATGAATGTCGAACAGAATGGGGCTATCAGGCCTTTTTCGGTTACAAAAATTTGGTTTTATCAACGGAGTTGATAATGTAAATTGGCCACCGTACAGAGATTCTAAAAGCTGACGTTTCGAGCGTTAGCCCTTCGTCAGAGCGAATTCGCTCTGACGAAGGGCTAACGCTCGAAACGTCAGCTTTTAGAATCTCTGTACGGTGGCCAATTTACATTATCAACTCCGTTGATAAAACCAAATTTTTGTATACTACTTCCCCACCGACGCAGCACCACAGTTTCTTTAGAAACTACCCCTTCATTCTTTTTCGGTTACGGCTCAAGTAAAAGCGCTGGTGTTGCTATTCTCTTCAATAATAACTTCGATTTTCAAATTTCCAAAGCTTATACTGCTCCCGAGGGACGCTTTATAATATGTGACTTAATTACCAGTGGAAAAAAACTGACCTTAGCAAATATATATGCACCAAATGAAGATGATCCTTCTTTTTTCACTTCGATCTTTGACCACTCGGCCGACAGTTGGACAACAGTCGGCCGACAGTTGACCGACAGTCGGCCGACAGGTTTTTTGGGGAGCTCTTCTTCACAATTACCACATAATCAAAGCAGATATCATTCCGGGATATAAAACGGACCATTCAATGATCGTTTTAGAAATTTCGCTACATTCTAAGACTAGAGGTAGAGGATTCTGGAAACTTAACACCTCCTTTTTAACTGAAACAGAATATATTAATCAAATCAAATTGATGATACAACAAACCAAAGATGAATACAGGGATGATGAGTTTATTAACCCTAATCTGCTCTGGGAGATGATTCAAATGAAAGTTAGAGAAGAATCGATCAAATTTGGAGCCTCCAAGAAAAAGAAAATAATAAACGAGTGAGAAGAAATTGAGCAATCAGTTGCAAAATTTCCAGCCACGAAATTTAAATTCTTCACAAGTACTTGACAATTTTTTTATTGCATATAACTCGCGAACTTTGCGGTTGGGAATCCTTCTGTGATAGAAGGCCAGACTGCTAAAATCTTGACTTCGCGAACGGGACTTTGAGCGCGATGCTCAACGAGTTTGCTGGAATTCGAAAAGTATCTGATGAGTCTCTTGGCCGAGACGAAACGCCGCGTCATAGTTGCAAAATTGGAACAAGATTTAAGTGATACGCATATTAATGATTCTCGAAAACAACAAATATGGACCGAGCTTGAAGCAATCGAATATAAAACAAAAGGGGCAGATCGAAATCACGATGGTATAATGAAGGTGAAAAAATACCAAATATTTTCTTAATCTGGAAAAGAGACATTGCAAGCAAGGGACAATTACTCAACTTAAAATCAGTGGATTTTGCCGATACAGACAAAGAAATTCTGAATGGGTGTGAGTCTTTTTACCAAACTCTTTACAGTTCCAAAACCAATAACGAGAAATCTAGTGACGTTTTTTTCCCACCATAGCAAAATCAAAATCATTTGACCAATGCGGAACAACTTGTTTGCGAAGGCTTGTCACTGGGTTGCCTGTGGCAAACCCAGTCGAGGTCTGCGTTTAGTTTGTTTGTTTTATCTCTTTTATTTTTATTTTTTTTTCCGTGTCGGTAAAAGTCTTGCCTGTCACTCCCCTGGTAAGTGGAACTGCGTAGATTTCTCTGGTGGACACAGTGGAATCATTAAGTTAGACTGCAATGGCGTCGAAAGTCATGTACCGCGAATGGCGTTTTAGTGGATCCTTAAACAAAATATACCCTTATGGAGCTCAATAATGGAAAGTCAGTTGGATAAACTAGGCAGGAATCTCAAAAGCGACGAGTACTGGAGGATGGGAGTTGGGCGATTGTGATCTTTGTTTTGACTTCGCTCAATTCATTGTCAAACTTTATAACACTTGACAGAAAAAGAAACTTACAAAAACCCGGTATCTTGCCATCATTTGACACAGATGCTTCACTGTTTGGCGAGTAAACATGCCGCGGTAACTTAATCACGGCGCCCGCTGAATTCCGGCCATGTCACTTTCGATTTTGCAATTTACTTGAACGTAGCAAAAATCTCCCAAAATGTTTGTCGCTAATCGTAACTTTTTATATCCTATATTCACGGTTCAAAATTAATGTTGTTTTCATGTCGTAAATATTTTATTCTCGATCGACCGTCCCGGAAACTTCCTTCTGCTCTTTCTAAAAACTGTGTATCTATAGTTATTTACTTTTGCATCAATATTTGTTTTTGCATAAAGCAAGCTAACAAAATCTGTACCTTGCTGAGTTCGCATTTGTTAGCGTTAATAGTATTTTCGGTCCGATGTTTCTGTTTTGTGAGGGGTGTATTGTTTTGGTCTCCCATCCAAACACTAACCCCGCCGAACAGAGATTGACTTCAGTGAACGTCGGCATTACAAAGCTGTCAGATGCTCAGCGGGCACGCTTAAGGTGAAAAGAAGTTTATCAACATGTCAGCCCAGAAGCCAATGTTTCTCACTTCCCATTTATTTTCTTCAATCTTTCTGGGTTCAGTACTTTGCTGGTAACCACATATCTTCTCAGACTATTTACCCAAGACTTCTACCATGGCACTACAATGATAGACAATAACAAAACAACATCGTGCAGTGTTAGAGCTACATATTACGCAAGGACAGATCTGTTTCGTCGTACGAACGTGTGAGGACCTGTGAGCCAAAGGGCCTCTTCTGGTATGACTTCTTAATGACCTTGAAAAAAATTGTTTGGAACGGTGCACGTACCACAGGCAACCCAGTGTACCCTCACGGAGGGTCTAGTTGAATAGGGAAGAATGTCTGCAAGCCCTAAACAGTATGAATTCGGTCAAAACGCCAGGAACAGATGGCCTCCCTTGCGAATTTTACAAGATTTTTTGGAATGATGTGAGTGATATCTTGATAAGTTATTTTAACTATTCGTATGAAACAGGAACACTTTCAGTATCGCAAAGACGCGGAATTGTTAAACTTATTCCTAAAAAGGACGCGGATCTCAGTCTAATTAAAATGGCGACCATTGACATTACTTAACTGTGACTATAAGATTGCAACAAAAGCCATAGCAAGCAGAATAAAAAATTTTCTTCCGAAACTTATCTCTGATGATCAGACAGGTTTTATTAAGAATATCCTTTTAATTGGTGGTGTTATTAGATACACGGCAGCGAGGAATATTCCCAGACTTCTTCTTTTCCTTGATTTCGAGAAAACATTTGATACGTTAGAGTGGACTTTCATTCAAGAGACTTTAAAGTATTTTGGCTATGGCCCACAACTACTAAAATGGATTAACATTTTTTACTGTAACACTAAAAGCCGTATTTTGAGCAATGGTTGGGCGAGCAATTTCTTTAAACCGACTAGAGGAGTTAGGCAGGGCTGCCCTTTGTCGCCATACTTATTTGTTTTATCGGTAGAAGTAATGGCCGAAGCCTTTCGAAGAAATGAAAAAATTATAGGAATAACTGTGAAGGCAAAAAATATTAAGTTGAGCCAATATGCAGATGACACCACGCTAATCTTTGGCGGTTCGATAGAATCCCTGGAAGAATCTTTAAGACTATTAGATCTTTTCGGAGAGGTGTCTGGTCTCCGACTCAACTGTGGTAAAACAGAAGCTCTATGGATCGGCGCGAAGGTAAACAGTGATCTTAAACTCTGTCCTGAAAATAATTTTAAATGGCCTAAAGGAAAAGTTAAAGCTCTTGGTTTTTTGGTTTTCGTCGGATTGAAATATAACAGTTTCTCATAATTACATAGATAAAGTGGAAAAAGTGAAAGCGATGTTAATTTGCTGGAAATTTCGTAGACTTAGTCTGCTTGGGAAAATTACAGTCATTAAAAGTCTTGCGGTATCACAATTGGTGTATATACTTGCGCCACTTCAAACAGACCATAAACTGAGCAATTAAAGAGATAGACGTGCTCTTTTATAAATTTTTATGGGACGAAAAGGGGATAAAATAAAAAGAAATGTTATGATAAACGATTTTTCTGAAGGAGGACTTAAAATGATTGATATAGAGTCTTTTAATAAATCTCTTAAATCATCTTGGATTAAAAAATATCTTGATCCTGAAAAGAGTAGTAGCTGGAAGTTTTTTTTTTTTTTTGATTTAGAACTTCAGTCACATGGAGGAAAGACGATTTGTTTAGGAAACCTTACTAGGAAGGACGCGTGCTGCTTCATTGAGGTCTCAGACCCTTTCATCAAAGAAAATCTTGAAATTTGGTGTGAAGCCTCCTTCACCGAAAACTTGACATCCTAAGCACAGTCTTTATCTTCACCTCTATGGTATAACTCACACATAAAAATTGGAAACAGACCAGTTTTTTCCAAAGACTGGTCCCTTAAAGGTATAACCGAAGTTAAGCACATCCTAAATGATTCCTTTGAATTTTTATCTTTAACTGCTTTTCAAGACAAATATAACCTTCAAGTTCCTCCCTTAAGTTATTACGGAATAATTTCGGCAACTAATTCTCTCCGTAGGCAAAGTGAAAGGACTAATGCTAGCTATGAGAGCTTCCTTTCAAAATTTCTAAAAAACTCAAAACCCTCTAGATTGACTTATAAGAAGTTAGTATATATCAATAAAAAGTGAGCTACCAACCCTAGGTCAAGAAAAATGGCACAAAGAAATTAATCTGGAACCCGGTCACAAAGTATAGATAACGAGAAATGCGTATAGATAACGAGAAATGCACCTTCTGTCAATACCGTAAAGAAAGCCACTTTCATTTATTTTGGGAATGTAGCAAAAGCCGTTGTTTTTGGAATAATGTTTTTTCATGGATGCAGGCCTGTAAAATTGTTAGTAAAGAATATGCTTTTCAGGTAGATACTTGCTTGGGACTGAGACCATACAATTTGCTAATTAATTTTTGTTTTTTGACAAGCAAACATTTCATCTGGCTGTGTAAATTTAAAGAACGAAGGCCAATTTTCGAAGAATACTTACGGCATCTACAATATATTCATAAAGTAGAGAAGGAAGATACAACAACGCGAAAGAGATGGGAACCGCTATTGCTTTAAAAATAAATAAATAAATACAGAATCCAGCACCTTGTTCCCCAACTGTACACTCCCAGGTAATTCCCATCTTGTAGAGTATAATTGGTCGCTCCTCTCAAAACAAGAGCTCCTCCTCCTTTTTTTTTTTTCTCCTATTATGTAAACATATTCCGTGTTTGTGGGTGTGTGTGGGTGTGAGTGTGTTTGTGGGGGGAGGGGTGTTTGTGCTTTTAAAACTAAACATGTAAACATGTAAGGTAATAATAATAATAATAATAATAATAATAATAATAATAAAATTAGAAATAAAAAACAAAAAAGACTGAAGACAGATAATCGAATATTGCTCAACGTTATGGAAATGTTGAGCAATATTCGATTAAAGAGCAACAGCAACAACAATCCCCAGGTCGCGCATTGAGTACTTTGGTTACTTCATTTTCTCCAATGGAAGCACACACCTGCAGTTCATGCAACTTTCCCTTTGTTCTGTGCAACTCATTCGAAGCGTTCATATATGTATCTTTCTGCCCTTCAAACATATCTTTGTCGCCTGAAAAAAAATACAAAAGTCAGTTACCACCATAGAACCTATTTATGTAATTGCCATCGTGTTTCTTGGGTATGAAGTGATGCTCTTGGAGTGTAGAGAAATAATCGGTATTTGATACGGTCTTGCATGGTTAAACGTCCACTCAAATCCTTAAAATTAGTCATGTTATGGTGATGTTTAGAAGAGGAGTGCATAAAAATGTACCAAACGTGACACGCACAGGAAGAAATTTCAAAGCCATGAAATGTATTTTATCACCGTTTTCGTTTCAGTCTTCCTGATGGTGCTGTCACACTGCAATTTTTCGTGCTGGTTATCTCGCAA
Source organism: Montipora capricornis (assembly GCF_036669925.1). Taxonomy (NCBI): domain Eukaryota; kingdom Metazoa; phylum Cnidaria; class Anthozoa; order Scleractinia; family Acroporidae; genus Montipora; species Montipora capricornis. Next base: position 16,499,052 of record NC_090891.1, on the reverse strand, counting down.
TGCCAGTACAAGGGCAAGTTACACAGAATGTTGCCTAAGTGTAACACTTGGATAACGGTAGGCAGGTTAGGTACATTTCACTAACCCCTATTTCCTTCATCGACCTGTGGCCCGTTTCTCGAAAGTCCCGAAAACTTTTCGGACCCGAAAGCCATTTGAAACTGACAACCACTTGTTTTGGAAAGTTGATATTTTAACACGTTTTCAAGGTAACAAAAAGCAAAATGACTGTGAAGTTTTACAACTTAAATCCTCTCCGTTCTTGAGATACAAAGTAAATTGCCACACCCGAAAATGACCCTTAAAGTTTCGGGACTTTCAAGAAACGGGCATCTGGTCCCTGGACAACTAAAAGTGACTAGTGACTAGATGTATAATAAATCGAGTACAAAAATCAGTGAAACGATGCTAACTTCAACGAGGACGTCAGAAACAAATACAAACTAAAGCCAGAAAAAAACGAGTCAACAGCAATTTTATAAGCTTAAAAAAATTCATTCCCCTACAGAACAATTGTCCAATTCATCGTTACATTTGTGCAGTGTCGTCTTTAACTTGAGAGACGCTAGCGCAGTTGAAGTCATGACGATAACAGGCGATTTCTTGTTCACTTGTAGTTCAGTAAAATAAAACGACTAAAGGTATTTTATGAAACAAAAGTAAACAAAGAAAGGCTCTTGAGAATCACGGAATTTAAGGATCTACAGTCTACATCGGATTTGTTTTTAGTTATGGCCGGGGATCAAAAAGCCACTAAAGCTAATTAGTATAAATACACAGGTGATTATACAAAATCGCGCGCTCTCATTGGCTCGCTATCTCGGATTATCAGCCGATAATCACCTCGACGGACAAAATGGCTGCCAGTAGTCGTTTTAATTGCCACTGTAAGTGAAGATGATTTCGCGTTGAAATGTTATTTTTTTTCTCCTTTTTGAAATAATCACATGTGTATTTATACTAAAACAATTCGCCTCAGGCTCAGTGATTATCGGTGAATATTCACCTCGACTTCGTCTCGGTGAATCAGTTCGCCTTCGGCGAATAATTGTTAAATAATATACCGGAAGTACTCGGTTTTAACTGTGAAAATGTATGTCGCGAAACGAGTTGAACTTGGGCATTGGTAACATGTAGATTGTCTTTGTATTCGCAAATGGTCATCTTAAATCTACCCGGCCGCTGAGATGATTTCGACAAAACAACGGTGAGAGGAGAGACTGTTGGTTACGCAAATCACAACGAGGCAGTATCACTCGCTACAACACTGCACGTTCCGTACCATGCAACACAGTTGCTTAACAAAACTATTCTCGTGATTTAGTAGGGTGATCCATTTTAGGTAGTCCATCATTAGTCCATTTAGTAGACCACGGATCTTGTCCATCGGGGTAGTCTATGGACTAGCGGTCAGTGGAATGTACCTACCCAGATAGGTAACAGTGGAATGCGACCCAGTTTCAAATTTGTCAGCAAAAACATAGCATCACCCTAAATCAAATATTATCACTAAGCTAAGGGACAAAAGACTACAATAATAAAAAACAACACTTGAAGTGGTCTTTACTTTTGTTGGATTCGTATGCTGATGTCCGATCTCACCCATAGATCACTTGCTTGTAAAGCGCATTCGAATATGTTAATAGAAAATGCGCTATATAAATTCATTACCATTCGTGCAACTCGTCCCGTTACCTTGACCGCAAGAACTTGGTGCAATGAAAATTGCAGATATCAATTTGGCGCTTTCAAGAACTTGAAAGAAATACGAAAATCGATTTTGGTCACGCTTAGATTTGCTTACAAAGTAATATAAGAAAAAGTATGCTGAGAGGAAGAATCGAGCAGATTGGTGCAGATCGTCTATTTCAAAAACGAACTTCATAATCATCACCATCATCTGGTCGAGCGAGCTCGGACATTAATTCTACCACGCCATCCATTATGATCCAGCATCAGGTTTGGGAGGGTTTCGGGGAGGTATCCAGGGTCTCTACTTAATTGGGCGACGTAGGTGGTAGAGTGTGGCCATGAAAGGGGGCCAGAGTAAAAGGTACTTAGAGAAACTTAAACGTCTATATCAGTCACGTCTATTATCACCTGCCTCAGAACGTGACTCTGGGACCTTCACTTTCGTCTCCACAGCCCCACGAAAGAAACAAGGCCACGGTAACCAGGTGACTCGGTTCAGAATAACGCCAACAATTTAACTTCCTACCATCCAAATCAATCAAATATCTAACTGGTTGTAGCTTACCTAAACATTAAACTACTCAACTTACGTTGTAACTGTTTTTCTTTGCGCTCTAGATTTTGTCTTCTTTCCAACATTTCTTCCTCGCATTCCTGTTTGTATCTAAGGAGAAAATGATGGTAAGAAAGAGCATTTTGCACGATGTTGCGAATTTAATCGCTGTTTTGGAAGAATAAACGACCCCAATAACAGCTATCCTAACGATGGACCCGACTGGCCAGGCCATTACTGCCCAGGACTGATGTACTATAACTCGGTATCTTGTCAGATTATTCTGCAAAAAGGCAGATCGTTTCATTTCGAAAAACAAATAAAGATAAAAAAAAATCTTCAAAACAGTTATTAGATCGCTCCACAAGTGTAACATGCCACTCTTAATATCTATCAAGGTGATGAACTATTCAAATGATAGATCAAGTCTTGGTTGTCGCTCCCGGCGAAAGCAGTTCGAGGGTAAGCTCTGAGTACCGCTCACGTGGCAGATCAGAACTATGAAGACGGAGTTCACAGGATCGTTAGACTGTAATCTGCACTGATTTCACCGCAACATGACCAGGTAGCCAAAATGACCAGGCGCAAATATGCGAAGTAAGTTTCCCTGCAAATTGCTCGCACGTTTAAACATATTATTTGCGAGCACCCAAATATTCCCCCCAGACAAGCTTCAGTTAAACCTCATCGTGTCAAAGAGTACACTCCACGCAGAATAGAGAAGCGATGGAGTAAGCACGCAATTGTGCTAGCTCATTCTGTCAACTACAAGAGAGCAGGATTTCCCTTTACATTTTCATTGAATAAGAGTGTTTTTTGACTTTTTGTGGAACTAACTGATTATAATGTGGAACGATTTGACCGTAAACTGCTGTCAAGTAATTCACAGTCCAAGTATCTTACGAAAGGCTGTGGAACTAACGAGTTGTTACAACCACATAATCAATAGAACCGTCGCACGGAATTATATTGCCAGAAAAAGGTGCCCCTTCAGCATCGGTTCCGTTGGCAAAGAGGCTAATAACTTTGCAAATTACACAGAAACAAGGGGTGAGTTGGGCTTGTTTGCATAACCAGCCTCAGCGCCAAATGAGCCTCTAAACTTAATATATAGACTTCACTTTGACCCAAGTAATGTTTCTCGTTTTTACTCACTGCTGAGCGAAAGGAGTCAGTTCAGTTTATAGACACCCAAGATTTCATTCTAAATCACTTTTTTCTTGTCTTTCTTTTATCCACTGCCAATGTTAAAGAGCCAAAAGTAGATACTGTGCATGACTCCACTCAGTTTATGCCTGGTTCTACCATCCAATGACAAATGACACGAAGCAGGAATATACAACGTTTCCAATGTAGCCGTGTATTCTCCAGTCGCTCCTCTTCCTTTTTCTCCTTTTTTTTTCTTTCATGGCATTTTGCATTTTAAATTACAAAACAAGATAGAACTCAATCTCCGAAATAAAGTGGTTCTGTACCTGACAATTTTCAGAACAGTTATTATGTTACAAGGAAAAGGCCAACCAAGCATAAGAAAGCGACTTCTCAGGGGTTAAGTGAATCGTTTACGAGCTCAATGCTATTTTTAACAACCGTGACAAAAAAACCAACAGTTGACTTGATTTGTGCTAATTCAGTGTTAATTTCAGTTTACAGAGTCCCCAATTAGTGCTACAGCGCTAGTACGACTAGACACTTAAATAAAGTTCCTTTCCTTTCCGTTCCTTTTCCAACCTCATTCCCAGGGTCTCTCTTCTCTGCCTTCTTTTTAGAAGAGGGACCCTGGGAACAAGGTGGACAATTTTCAAGGAGAAAATACCTTGAAGCACTAACACAATACTATCCTCATTGACCATCACTACCCTTTTTAATCGCCAGGGTACTTGATGAAAGAATTAAAGTTATTACCACCACTAGCAAAAAAAGCGTTGTTTGTCCCTGGGATTGTTTGCTGATGGTCTCGGTCACACCAAGCATCTCTAGGGAGGGAAAGAAGAATATATTTTTGATCCCAAGCGTTCTCTTGACATTCATGAAATTGGATTTAAGTTACCTCTTTACTTCTTGTTCCAGTCGCACATGATAGTTGGTCTCTGCCTCCTCTAAGAGAGATTTTTTTCGCTTAACCTCCTCAGACAAGACTTTGATTCTTTCTTCTTCAAGCTGTAAACTCCTGTGGGAGACCAAATTAGATTTATCATATAAGTGCATGATATCAGATTGGTGTACATACATGAATACCTTATAAGCCTCATTGGTGAATAAACTCATCTTAAAGCCAAAGCACTCCTTACTTTATTTTCATTTTTTGATTCAAATCAAATTCTGATTCCCGTTCCTTGAGAGACAGTATGCCTTCCAAAATTTTCTGTCTCTGAGAATAAGCTTCTTCATCTTGAATCTATCCAAAAAAAGAATTGCTCACTCATAAAAGCACAGCCAAATACTGAGTACTCTTAATACTTGCCTACGTTCTTAAGTTTGCACCACCTTGTCTCAAAATGACAGCCTAAAGAAGGCTTGAAAGGCTTTTCCACAGATGAGAGTGGGTTTCCAGTGGAGAAGGACTCCAACTCTTTCTATCTTTTCAAAAGGGCAATACTATTGCCAAGCAATCTTTAAGGGTGTCCACAACGCCCTAACTGTTGCCATGGCAATGACATGGCATTCCAACAGCCTTTTTTTTTAATTTCTTAAAGAAAGGAGGAAACAAATCTTACTTGGACACAAAAAAATTATGGTAGGTGACCAAGATAAATTTTTGCTGGTCACCCGTTTTGATTTATCAGCTGATGCAAGCAGCTCAAGTTTTGTGTGTACAGGTTCAGCTGAAAACCCTTTCGAGCCTCCTTAATTAAGTAAAAATAGGTGGTTCCCCTTTTGTCTAAGGTTTCTGTGGATCAGTGTCCTATCAATAAAGACCATCTGTGGCTAACATTAGTTTTCTTTTACTGTCAGTGAGATCCTTGGTCTATTTTACAGAGATAAAATATATCTTGCTACCAAGTCACGACTACAATCTTGCATGATTTGTCATCATGTTGAAGAAGGTTTGAAATTTTACATGTGGTATGGAATCCTGTTAACGAGTAATAACGATACGAGTTCAGTAATCGTAGAAAGTTGCTTAGTGACCTTTTCAAATTTTTCAAGCACCTGTTTATTTTTCTTTATTTTTTTTTTTCTTTTTTTTATTTTTAATAATAATAATTTTATTTTTTAAATATGCACACTTACACCATAAAACAGTGCAAACTACAGTAAACGATACAATGAGTATTGCAATACGAACGTGACATGAATTACAGCACTACTAAGCACTAATTGCATTAAAATTACGTTTTCTAACATGAAAAAAAAAACAATAAATAAATAATAATAATAGATAAAATAAATAAATGAAATACGACTTCAAGCACCTGTTTAAGGAACATTAAATTTTTAACGTTAAACAAATTCTACAGTGGATGTTTTAAATTAATAACAGGACTTTTCCTTTTTAACCATGCAATTTGCACAATACAAATTCATAGCTGTTTGAAAAGTAAAATTTCAAACAAGAGAAACTGGTCAAAGCCTGAGGTTGTAAGCCAATGCTTTTATTGTTTTGAAGTGTGTGAAACCCCCGGTGAAAAAAGAAACAAGTTTTTGAAATGGTTTCTCAATCAGTGCCTAATTGAAAAGAAAGGATAGTATTCACATACCAGTAAACATTTGTAAATGTGAAGGACAATATATATGACCAAGTAAACGAAATTATTCTGCTTTATTTAGAACACACGCCTCTC